>NC_062546.1:201829778-202142245 GCF_016906955.1 Phacochoerus africanus
GACAGAGAAAAGTTCTCGGAAAGTTAGAGTCCCCCTTAGCACGGGACCTCCCCTCCTGCACGGCCAACGGGCACCGAGAAGCTGAGAACATTCTCAGTGTTGTTCACCAAAGCCCAGACGTCCAGCGTCTGAGAGGGGGCCGGGGACCCAAGGCGTCCACCCACGTGACAGGGCACGCAGGCTCCGCGTGCCAACTGGCTCCACACATGTCCCCGTAAAACAGAAAACCCGCTCGCTGTGTGGACTAAATAGGGTTCAGAGCTGAAGCCTGTCAGGACAACATCACCAAACACAACGACAGGCTAGTTTTGTTTCCAACTCTGATCCGAAATTCTAAGAACTCAGATCTGAATTCCACTCAGCAAACAAACCACAGGAGCTGTGCCCTAACCGCCCCCCCCCATGCCTCCCCAACCAAGGCGGGGTGGGGGTCACCCAGAAAACCTGCGAGAGTTCAGCCCTGAGGAAAGTGGAACCAAATACAGCACAGGACAGTGAAGCGGTGGCTTATTTTCACACCAAGATGCCAAGAAGGTGATCAATAAATTTAATCAATGGCGCATGCCTGATTTAAAATACGGTCCACACACCTGCTAGAACAATGATAACCTCTTCAAAATGCTAAAAGCCGGAGATCAAAAACATTTTTAGTAGAAAAACACTAGCGACTGAAAAAATACAGGTACAAAAAGAATGGAACAGATGGAATGGGGATAAATAGGACAGATTTTTAAAACTGCTTTTAATAACACCATTGCAAAATCTAGGGAAATCGGTTAACAACATATAAGCAATTAGTACCGTAAAGCTGCAAGACACAGATAAAAGCCCCCAAAACTAAATGCAGAGAAAAATATGAAAAACCAAAGCCCATTTGTAGGGCAGATAAAGAACTTAAATATTCAAGAATAAATATGGCAAAAGCCACAGCAGACATAGATGAGGAAAATTCTGGAATGCTAGCTTCAGAGGACTGGAACCAGCAGAAGGCAGTATCAGCTTTGACCCAGAGAGACAAGACAAAAAAGAAAGTAGACTTTTGACACTGACACACAGCTCTCCTATCACCAAGAATTCAGGAATAATATCCAGGAGACTCTATAAATAAATCTAGTCATAATTTCTAAATAGAAGGGCGGCACTGATAATAAAAGATAAAGGGCATTTATCAGACTTCAAAGGAAGCATCAAGGTGTGTTAGGCCACTCATGGCTGCAGGTGGGGGAGGCGGCGACCTGAATCCCACAAGGACCCATACCCATCATTAGCAAAGGATCTTGGGTAGAGGAGGCTTGTGCCAGGGAAGCAACAGCCAAATGAATGCATGGCACACAGCTAGAATTTACGAAAGCCCTGCCTCTGCTTTGGGGCAGACCCAGCCCGGAAGTCTTGCTGCACAGGTGCAAAAGCCCTCACTGTCTTCCACTCAAGGTCAAAGGCAGGCATCCCTCCAGGGCCAGGACACAGCTGACTCCTAACTGGACCTTTCGGCCAAGGACTGTCCTGGTGGCTTATTCTCACCTGCTGTCTTTTCGGGGGACCCCTGGAGAGGCCAGGCAAGGTTGTCAGCTGATGGGGGGGTTTGAAGACACTGTCTGGGCACGCAACCCTGCAGCGGTACCCTTTCCCCTGGAGCCTGACTGCAGCTTCCAGTTTCCGGCTGCCCTGCTGCCCTTCCACGGGTGTCCATGGGCCACACCCCTGCCAGCCCTGGATCCCCAGCCAGGGCAGCCCCCACTTCCCTCGAAACCTCAGACCAGCCTGAGCC
The DNA here is from genome assembly GCF_016906955.1 of Phacochoerus africanus. Lineage (NCBI taxonomy): Eukaryota > Metazoa > Chordata > Mammalia > Artiodactyla > Suidae > Phacochoerus > Phacochoerus africanus. The sequence continues at coordinate 201,831,547 of NC_062546.1, forward strand.
CCGCACTGCCTGGAAGCCAAGCTCTCAGCATCCTTCTCCTGAACCAGTGCCCGTGAGGATGACCTGAGGCAAGCAATGTGTCACCCGGGGGATCCGGGTGATGATGTTTTAATAATAGTGTTTTAATAAGAGATGTAACTGAGATGTGATTCACATATCATCAGTACAGTGGGTTTGTTTTTTTTTTTAAAGCATATTCCCAGTATTTTTTTAAAAAAATTTTTTAGCATATTCCCAGAGTTGGGCAGCCTTCCCCTTGATCTGATTACAGAACAGTCCATCACGCCAGAGAGAAGCCTGGACACAGTGGCCAATACTCCCTACTTGACATATCACCCTGCTCCCACCCCCCCGCGACCACTCATCTAATTTGTCTCAATTTATTTGCCTTTTCTGGACATTTCACCCAAGTGGGGTCAGGTAACACGTGGCCCTTTGTGACCGGCTCCTTTCACTTGGCGTGATGTTTCCGGGGTCGGCCAAGTGGTGGCATAGACGCCTCCCTCGTTCCCTGTTACTGCCTGATAAGGTTCCACCACGTTTAAACACCAAATACCGCACGCTGTTGACCTGCGCATCAGTTAATGAACACGTGGCCTGTTTCTGCCTCTTAGCTCCGGCGAATGATGCTGCGATGAGCATTCCTATCCAAGCTTTAGTGTGGACCTGTGTTTTCCCTCCTCTTGGGGACGGCAACGTGGTTTGTAAAGGCTGAAGTGCTCTGGGTTTAAAATCAGCACCTGTCTCCCGCAGCAGTGGGTCTCAGGCGGGTCACTTAACCTCGTGCCTTTGCTTCCTCAAGTGGCAAATCTGGATAATGACACCTCGCCTGGACACCGCACAGGATCCCTGGGGAGTGGGATAACAGATGGGAAAGTGTTCTTGAAATTATAAACGTGCCTTGTAAGGAGAAGGCCGTATTTCATCCACGAGACCACTTAGAGTTTTTTCCAGTACATGATTGGTTTCAGACTTCAGCATCTGACCTAGAAATGTTACAGATATTGAAGTCAGGAGGATTGCGGGGGGAGAAGAGCGACGATGACATGTGAAAGAGACCAGATTTTTATTTCTACAGCTTGGCAGTTTTCCTAGAGCTGGGGTGGGGGAGGGGGAATGCACACGTGGGGGAGGGGGAAAAAGGACTTGAATATTCAGACATAACTATGTACTTCGATACAAAAATCTTGCAAAATGGGAATTCTCATTAGACACGATAAACCTTCAAATTCTTCTAATACTATGGAGTCATTTGTCCTCCTGGAATATTCCTTGGCATTCTCAGGGAGGCCTGGCTCTTCCCCTCAGGGGGGACACAGCTTCCCTGCAGCCCTCCCTCCCTTTGTCCCAGAGCCCTCTGACCTCTGGCATGGAGTGGGGTCAGGCCCCCGTTCCTCCCTCCCCGCCCCCACACTCCCTAGTTTTGAACCTCATTTTATCCGATGGCATCCCCCATGGCCCTCAGGGTCACCATCATCTACCACCTACGTGGTCTTTCCAGGCCCCGTCATGACACCTAGCCGCCACATAGCATCTTTACCAGGTCTTCTCCGCTTTGTGCAGTCAACAACCTGGGCTTCCGTCTCGGAAGTTGGCAGCTGGAGCTGCCTGCTGGGGCCTGCCCTCACAGGCAAGGATGTCAGCCCACTTCCCCCGCCTCCTCCCCTATCAGTCTGCTTCCTTTACCCCGGCCATTCCTCAGCAAACAAATAGGCTATTGTTGCCCAGCTTAAGAAAAAAAAATTGTCTCCAGACCCCATTTCCCTGCCACCAGCAACAGCTAAACGCCTCTGAAAAGTCAGCCCTGCGTCATCCACGACTTTCCTCCTCCCCCTCTCGCCTCCATTCATTCCCGTCAGTCCTTCCACGCCATCTCTCCACGAAAGGTCAAGGTCACGGCTGGACTCCACATGCCAAATCCACAGTCCACGCTCAGCTCTCCTTGCGCTTGTCGTGGCAGCGTTTGATGGAGTCTGTTACTCCCTCCTCCGAGAAACTTTTTTTTCCCTCCTGGCTTCCACAGTCCTGCTTCTTCCTCAATCATCATGCCGCTGACTCCTTTGCTGGTCTCATCTCCTCCATCTCATCCCACCGGATGACCCCAGTCTTAGTCCTCAGCCCCTCTCTCTCTTCTGTCCACACTCATCCCAGGTCTCATAAAGACCGACTGTGCCAACAGCTGTCGGATTTATGTCATGCACAGACCTCTCATCTGAACTCGTCAACAGCTACTTATCTCCTGCTGACGTCCCGAGAGCACTTCCAACTCAACACATCCAAAACCGAACTCCTGATCTCCTCCACCCACAAAATTCGGCCAGCCCTGAGCCTCTCATTTCCTGGCCTAGAAAGCTGGTTAGTGATAGCTGGACTTCAGGTTTGTAACAGCTGGAGTGATGGCTGGCACTGAGTCGTTGTTGAATATGAATTACTTGGCCTCTTGGTGCCCAAGAGTCTTCATGTATAAATAAGGAAATGATAATACTACAGTGCTGACATTACAGGGGTGTTGGGAAGATTCAGGGTTATTATATCTCAAGCACCCAGGACAGGGTCCACGGAGTCAGCACTACGACATACGTTTGAGATGATTCTTAGGAAAGAACTGCTGTGTTGGTGCCGTGTAACTGGTACAGGGCTAGGCGAATACTCTGGTGCCACTGCTACCTGACGAGGGGTCCCGGGGGAAAAGCACAGCAGTAGGAAAAGCTTCCTCAAGATTCTTCTTAACTTTAACACAGGGCCTGAGTGTTTTCACAAAGCAACGTATATCACTGGGAAGGATTAACAAAACCAATGAGCTGAATTACTGAAGGCACGGCTTCTTCAAAAATACATCCATAGGAGTTCCTGTCGTGGCTCAGCGGTTAATGAACCCGAGTAGCATCCATGAAGACGCGGGTTGCATCCTTGGCCTCGCTCAGTGGTTTAAGGATCTGGCATCACCTTGAGCTGTGGTGTAGGTCTCAGACATGCCTCGGATCCAGCGTTGCTGTGGCTCTGGTGTAGGCTGGTGGCTACAGCTCTGATTCGACCCGTAGCCTGGGAACCTCCATATGCTGCGGGTGCGGCCCTAAAAAGACAAAAAAAAAAAATCCATAAGGGCTTAGTGGGCATGAGCAATGGGTCTGGAGGAGCTCATCTCTATGGGGGCGGTGACAGCGGGAGGGGGAGTTGAGAGACGGAAATGTATGGCATTCTTTGTCCACAGAAGGTGATACTCTATGCTGAGGTGTATCTTTACTTGCTGACACCGCAAAAAGGGGTGTGTGTGGTGGGGAGTGGTGGGAAGAAACGAAAAAGAAGCACGGCAAGACTTTTTTCTTTGGAGAAGCCTACCCCATAGCTACGGCCCCGCAGCCCATCACTTACGCGTTCGACATGCTGGCTACTTTCCCTCTTTTCCTCGCCCGCCTGGAAGCTCTTCTGTCGCCCTCTGAAGGCTGGCTGCAGAAATCAGGAGACCACCAGAGGCGCTGGCGGAAGGTCCTTCTGGAGAGGGACTGGGATTGGGGATATCCTCTCACTTAGAAAAGGGAAAAGCAATAGCCAGGGGGTGCGAACAGCCCCAGAGAAGGGGATTCCAGCGTTCTCCTCTCCACCGCGAGGCTCCAGAACCTTACTATGGCCGCGAGCCAGATGCGAGGCGGAACCTAGCAACGGAGACGCTACGCCTGCGCAGTGCGGGTCCGCTCGGCCGCCAGCGCGCTTTCCGCCCCTGCATGCTTTGCGCCTGCGTGGCGCTCCTGCTGTTTCCCTGGCAACCGCGTGGCCCGCTGGGGCGGAAGCTGCCCGGCAGGTGGTGGCTGAGCCGGTCCGGGTCACCGCCTCCCGGGGGATCCGCCCAGAGCGCGTTCCTGGACAGGCCCCGCTCCCACGTACGCTCGTTGTCCGCCTTGCGGTCGTCCCGCTTTCCCGTTTGCCCATTTTCTTCCAGCTTCAGATATGTGGCCTTGGACGAGGTCCTCAATGTTTGGGACCCCAGTCTTCCGGTCTGCAAAGGGGGGTGACAGTCGTTCTTCGTTCCAAACATTTCTGGGTATCTGCTGCGGGCCAAGCTCAGACTTAGATCTGCGGGTGCGGGCGGAGAGGCAGATGCTGCCCTGCTGGGGCTTAATGAAAATGGAGTAAGGCAACAGCACACCGTAAATATAAAAGGTGCGGATGTTATTCATTAGCAAGTCGCTCCGAGTGTTTGCTTTCATTGCTCTTCTGTCGTCTTTGGTAACCGTGAGGATTTATTTGCAGATTTTATAATCTGCAGTTCCTACAGGAACACATTCAGAAGGACTGCAGTTGAAACAGCGTGTAGAGGACAAACACGTAAAAATTATAATAAATCTGGATCATAGGACCGTTCTCCCACACCACAATTACTATGACATGAATAAAAGAATAGTAAAAACCAGCAAATAAAAAAAAAGAAAAGAAAAAAAATTAAATACAACTTCATACCATAAACTTCAAAACAACTCAGTGAGATAGAAGCCTGCGCCGGAGAACAGCGTCTAATTTCATCCCCTGGGGCAAGATGCCAGGTAGACAAAGTACCAAGGATGCTCACTAATACCTTCTAATGTAAAGAAGACAGGAATTTGAGAAGTGAGGTGAAAGGTGAGTAGAGTAAGAGGAAGCAAGCCACCTGGGAAATCCAGGTGAGATAAAACCATCACCAGTCAAAATACTGGCTGCTGTCCACAGGCCCCATCCAGAGCTAGGAAAAAAAATCACTAGCGCTTGCCATTTTCTAGGACTTTACACCAAACGGAGGCAGAGTTTCAAAGTAGAAGGACATTTTGTCACAGGAACAGGATGCCCTCCCGACAAAGGTAAGGAATGGTGGTAGGGGAGTTTACCAGAATCCAGAAGAGAGCTGAGCCCAGACCTTGCAAAGATTCAGTGGTCAGTCCTTATCCTCACTGTGTATCCAGGCTCGAGAAAGTAAAAATGCCATCTCCCAGCTGTCAAACTCATCCTCATACAGTGTGAGAACAGCCAAGGAGAATTTGCTCACAGTATATTTGCACAACAAGAAGATTTGCAGAAAGCAATCCACAATGCATACATGTAAGATGGAAAGGAGCAGCATAGCCTCTATCCAAATCCAGGACTTCAATAAAAGGAGGAGGAAAAAAAAAGGATTTTGGCATGGATGAGACAGGTTAGCAGCCGAGCCTGGAGGAAGAGTAACCAAACAGAAGAAAATTCTTTACATGTGTTCCATATTATAGAACAAGGCAATAAGGACATCAATTTAACAGAATAAGAGCGGGGAGAGAATATAAGACAACATAATGAGAAGGAAAAGAAGATTCTATGGGAGCTCCCTTGTGGCACAGTGGGTTAAGGATTTGGCATTGTCACTACAGCGGTTCAGGTTGCTGCTGTGTCACAGCTTTGGTCTCCGGCCCAGGAACTTCCTCATGCTGTGGACAGGGCCAAAAAAAAAAAAAAAAGAAAAGATTTTTATAGCTAAAAGAAACAAATGAAAATAAGAAATAGTTCAATAGAGGAACCAAATTAGACATAGACGGGGCACAATTCATTTGAATGACTGACTTAAAGGAAAAGCTTAACTCCACTGCAGTGAACGTAGAGAAGAAAGGCATTTAAGCAAATTATAAAGGATGAGCTGATGTTCCTGAAAGGGAGACCTCCGATTAATTTGCTTCGAAGATAGAAAGAAACACTTCTGAGATAAAAGAATGAAACCTGCAGATCAAACGTTCTCACTATGTTCCAGGAAAAACTGACTTAGGACAACCCACCGCTGAGATATCCTGGGTATGTTATTGAGCTTCAAGGAGAAGTGGTGCAGGGAACGTGGCTGGCCTCACACTGGTGGTGGTATTTACACCATTCTTGGGGGGAAACGTGAGCCACAAATATTGCCACTCATCACAGTTAAGATTCCAAAATGCGAACACTCTTAGGAAATACAGTGCTCACGTGTCAATTGGCCTGTTTTTAAGTGCAAGAGATAGAAAACCCAGTGTCCAATGGCTTAAACCGTGAGAGGCTCTACCATCTCCCTTAATGACAAGCATACCGACGAGGCTGTTTTGGAGCTGATTATTTCAGCAGCGTGGTGACATCACCAGTGTTTGGTGGTCTTCCCATCTTTGGGGCAGTCATCCTTAGGAAGTTGGACAATTTCCATCTGTATCTGCTCTAGACATGACAGCTTCCCTCGGTAACAAGTCAAGGCAGAAAAAAGGACCAGCTGCGATGTGACTGCCATTGTTGTCTTAGAGTAACCAGCATTTACCTTCGTTAAGAGAGAGAGAAGGGTAGATTAAAAAAACCAATCAGGCCGTGTGGGCTGTCGGGTAGGTGACATTCATTGCGAATTACAGCCCATGAGCTTTTCTAGAAAATAAAACTCTTGATGATGAAATCCAGACACCCGAAGATACAAGCCGTGTTAAAAGGAGAGCAAGTACTCCGTACAAGACAGTGAAACAAGGTCTTCCAAACTCTACAGAGCAGAACAAACACAGTTGTCCTCTGATTATGTCCCACGAGCTTTGCCAGTTGCTGCGCTGACGGACCGCTTGTTCCACGCCAGGGTCTGCTTAGGACCTGATATATATTCACTAGAGCGTCCCACTGATTTTTTGAGTTGAGTTATGTTTTCATCCTCATTTTATACACCTGGATCCTGACTTAGGCAGGTTAAGCAACTCTGTATCCAAGGCCACCCTCCAGGTGATGGGGGAGGTGTACCTGGGTCACGTGATCGTCTCCCTCTAAAGACCACATCCCTAACTCTTATCTCTTTGTTGGTAGCAGCACCTCCCTTAGTGGACATTTGTCTTAAAAAAATTGGTTTCCTGTGGATAGATGTTACTAAAGACAGTATTTCTCAAACCACTTTTACCAAAAAAAAAAAAAAAAATTTGCTCCCTACGTAGGTATATTCAGTAGAAAAGGTTACTTTATCCTCAGTGTTGAATAATTTATGCAGCATCCTAATCAGACTGCCAGGTCTCTGGGAACATTCATGTCTCCATCCTCTGGATCTATCTAAAGTCATTTGGGCAAATGTTTATTGATGCCCATTCTGTGCAAAGCACAGTTGTCGCCGCCGTGCGATAGGAAAGGGTGTGTCTTGTTAGGAATGGATTCCGCCTTCCAGGAGTAGAGGGTACGGCCACCCAGGAGAATGATGCTCTCAGCCTTCGTTTTCCCAGGGACATTCTTGGAGGGAGGACAGGCCTGGAAGGGTGTCTGATTTCCTCCTGTCTCAGAAGCTTCAAGCCCCCAGGACATTCCTGTCTCTTGAGCATTTCTTTTTGACCACACACTGGCAGTAAAGAGGGGCTGCTTGGCGCCTCTGGAAAGTGCAGCTGGTTCGGGCCAACTCTCATGATCATTCTTTGCTTTTGCTCAAAGCTCGCGTGCAAAACACAACAACTCTCTTCTGCAGGAGGAGCTTCTACACAGTTAAACCCACGCATTCCCTCCTCAAGTCGTCTTAATCACAGGGTGCCCACGGTCGAGTTTTTAAACACAAGATTTCAGGTTCCCGGGAGTTCCCGTCGTGGCTCAGTGGTTAACGAATCCGACTAGGAATCATGAGGTTGCAGGTTCGATCCCTGGCCTTGCTCAGTGGGTTAAGGATCCAGCGTTGCCACGAGCTGTGGTGTAGGTCCCAGACACGGCTCAGATCCTGTGTTGCTGTGGCACTGGCGTAGGTGGGCGGCTATAGCTCTGATGAGACCCCTAGCCTGGGAACCTCCATAGGCCACATGTGCGGCCCTGGAAAAAGACAAAAAGACCAAAAAAAAAAAAAAAAGGTTTCAAGTTCCCTTGCAATCAGTCCCTCTGTATCTCCATTCACCCAGTCAGTGTCCTTTAGACACAAACCAGTGAGACAAAACCTTCAAGGTGGGGGCTGGTAGACGCTCCATGGGGGAGCAATAGGGGCCCTAGCCCAGCCCCCAACCCTTCCGTCTAGTGTTGGGAGGCCACAGTCAGCCCAACCTCTGATGCCCCCAGGGTTCTCCAGCTGCGCCCCTCGGTCCTTCACCGCACTCACCATCCCGTCCTCAAATCAGACCCACGCCATAGGTGGAGCTCTTCTCTGCAAGAACGCCAGGGAGCCTGACGGCACCGTACTAGAAACATGTCCAGGTCAGCGTCAGTCGATAGGTTATCAGCCTGCCCGGCCACGCTCTCGTCCGGCTCGCATTTCTGCTTGTCTTCAGCCAGTCCCTGAGATAAGGGTGCTGTCAAGAGCGTTGCTAATACGCAGCGGTATTATATCTACAGCATTGCCCGTATCTACTAGGCTGGTAAATATGGAAGTCGAAAATCAGGGTCGTATGGTCTGCCTTGTTTCAAAGGCCACTTGTCTCTGCTTCCTTGTCTAAGAACTCACAAATCACTTTAATGATACCAGATGATACCAGAACCTGACCTTCTTTTCTGAGTCTCCCCTGGACTCACTTTCCTGGGAATCATGATAATTCAGCCAGATTTACTCACACCCTAGTCTCATGGAAGGTCAGCCCCAGAGTTCAAAACACCCCAAAGCAGGTCATCTGTCTAAACCTCTGCCCAGGACAGCTTAAGCTGCCCCCAGGAGCAGGACCTTTTCACACCACTAGGTGGCGCATGAGCTGCCAGCCAATCAGAATGGGGTGTTGCGTCCAGCTTCCCAGGACCACCTTCTCACTCAAGTGCTCGGCTTCCTTGCTATCTTCCTTTGCCAGCAAACCCCTTCTGTTCTTCCCGGTAACAGCAAGGCTAAAACGTAATAAGACAGGAATAGATTCTATCCTAAGTCAGGAAAGCTCCTAGCTCCCAGCCAGGCAGCACTGAGGGGCAACAACCCAATGCAGCAGCATGGCCTTAGGGATTAATTCCCTGAAGGGTGCAGAGCGGACCTGGGCTTCCAGGGAGCCCTGTGCTCTGCTCCACCCTCCCTGACCTTCCTCTGTCCCGCTGACCCCATCTCTGGGGCCCTTCCTGCCATGCCTCGCTGGATTAGAGTCTTTCTCCTCTGGCTGGAAAATACCAGGTCCACTTTGTTTAGTGACCATACCCTATGTAATTGCTGGACATCTGAGGCCCAAATCGTTATTCTGATTCCCCTTTCTATAATTTCTTCTAAATTGATCTCTTTCCCACAGCCATTAGATTTTGTTCTAACAGTTACTTTTTCGTTTCATTTAAAATGTAAATGCCGGAGTTCCTGTCATGGCGCAGTGGAAATGAATCTGACTAGGAACCATGAGGTTGCAGCTTCCATCCCTGGCCTCACTCAGTGGGTTAAGGATCTGGCGTTGCTGTGAGCTGCGGTGTAGGCTGGCAGCTGTAGCTCTGATTGGACCCCTCGCCTGGGAACCACCACATGCCATGGGTACAGCCCTAAAAAGCCAAAAAAAAAAAAAAAAGTAAATGCCTTTTGGAGTTCCCGCTGTGATACACTGGGTTAAGAATGTGACTGCAGTGCTTGGGTTGCTGGGGAGGTGCCAGTTTAATTCCCGGCCTGGCGCAATGGGTTCAAGGATCAGATTCAACCCCTGGCCCAGGAGCTTCCATATGTCGCAGGTTCAGCCGTTAAAAACAAGTCAGTGCCTTTTCACACAGCCCAATAATCCAGCTGCCAGCTCTCTGGGAAAACACGCCGTTCCAGTCCTCTTGACGTGTGTGACCTCAATTGGGAAGATGTATGTTGATGTCCCCTTCTATACTCAACACCGCGCGGTAGGAGAAGACGGCTCTGCGGAGGGCTGCCTTCAAAGAGCAGAGCAGAGGCGAGTAAGTGCTACGGGGGGCCAAGTCCTCTGGGAGTTTAATAGAGAGAGGGGTGACCGTGCCCATGGGAAAGTAGAGAGGGTTGTGCTGTAGCTGGGGTTTGAGCTGGCTCTGACCCGAGGAAATAGAGGGAGACCATTCCAGGGAGGGAGACAAGGGGCACAAAGGCTTCAAAGCAGAAGGGTGGGAAGCTGCGCCTCGGTTGATGGACGTTTTGGTCTGATCCGGAAGTAGGTTTGGCCTCCTGCCACCAGGGGGCGCGTGTGCTCAATGGCCGGCAGGGGCGTCGGGACTGAACTCCGTAGAGCCTTGAGTTCCACTTGCCCAGAATATTGGCATCATCGGGAGGCGGGGAGACCAATGAAAAGACGAGAAGTGTAGACGAGTGGGGAAATGGAATGAGGGATAAATACAGAGCGATAACATCCAGCCACACATCTGCAGCAACGCAGACGCAACGAGAGGCTCTCAGATTAAGTACGTCAGAGAAAGACAAATACTATGTGATATCATTTATATGTGGGTGATGAAATATGGCACAAACGAACCTACATAAAAAACAGAAACGGACTCACAGACATAGAGAAGGAACTTAGGGTTGCCAAGGGGGAGGGGGGAGGGAGTGGGATGGATGGGGGAAGATTGAATTAATAGGTGAAAACTGTTACATTTAGAATGCATAAACAATGCAATCCTACCAAGCAGCACAGGGAACTATACCCAGCCTCTTGGGATAGAACATGATGGAGGATAGGATGAGAAAAGAATGTATGTATGTGTATGGCTGGGTCACTACGCTGTGCAGCAGAAGTTGGCACAACATTCCAAATCAACTATAATTAAAAACACACAAATATTCAGCCATAATAAGAATAACAGTCTGATATATATGTTTTACCACATGGATGAGCCTTGAAATAAGCCAGGTACAAAAGGACAGATACTGTATGATTTTGTTCAATTTAAAATATCTAGAATAGGCAAATTTATAAAGAAATTTATTAGCAGTTACCGGGGCTGGAGGCAGGGAAAGGAGCGAAGGGAGTGTTTTCGCTTAATGAGTACAGCATTTCTATCTAGGGTGATGAAACATTTGGGAAATCAAGCTGATGTTTGTAGAACATTGCGGATGTAGCTGGCGCCATTGAGTTGTATACTTAAATTGGTTACAATGGCAGATTTCGTGCCGTGTATGTGATGGAATTCAGCCTTTAAAGGATCAGTGCTGTCAGCAGCAAAACCAGTTTGGGTAGGTCTCTGCAGGTTTTCTGCAACCTCCCACACCCCAGATGTACCCGAAAGGCAGCACATCCATCTCTAGGGACCAGCTTCCATGCGCTCCTCTCAGCGGGAAGCCACCCACCCTTTGCCAAATTGCATATTTCCCCAAACACCCCTAGCGTGAGGACCATTCTTTTAAGTCTAGAGCACAGGATGTTGCTTATTCTCCTTTAATACTTTAATTACTCCACTGATGCTCAAAAATGGGCTACCGTGTAATCAGCCAGATAATAATCAGGTAGTTCATTTGAAATAAAAACTGAGTGCTGAATTGCTATGGAGGGAATAGCAGACAGTCAGAGCCATGACATTCAGTCTCAGTGCTTCTGTTTTCTAAGAGGGCGACTCAAAGAAGCTCCAGTAGCATCTCTGAGCCTCAGTCCCCCTGCCCAAAGGAGAACACAGCCGGCATCACTCAGAGCCCGCCGTGCGTGTGGCTCCTCCTCCAAGGGGCTTTGAATGGCCCCAAGCTAGAACATCGGAAGTTAGGACTCTGTGTTCTCAGGATTCCAGAGGTTAAGTTCATGATGTCTTTCGGATCACTCAGGGCTGAGTGTTGTTGGCAGGTTTTCCCCTACTTCCCTCGCCGAGGGCGTTCGTGGGAGGGAAATCTTTCAGAGACGGGGATGGTGGCTGGAGCACAGCGCGTCCGTGGCGTTTGGGAAGCGATGGCTGTGGTCCCGCCTGGCTTGATGGGGCTTGAAGTCGCTGTGACAAGGACTCCGTGTGGACTGGATTCAGTTCCCCCATGGTCCTCAGGTGGGCACGCAGAGAAGGCAGAAGGGATGTAATAGGAAGGTCCCAAGTTCAAATCTGGGTTGAAGGTCTTCTCTCAACTTAGCTGTAAGAAGCATTTTCTATGCTTCTAAGTATCAAATGTCATTTGGGATTGGCGCATGCACACTGAGTATATGGAATGATTGGCCACTGGGAATCTGTGTACAGCAGAGAATACTCAGTATTCTGTGATAATCTTTGTGGGCAGAGAATCTGCGAGAGAATGGACACATGTGTATGTATGGCTGAATCACTTTGTTATTCAGCAGAAATTATCCCCACCTCGTAAATCAACTATACCTCAGTCGAACTTTAAAAAATGTCATTCTGGGGAGTTCCTGTCATGGCGCAGCAGAAACGAATCTGACTAGGAACCATGAGGTTGCGGTTTTGATTCCTGGCCTCGCTCAGTGGGTTTAAGGATCCAGTGTTGCCATGAGCTGTGGTGTAAGTTGTAGATGCGGCTCGGATCCAGCATTGCTGTGGCTGTGGTGGAGGCCAGCACCTGTAGCTCCGATTCGACCCCTAGCCTAGGAACCTGCATATGCTGCAGGTGCGGCCCTAAAAAGAAAAAAAAATTTCGTTCCGCAAAAGAGGCGTATTTTTTAAATGTTACATGTTAAACTCTCTGCTGTGACCAGCCAGCTTTTGTGTCTGATGTTCTGTCTGTAGGAAAGCAAACTGACAAAATGCCTGCTTGTTAGGTTTGCGTACCTAACTGGTAATGACACAAACAGGGGGTTCGTTAATTCACCATCGGGAGAGTCAGCATTAGTAGACCTTTGCTCTTCTAATAATCCCCGTCTTGACTCTTCCTGACCCATCCCCAGTGCCCACGAATGTTATCATTTGTAAGAGGGACGGTGCCCTCTCCCTCCACGGATTATTCAAGGAACTGGCACAGACGAGAACGCACCTCTTACTGTGGCAGCGTATCTCTTGAGCTCCTGGCAGAGCCTAGGTGTCTGCCACCAAAATCCCCACCTCCGCCAGCGGTGTTCCTGATTTGAGGGCTCACAGAAATCTTGGGGGGTATCTCAGGTGTCCAAGATCTGCTCCATACAGGGGTTCAGCCAATTGCACTCAGCACAGATGCCCCCTTCCCCACAGTGGTCATTAGAAACACCTCCGACAACTGCCAGGGACCGTGCCCAACAGCCAGAGGTTTGGGTTGTCAAGCTTGGCTTCTTTCCACTCCATGACAATCATGTATCAAAGGACATTTTGGACTGGAAGGCAGTCTTACTGGGTAGATTTTGTTGAGCATATGCTAGTAAAATGGTTTAAAAGAGCTCGGAGCCATCTGAACCTTAACTTCTGGATGGAATTCCAAAGATAACTGATTTTACAAACACCAAAGCTCTAGTACGTCAGCTAAGCATCACTTCCACTGGGAAATGAGTGTAAATGTGTGTGTTTCGTATAAGCTGCCTTTATTATCTATAAATAAAACAGCCCAGTGTGAGAAAAAAATAAAAAGGAACTAGCCAGAGGCAGGATGTTTTTTAAAAGATTATTGTCCTGGTTTTTTCACACACATGGGGCAGCTTTTGGAAGCCAGGTGCAAAGGAGGATGCTGCTCATTGTTTTAGCACCTGCCGTCTTTTGGAATGAATGCGATTTCCACAAGCCATTGATAAACTTGGCTTAAACCTTCCTCAAGAATGACTGTCCCCTGTATTTTGATAATACTTCTGAATAACCACCCATGTCTGTCCGCTTTCTGGGGTTTTTTTTGGGTTCTGTTTTGTTTCCATTCGACTCTCAGACCCTTTCCCTTCGCTTTTGCTATTTTATTCTCACAATGCTGCCAGTGAAACAATAGGTCTTGGTACCCAGGGTAGAAAGCTAATTACAAACAACAGCGGCATATTGTTCAAAAAACAAAAGTGGTACATTAATGAGGCTTGTTTAGAGACATGAATCGCCAATGGCCCTGACCCTTTCAATACGAAGCTGTTTACATAATGCATTCATTTACCATCATACACTGCCAGCCTTCACAGAAATATTCTCTTGGTTTTAAAAACTCAGGCAGAAGGCTAGTAAGGATTTTTATATGCACATTTTTTTTTTTTTTTTTACTCCATCCGTCTTCCAGGCTTACAGATGTAGAGAAAAAAAAAACCAATGGGGAGAGGGAAGGGGGCGGGGCAGGATGGGGGAGGGAAGTAAGAGGCACAAACGGATTATGTATAAAAGAAGCAATACCAGGAGTTCCTGTCATGGCTCAGCTGTAAGCCAACTAGCATCCATGAGTTGTAGGTTCAATCCCTGGCCTTGCTCAGTGGGTTAAGGATCCAGCTTTGCCATGAGCTATGGAGTAGGTTGCAGCTGTGGCTCGGATCCCGTGCTGCTGTGGCTGAGGCGTCGACCAACAGCTGGAGCTCCGATTCAATCCCTAGCCTGGGAACTTACATATGCCATAGGTGTGGCCCTAAAAAGCAACAACAACAACAAAAAACTCTGGCCGAAGCCTAGCAAGAATTGTTATATGCACAGTTCTTCCTCCTTCTGTCCTCTTCCTGCCTGTCCTTCTCGGTTTATTCTTGGTCCTCCAGAGACGTGGGATTCCCCTGGACTGGGCACACAGCACTCAGGATGGTGTCACCTGTCACCTGCCCCAGGCGTTTTACTGCTTTAGAGAACCAGAGCAGCCTGCAGATGCTGCGGAGAGCTTAAATATTAAAGCCTTCTTGGGCAGGTGGCTGCCAGAGATAGTCTCAGGGCGTTGTCTCCTTATGCTTTTTGTGCTACAAAAAATATTTCAGGTTTTTCAGTTGTCTTTGAAACTGATAGCATTAGTGGCCTGAACCTAGCCAGAACCCAGATTGGGGCTTGAACCCACCCTAAAGCCAGACTGGGACTTGAGCCCACTTGCCGGGACTCGAACCAGCCCAAAGCCAGATTGGGACCTAAACCCACGGTTTTAAATGAGAATCACTCACCCTGGGTCTGGACTCACTGAGGTTCAGGGTCTTCATGTCTCTGAGCAGAAGAAATTCAGTGAGAGACAAAGTGATAGGCAAGAAATAGATTTATTAGGATGGGACGCTTGTGAGAGATGCCAGTGGGCAGGCGAGGGGGCTCTATCCCCCGGATCCGGTGGGCTACAGTTTTATCATCCAAGGGGGGTGGGGCTCAGACAAGACCGACTCTTCCTCTTTCTTCCAGCAGTAGCTCCCCTTTAGTACTGGAAAAGGTGTGTATTCAAATCAGCAGAAGGGCTGTCCTCAAACTCCCCCATCCCCCACCCAATGACCTGAGGCAATTCTCGAGCCTCCACCAGTCAAGCAAGCCTGCCTCCTGATGACGCTCTTGAGCAATTATTAACTCACAGTGATCTCCCAACGGCCCCTAGGTTTCCCTCTTTATTGGGACTTCTCCAACCACCTGTCCCTGCTCCATCCCTATCACCTTGACAGGTGCAATGCAGATAAAAATAATATAACGTAAAACATGCTTTTAATTAAAGTATAGTAAGTGCAGAAAAGTGTGAAACTCACATGCATCCAGCTCAATGAATTTTCTCAACCTGCAAAAACACCCATATAGATGAAGACGCAGAAGAAAAGACAAATCCCAGAAGCTTCCCTGAGCCCTTCCTAATCTCAGCCAGGTCTGCTTCCCAAAGGCGACCACGGCCTGACACCAAAAGTTAATGTTTCCCTTATAAATGAAGACTTTATTATTTTTTTTCTTTTTAGGGCCGCACCCATGGCATATGGACACTCCCAGGCTCAGGGTCGAATCAGAGCTACAGCTGCCCGCCTACACCACAGCCACAGCAACGTGGGATCTGAGCCGCATCTGCGACCTACCCCACAGCTCACAGCAACACTGGATCCTTAACCCACTGAGGAAGGCCAGGGATCAAACCGGCAACCTCATGGTTCCTAGTCGGGGTCGTGAACCACTGAGCTATGACGGGAACTCCAAGGAGGACTTTAAATATACATTTCAGAAGAATGGAGTTATCTGATGGTGAGCATCCTCTGGGCTGTCGTTTTGACCTGCTGAGGAGGGAGAGTTCATCCATCTAGCTGCGGGGGGCAGGTTGTTCCCAGTGCAGCGAGGTTGCCTATGGTATGAACGGGCCGCCCTCGTCGCCCATTCTGCTGCTGATGGGTAGCGGCCCCGGCTGAGGTTATTAGGGTGAATGCTGCTGCGATCAATCTCCTACATATTTTTCAGGGCACATGCACACAGCTTGCTGGATCACAGGGCACATGTGTGTTTAACCTCCACGGATACTGCCAGAAAGGTTTCCAAAGTGATTGCAGCAATATTTTCTTCAGTGTGACCAGTGGGAGTTCTGATTTATGCTACATGCTTGCCAACGCTTGGCATTTTCTGTCTTTTTCTTTGAAATTGTGTCATTACTCTATCATTGTGGTTTTCATTTGCATTTTCCTGAGAAATAATGGTTCTGAGAACTCTTTCCTTTGCCTCTTTGGCCATTTCAGCATCATTTTTTTGTTTGTTTTGTTTTGTTTTGGTGAAGTGCCTATGGAAACCTTTGACCAACTTTTATTGAATTTTCTGTCTTTTGCTGATTAGTTTGTAGAAGTTACTGATACATTCTGACAAGTCTATGTTGAATATATTTATTGAAAATATATCCTTCAGTCTTATGGTTTCCTTTTTCTCTCTCTTAATTCAGTTCCTTGTGGGGTGGGCCAAGGTGCCAGGACTCAGCTCCTAGAAGCGCCCCCTCAGGTCCCAGCCTCAGGTCCCGGCTCCAAAGCCTGCCAGAGGCTCTCTCTTGTGGGCCACAAGGGAGTCTTGCAGCCTGTCACCTGATCAAGGGGTGACTTCCCGATCCAAGCCACTTTCCCATCCATCTCAGGGGAGGGGCTTATGCGAGGGAGGGGGTAGGGGTGGGACTTTTGAGGATCTCCTTAAGCTTCTACTGTCAGTGGCTATGAAATCAGGTGGTTTTAAAAACCACTTTGAAAACAATGACTACTGCACAGCACAGGAAACTTGAATAACTTTTAATGAAAAAGAATCTGAGAAAGAATATATATATGCACACACACATATACATACATCAATACACTTAGGTATCCGAATCACTTTACATCTGAAAACAACACACCATTGTAAATCAGCTATACTTCAATTAAAAAAATACCACTTTGGCTAATAAAGAAAATAATTAGACCCCATTATTTGGGACACAAGTCTCTTCATGCTCATCCTCTGTAACATGGAGATACTGTCCCAACCTTTGTCCTGCGTGAGGTTGTGGCAAGACTGGCCGGACTCACGCCCATGAAACGCTTCTGCAAAATGGACACGAGCTCTGCAAAAAGAATCCAAAGAGAATGAGGGGGCATGTGAGAGTCTGCGTCTGCGTCTGCAGGGAGCCAGTCTCCATCAGCGGTCGGTCTCCTCTTCCCCACCCAGAAGTCAGCCCGTCACCTGCACAGCCCCACCGGCCTTTGCCTCTTAGAGGAAGTTACGTTCCATGTCACCATGTCATTTCGTTTGTCCTTTATATCGGTACCCTACCAGTCTGGAGCCTTCCCAAAGGCAGCGTTTGGGCTCGACTCATGTTTTGCATCCACTTTGATGTCGTCCAAAGATAAAGGGGAAATCATCCCCCATAAGTGCGGCACGTGGTAAGGCTGTGTGCAGTCTCCATGCGGGCGGGCGGAGGGCCTGCTGTCCTGGGGGGTCCTCTGGATGGAGCATCGATCAAGTGTCCCCGAGTTACCCGGAGAAATGTCGTCAAATGTGTGACTCCTCAGGGTCTCTGCCCTTTAGAGACGCTTCTGGGTGAAAACAAAACAGTATGCTCCGAGTAGGACCATGTGAGCCTGGCCTAATGGCACAGACTGCCATCGTGAACTTCTTTTGCTTTACTGTAAGAAAAAAAAAAAACTGAACAAAGACGCCCTTTAAAAGTTCACAGTAGTGACCAGTGGTCTTTAGGGTGACCTGCACGAGCCAGGAACTGCCAGCGTCCCAATCACGTGGCTTGGGGCACCCACACCGTCAGCATCGCCAGGGCTGCTGGAATCAGCTCATGGAGAGTTGGCAGGACGGCTGCGGCTCATAGCCTAAAATAAGCGCCAGTGATGGAGCCACGTAAATCTGCTGAATTAAGAGCGGCACGTTGACCCCGTATGAACTTGTAGCAAGTTAAGAAGCATTACTGATGGCCTTTCTTCTCTAGGCTCCGAGAGAGTCACCTTTCTCTCAGAGAAGAGAAGGCGCACTTTCAAAAATATTGGTCAGCGACAGTTGGGGTTGGTTTGGCTTTGGCATTTTATTATAGTATCTATTATGCACCCAGCAGGACGAAGAATTATGTATTGAGCACAAGGATTCCCACTCCAGGGATTAGCACATACGGCGGCTTCAGTTGAAGACCCCGGAGGATCCCTCTCTCATCATATTCCTTTCCTTCCTGTCCCCCAAGGCCACCACTCACCTGAGTTTTCTACTTTTCATTCTTTTCCTTTTCTTTGCAGCACCTCCACACCTTAGCTTCTCATGATGCGGGATTTTATTTAAACGACATTGCCATGTAAATATTCTTCTGGAACTTCCTTGTATCATTCAGTGTTATGTTGTGAGCTTCAGGCACTATCTGTTGCTCTGGTTCATTCATTTTCACCGCTCTATAGTTACTGTGAAAATTAATCTGGCCATTCTTTATTTCTCGGACCCGTGGGTGGCTTCCAAGTTTTTCTAATACAGGCAATGCTGCTACAAACGTCGTGGCCCATGATGCATTGCGTATACATACAAGGACCTTTTTCTGGTTGAATGAATGTACCCAGGAGTGGATGGAACTGCCCTTTAGCAGTAGAATCAAAGGCTCCATCTCTCTTCAATTTAAGAGCGCATACGCAATTGCTCTACAAAGTGGGTTGGGTTTTTGAGGCTGTGCTTAAAACAAAGCCCATCCCATGAATTCTCACAAGGTTGAGTACTTGGAATTCCAAGCTGTTTATCAGACTGGGGCTGTTTCTTATCTCCTGGGTGAAAGATTAACCAAACCATCCACTGGAACCTCCACCTTTGTTTTCTTAATAGCGAAGCCTTCTTCCCAGAGAACAAAATGTTCGTTCCCTTTTTCTCTCCACCAAGTAGAGACCTTCTGAATGTCCCCTTACTGGCCGGTGTCACAAAGATCTCACCTAGTTCTGCAGCCCCGCCCTTCAGCCCGCCCTTTCCTCACTTAACCTCATTCCTCCATGACCTTCAAAGGCCAGATGAATCCCACCCCACTTTCCACAGATCTTTCTTCCTACCAGCCCAGCCACTGCAACCTCTCCCTCTTTGAAATGCCTGCAAGGCTGTTGTTTATTTTTTTTAGGTTGTAAATGGCAGAGAAACCAACTTCAGTGGGCTTAGCAAGAGGGGCTGTTTATTGGCTGGTGAGTCTGAAAAGCCTTGGGGTTAACGCTGCCTTCTCATATATTGGATTCAGCTTTCCTCTTTGCAAACACCAGCATCTCAGTCTCTCCAACCGAATTCTCAGTTCCTGCCTGGTAACCTGGGGTAGATCACTTCTCTTGCGGATTCCAAGTTCACCGTGCTTCTGCCCTCATCCGGTCATTGAAAGAGTTATAGGGTCTAGCATATTTCCCTTTGGATCTCATCTTCATTTCTTTCTTTTTGTTTGTACATAATGAACAGATGTCGACCCCTTTGTGCTGAGAAGGTCTCACTACGGGCGTAGCTTTTCTGTTTTTCTGGGCCCTGGGAAGTTTGGTAATGATTTGTGTTGTTAATGCCAGAAAGTAGTAGTAATTGATGGACAAGTGCTTTTGCTACTTCTGGTGTGTGAAAATGTTCTGTTTCAACGTTATCAGTGCATTTCTTTGAGGCGGGTCCAGTCTCTTACTGAATTGACTCACTAGCCTAAGAACACGGTTCGCCCTGCTCACCTCTGAATGATCCTGAAATGACACCACCTGCACACAAGCACGGTGTTCTTAAAAAATATTAGCGCGGTGACTTCACAGCAACAGGCTGTTGGGGAAAAGCACCAACCATCAAAAATAGACAAAATCTGTGCTTGAATTTTAAAGTCTTTGATGCCTGGTTCGTTCAGAACTTAAGATGTATGTGATGCTTTCATGTGCTCTCTCCAGTTCAGCCTCTGGTTTATGGCGATGATTGGCCTGCTGGTTTCCAGTTTACAAGGAGGAAATAATCCATTTTTGCTGAATTTTTATAAATACTGGGTTTGATGAAACGAATTTAAAGCATTTGACAACATAACATTTTCCCGTGCCACCAGAAAAATAGAACTGACAGCCGCAATTTGAATAACTAAAATGATTCTTTTTATGAAACTGCAAATTATGTCTTTAACTTTATCAAATAAACTTAGTTTGAGTGGCAAAGGGCAAGAAGGCTGGAGTTCTGTGTTTTCTTTGAGCCCTAAAAATCTGAGGGGACATCAGCCCTTCCCAGCCTCCCTTCTTGAGATGGGGCCTCCTTCAGGGGGCATCTCTGTCTTGGAGCCTGTTCTGCCCTTGGCCTTTGAACCTCTCCAAGATGCGAGGAGAAGAGAAACAAGAGAAAGTAAACAGAAACAAAGTAAACTCAGAACAAAGTAAACACAGAACAAGATGGCAGACTCAACCCAACCGCATCAATAATTACACTAAATGCCAGCACTGTAAATACCCTGGCCATGGACTCAGCAAGAGATTCCTAGAAATGCCTTGGCTCTCTGCCTGGAAGGGTCTGATGAGTGAATCTGTTGCCATGTCTTAAGCCTACTGTGTAGATTTGTGTTTTCTCCAGAAAGAAGAAGCCCGAATCACTTCCAACACACTCATTTTCTGCATTGCCTGCCAACCCCACCAGTGTGGACCTGTACACGTAGCCTCGACCAGGACCTGGCCTGGGGTTCAGCCCTGGCTCTCCCACCAAGCTTCAGTGGACCAAGCTTCTGGATGGCCTCCTGCCCCACAACACTCGAATCCTCATCCAAAAAAAAAAAAAAACCAGCTGTGATGGTCTTTTCCTTAGGAAACACTCAGGCTTGTTTTAGGGACAAAATAATATCAAACGGCCACGCAGCATTTCATAGATTGTAAGCCCTTTTCACATATCTCAGTCCTTACACTGGTGAGGCAAGCTTTGTTCCTGTTAGTGTAGTGATGGAGACATGGAAGCCGAATGGCTTTCTCAAGGTCATACAGCTAGTGGGGAGTCGAGTTACCCCAGGACTTTCTTACTCCAGAGCCTTCCACCGCAAGAGACGGAATTTGAGAAAACCTTGAAAAATACATCCATTGGAGCCACACGGTAAAAGGAAAAGCATCCCACACAAACTAACTTATACGAAAAGAGGGGTTGGTTAGGAAAACTCAAGGGCGGCCCATTTTAAGAAGCGTGATCGTGAGCGAACAGTGAGATAAAGATGCAGTCGGAAGGACCTGTGTGCCGCCACCACGCGGCATCGGGGACCGTCCGTCTGGGGGCTAGGGGGCGGCCTGGGCGTTGGGGTTGGCGCGGGCACACGGAGGAGTGCTTGGCCAGCGGGGACCTAGGGAGCCCAGGCACCGCTATCCTGTGATCGTCCACGTGGGAGGGAACCCGAAAGCGAGCGAGCGTCTGCCCGTGTGTCACGGAGCCACTTTGCTGCACAGCAGAGGTGACCACGACCTTGCGCATCGACGACACGTCAGCCGAGCTCCGAAAACGAAAAACCAAGAAGAACCAAAGAAAATAGAACAGGAGACTCAGCTTTTCCACCAGTGCAACACAGCGTCTGATACCGAGCGGGCCCTTCATGTTGCTTTGGACTTGGATTTGATAGTTTGAGGAGCCTGATCACCATGTTTTAAGGCCCACGAGTTTGGGGAGGTAGGGAGGGGCAAGCATAAGCTCTTTTTTTTTTTCCCTGAAAAAGAAAAGATGAAGATTCAAGGACACGTGCAGAATCCAAGGTCAGCTGGGCCTTCCGAGGACCAGAGTTCTAGAAAAGCTGCCAGGAGTGAGGACAGCTGCCCTACCTACCTGCCCGCTCTCTCCATGGAGCGGCTTCCCTCCGCACCTCTGTTCTCTGTTTCCCTCCTCTTCCATCAGGTGGATTTCAGGTCGTGGACTCTGGGCCTCCCGGCCCATCACTTTGCTCAAGTGGGAAGCCTATTCTAGACAAAACACAATATACATTCTAATAGATTATAAGGAAAGACATTCTTATATGTTAAATTTACATTGCAAATGAATTTTTCCAAACGGCCACACTTGTGGCTTATGGTGGTGCCTAAGCTAGGGGTGGACTCAGAGC
Source organism: Phacochoerus africanus (assembly GCF_016906955.1). Classification (NCBI taxonomy): domain Eukaryota; kingdom Metazoa; phylum Chordata; class Mammalia; order Artiodactyla; family Suidae; genus Phacochoerus; species Phacochoerus africanus. The sequence goes on from NC_062546.1 coordinate 201,853,640, forward strand.
TGCAGCCACAGCAACGTGGGATCCCAGCCGCATCTTCAAACTACACCACTGCTTATGACAACACCAGATCCTTAACCCACTGAGTCAGGCCAAGGATGGGAACCACATCTGTGTGGTTACTAGTCGGGGTCATGACCGCTGAGCCACAAAGGGAACTCTGCAAGTCATTTTTAAACAAGGCGAAATTGTTTTTCACACGGTGCTTTGGATAAAATTGCACATATACGTTGCCATCCATGTTACTCAAAGGTGTTCAGCTTGTTAATTTTCTATAGACTCTTCTCCATATAGGATTTCTAGTGCAGAGAATTATGACTGAGCCTCAACCTTGAAGAGTAAATTTAACCCGCATATTAAAAATGGGTAGACCATGGTGTTTCTTTAATAAGAGAAAATATAATTAGTAAATACAAACTAGGCTATAAGGCAGTAATGATCTTGCCTAGAAAGTTCCACCATGGGCATCTGAGAAGATGATGGCACAGACATGAGTACCAGGAGCCCTGTCTCCCAGCCACCTCTGTTATGTGGAGAAAAACATGTGAGCTCCCTCAGCAAATGATGCACTGGACTGGCTTCAGGGCTTCACAGGATGTCCTTACATGACGCTCACCATGGAGGTGGTCCAGAAAGAGCCCCCCGCCCCCGAAAGTCTGGCAGGTCCACAATCCGAATGGACACAAGGCAGGGGATTACATGGAACATAGCAGTAAATATCCATGCTACGTTGACATCCACATGGACTGATAAAAATGCATCAAGAAGTTGGGGAACCAGGAGTTCCCGTCGTGGCGCAGTGGTTAACGAATCCGACTAGGAACCATGAGGTTGCGGGTTCGGTCCCTGCCCTTGCTCAGTGGGTTAACAATCCGGCGTTGCCGTGAGCTGTGGTGTAGGTTGCAGACGTGGCTCGGATCCCGCGTTGCTGCGGCTCTGGCGTAGGCCGGTGGCTACAGCTCCGATTGGACCCCTAGCCTGGGAACCTCCATATGCCGCAGGAGCGGCCCAAGAAATAGCAACAACAACAACAATAACAACAACAAAAGACAAAAAAAAAAAAAAGAAGTTGGGGAACCAATGGGCAGGCTTATGAGGGTTTCTCACGAGAATAAATACAATGGGTTGATAATGTGGAAATATGTTCCTCCCTGAAGTAATCAAAGGACATAATTACTTTCCCCGGGGCCCCCCAGGGAAGAGATTTGGAATATTATGATCTGTTTACTTACTCCCGGGAATTTCTCCTCAAAGGGGGGGAGCCCTCTGTGCTGCATGGTGAGGTCTCCCGCAGCCCTGCTCACTTCTCTTAGCTCACTCCTCTTAGGACACAATCACATGTTCCAATGATGAGAGGCTTGGCTTTTCTCTGAGCACCTGAACTTGAGCTGGCGAGGGACTCAGTACATCTGGAGGGTGAACTCAAGTTTGCATCCCTGAGGGGACAAAAGGCTTGGTGGCTCGGCTTTGCTGACGTCTAAAGGGAGGAGGAGACTGGCTTTGGGGAAACCGAGGGCTTGGGGCATGGACACCCCTCACCTGCCCAGAGTGGTTCCCACCAGCAGACCCCTCATCCTCACCTGAGGACGCCTGGACCAGAACCCATCTGTCACCTTACACGCTTCTCGACGGATCAGACCACCCTGCCGGGAGCCCCTGGACTCATCCACGGCGCTTGGAGGGTTGTGCTGAGTCCCATCCCAGCTGTGGGGGAGCAGACACAAGGAACACACCAGCCCGAGGGAAGGGCTGCCTTCGCCCTGCCTGCTGTGCCTGATGCCCGGAGTGGTCTTGAGAGAACCTGAACGAGGTGGAAATGTGAGCGTGGAGATTCGGGACGGCCGGGTCCCTTTGTCTTAGAGCAGAACTGATCACGATCTTGTACGTCAACGACACGGCCATGAAACTTCAAAAAATATGTATGTAAAAAGAAGGGGATGGAAGGAGGGTCTAAACCTCAGCAGGAACTGGGTTGGTGTCTAGAATGGGGGGATCGGGAGAGAGGCAGTGTTTTTGAAGCTGTGCCAGGGATGACCATGGCTTTCAGTCCTGGCGCTGCTACTGCTGCAAGGGCGGAGCTTGGCCGTGACAGTGACGTAACATGGCAGATCCAGACCTGGCGTTGCAACAGCCGGTCGGGATGAGCAGACGTTGGTGTGGGAGCATGTGTGGAGCTAACGGAAAGCCAAGACTCTCCAGAAGAAGGCCCTGTCTCCAAGGGCTCAGCCACCCCGACCTGGTTGCAGTGCAGGGTGGGACCAGGGTCCTTAGCCCACCAATGGTCAGAGCAGGGAGAAGGGGTTCAGCGGAAGCTGTCGCTGGTACCACCTTCTCTGGCATCTCTCTGTGCATGGAAAGACCCAGGGCCCTGGGGTGGGGGCTCAGGAGCAGAGCTATTGCTGCCCCTGGAGTTTGTTGGCCATGACTGAGGGAAGCCCAGGCTGCAGCTGGGTCATTCTAGGGGAAGGCGTGCTGATAGCGCCATCTCAGGCTGTCAGGCATGGAATCTTGACATTGGGACCCAGGGCCATTGGAAGGCAGTTTTCTGGGTCACAGTGGCTTTGGGGGGCTAAGCTTTCTTACTGCTTGTAGGCTCTGCCAGTAGAGCCAGCTGAGGGAGGCGGGCACAGAAGAAAGGCAGGCAGTGTGGGGGAATGGAGACCGACCATGAGCTCCTGTCTTAGCGTGGGTTCCCCTCTGGAAAGCAGAGCCTGCTGGACTGTGGGGTCCCATCCCCGGGGACCCTTTGAGAGCCATGTGGAGTCTGCCTCCCAGAATGCCCAACCCACCTTGGGAGCTGCTGCAGGGCGTCACTCCTGGGCACTTCCAGGCTGTGTGTGTGCAGGCAGGTGTTATGGGCACAGAGCAGCCCCCGAGACTGCAGAGGGAGGTGCCGACAGGTAGCAGGAGCAGGAAGCCGCAGCAGCAGAAGGTGGGAGGAGAGGATGAGGATGGAGCTGAGGAGGGGCAGAGGCAGCCCCAGGGCGGGGGGTCCGGACCTTTGGTGTGTCCAGTGTCAGGACTGAGTAGCCCTCTGGGTTGTCATGAACTTCGAGGGTAGCGTGTGGGTGACCGAGTCCTTCTCTCTGGAGGAGGAAACATTTGTGATTTCAGTCCCGGGTTTCAGCCCGAGGTCTGGTTCTGGAGGAATCAGTTCACTTAACCCGAGAAAGTTTTCTCACCCATAGAATGGGAGCATTATACAGCAGCAATCAGCACAGCACGGTATATCAACTATACTTCAATACAATCTTAAAAAGTGAAAAAAAAAAAAACCCAAACCAAAAAACAGAAGCATTAATCTTGAGTTTTTCTATTGGGGGCGTGTTGTGTATTACCAGTAGTGAATTTCCAAGGGAGATTCTTTGCAATTTGTAAATCACTGTCCAGGAGGGAGGTGACACTGATAGAGGCAGACAAGAATGTGTCTGAGCTGTGACCGCTGGAATCGTCGGCCTCCTAAACCTTCTGGAATTGCCTGCGGCACGCCAGGTGCTTTTACTCGCGTGGTGTCATGTGCTCCTCACTGCAGCCCCAGGGAGGTCTCCACCCTCACCCCCACGGACAGACGGGGACACAGACGCTCGCGGAGACCTGCGTCCCGTGGGGAGAGGCCCCGGGGAGTCCCTCCGCCTCTGCTGTCTCTGTGGCCGAGGAAACTGGGCGGTACCTGTCCTGCGATCCTGTGGCCGGCATCCTGGGGTCTGCGTTCCACTCTGGGAAGGCTAGAGGAGGGGACCCAAACTGCCAGCCACAGCAAGGGAGCTGGAGGAGATAAAGGTCAGCCGGATGCCTCGGCCTTGAGTGGGGAGGGGACCAAGGAAGTGGGAAGCATTAACCCCGTGTGGTCTGGAGCGCCTGTCTGGCTCGGCGGTTAATGCACCTGACTGGCATCCATGAGGTTGCACATTCAATCCCTGGCCCCACTCAGTGGTGTGATGATCCAGCGTTGCCGTGAGCTGGGGTGTAGGTTGCAGACGTGGCTCAGATCTTGTGTTGCTGTGGCTGTGGCGTAGGCTGGCAGCTGCAGGTCCGATTCAACCCCTAGCCTGGGAACCTCCCTGTGCCTTGGGGCCGGTCCTAAAAAGACGAAAAATGGAAAATAAAAAACCCTGTGGGCCCTGCATGTGTATCACACAGGGCTCTCCCCTGGCCCCGTGAACAGGTTGGGGGCAGTGTCTGAACCTCTCAAAACGGTCTGTAAAGCTGTGTGTACGTGGGTGGACGTGCACGGTTCCAGGAAGCAGGTTCCCAATTTTTATTAGCATCTTAATGATCCACGACCCCAAGTTTTAAAACCACTTCAGTCAGGCCATCCCGACATAAATACCAAAGGCGCAGGCCCCCTGGAACCGCTCTGGACACAACGAGGCCCCTTCAACCGGTTCCTCGGAACTGCTTAGATTCCACTCTTCAGAAAGTGTTTATGTTCCATTAGGTAGTTTTAAAAAAATGGTTCTTTGTAAGACTGTTCCCCAAACCGCTCTTCACAGGTTTTTGATTAAAAGGGCTCTTTCGTCACCAGTATGAAAGGCAGCTTGAAGAGAACAGGCCCTCCTTTCCCTGGGCTGTGTGGTTTAGATCTGGGCCCATCACACCTGGCTTTTGACTTCTTGGAAACTGGAGAAAAATCCCCACCTTGATGAACTGGGATCGAGTGTGCTCGGCAAAGCAGTGGAAGCTTTAGGTGTCGTGGGAAAAGAAAGGTAGAGCCGGGACCCGTGGCCGAGAGGAAAGAGCCACCTAGGAACGATGCGCTTGCAGGATTTGAAATCCGGAAAATGGGATCAGATGGAGCCGCTCAAGCCGGAGACGGGGCTCTGTCTGTGGCCACAGCGGAAGCCACGGGCCCTCCCTGGGTGTTGCCCCCCACCCTTGGAGTGGGGACAAGCCTTGCACCCCCCAGACATTGAGAAGCCAAGGGCAGAGATGGCTCTGAACCTGTGAGCTAAAAGGCTGGCGGTGGGTGGAGGGGGGGGTGTTTCTTTCTTCTCCAAGGAGGGACGGGGGGGCTGAGCCCAGGGTCAGTGGATGGTCTGCCTTTGGAGAGGCCATCGTGTAACCCAGCAGGACCCTGTGGGGCCTTCTCCGGGCAGGCCCTTCCCCCAGATCCTCTGCTTAGCTCCTCTCTGAAGAGTAACAGGCATCTTGCTGGAGATGCCCAGGACCGCCGTGACCGGACATCCGGGGACAGCTACAGGAACAAAGGATTGCTGCCCCGAGAAGTTTGCAACGACCAACCACGCCCCTCCCCCACCTGGCCTTTCAATATGCTTTGTGATTTTGGTTTGGGGAGTTGGGGGTGTTTTGGGGCCCTGGCCACCCGCCTCCATGCCTGGCCCTGCAATGAGCCGGTCTCTGCTCCACACTCCGGCGTGGTGGTTTGTTTGGCCTCACGGTGCCTCGGGCACATGGATTCGCACTAACAAGGAAGGCCTCCGTGCAGGCTTGCTGGGGAAAACGCAGGATGCTTTCTAACATTTGAACTGCAGGTGAAAAACGAATACTACTTTGGTATAAGAATGTCCCAGGCAGATGTGTGCCACCCATGTCCCAAATAATTGTGTGGGACATACTTATACTAAAAACATTATTTGTGGTTTATCAGAAGCTTAAACTTAACTGAGTGTCCTGAGATTTTATTTCCAGTACCTGACAGCCCCAGCTCAGGGCTCAGGAGGCCCCGACAGGCTGTGGCCATGAGCCTCATTTTTTTTTCTTCCTGTCTTTTTAGGAGCCTTTTTTTTTCTTCTTGTATTTTTAGGGCTGCACCCACAGCACATAGAGGTTCCCAGGCTAGGGGTCCAATCAGAGCTGTAGCCACTGGCCTACACCACAACCACAGCCACGCCAGATCTGAGCTGCATCTGCGACCTACACCACAGCTCATGGCAACACTGGATCCATAACCCCCTGAGTGAGGCCAGGGATCAAACCTGTGAATTCATGGATGCTAGTCAGATTCAATTCTGCTGAGCCACGATGGGAATTCCCATGAGCCCTTTTTAACAGGCCTAAATGAAGCTTTATCGGGCTCTTGGCTTTTAGAGCTTCGTGTGGACAGAAGCAAGCTGTCCTCCTGTGTCATATTTCTCTCACACCGTGTGATTTTGAGATACCTTGTTGCTGGATTTATTAGCAGCTCCTTCCTTTTTATTACTGAGTAGTTTTCTATTGAATTAAAATACTACTGTTTGTTCATCCATTTACCTCTCCGTGGACATTTGCATTTTTTCTTTTCTTTTTTTTAGCCACACTTGCGGCATATGGAAGTTCCCAGGCTAGGGGTCGAATTGGAACTGTACCGCCGGCCTACACCACAGCCACAGCAACATGGGATCCGAGCTGTGTCTGCAACCTATACCGCAGCTTGTGGCAATGCTGGATCCTTAACCCACTGAGCGAGGCCAGGGATTGAACCTGCGTCCTCATGGAGACCATAGCAGGTTCTTACCCTGCTGAGCCATAGCAGGAACTTCTGTTTTGGAGTTTGGGAATTTTCAGTTCTTGTCTATTAAGAGGAAAGCTGCTCTGTGTTTCAATGTTCACCTTTTTTGGTTCAGATGCATTTTTGATTTCTCTTGGGCAAAACCCTAAGAGTTAAATTGTTGGATCTAATGGTAACTGCCTGTTGAATTTTATAAGAACGTGTCAGACAGTTTTCCAAGGGGGTTGTGCCTGAGTCTGTTCAAAGGGCTCTCACGAGGCGTCACAGACCGGGTAGCTTATCAACAGCAGAAATTCATTTCTTCTGGTTCTGGAGGCGGGAAGGTACGGCATAAGTTAAGATCTGAGTGTCAGTTCCCCCACAAACCACGCCCCAGTTTTCCAATACTGTTTACTGAAAGGATTCTCCTTTCCCATTGGATGACATTGTTGTCTTTGTTGACAGTTATTTGCACACGTGTGTGTGTGTGTTTGTGTGTGTGTCTGGGCACATTCTGCTCCTTTGGCTGACACATCTGTCTTTGGGGCAGGCTGGGATGGAGACCGGGAGGCTTTGCACCTGGACAAACATCTCCTCCAGCAACAGATACAAAGAAACTAGAAGGGACTAAAAATAACTGTGTACATGCTGCACTTGGGGCGATTTGTGAACAAGAAGAAGCAAAAAGGCCCCAAACCCAACTGCCCTGATCCCTGCACACAGCACCCCCAAGGGGGTGGGCAGACCACCTAAGCCACGGCTCCAGCCCCATGTAGGGGACCAACTGGTACCCTGCACCCCCAGAGATTGAACAAGGGAAGCTGGTTCTTGCTTCTTCCTGCTTGTGCTGTAGCACGAGTCCCATTAAAAAGCCTGGCCTGAATTTCTCATCCCACCTCTTACTGATTTCTAGTGACTCAAGAGTCTAAGCACCTGCTGGATGATAATACCACCCTATCTTAATTCTTGTAGCTTCATAGCAAATCCTGAAATTACTTGCACTCAAGTCCCTACCATAGATGACTCCACTCTCTCGGGGAACCCAAGTGAGGACAACTGGGAAAAATCCATGGCACAGCTTCTTCCTGGGACCTGCCTGTGTCGATTCCCGATCTTTCCCTGAATATCTCTGGACGGATACATAAAAGCCTTCACTTGGGTTACCTTTAGGAGGGTCCCTCTGGAGCACATTGATTTTTTCCCCCCTTCCTCTGCAATAATTCTTTTTCTCTTTGCATGAAGTAAAAGTCATTGAAAGTTCTTTTTTTTTTTCTTCTTCTTCTTTTTTTAATGGCTGCACCTGCAACATATGGAAGTTCCTGCCTGGGCTAGGGGTCGAATGGGAGCTGCAGCAGCAGGCTTAGGCCACAGCCATGGTGACACTGGATCCAAGCCACATCTGTAATTACACCACCGCTTGTGGAAAGGCTGGATCCTTAACCCAGTAAGCCAGGCCAGGGGTCGAATGCACATCCTCACAGAGACTATGTTAGGTTCTTAACCCACTGTAGCTCAGTGGGAACTCAGAAATGTCTTAAAAGTGACACATATGGGAAGTTCCCATCGTGGTGCAGGGGAAACGAATCCAACTAGGAACCACGAGGTTGTGTGTTCCATCCCTGGCCTCGCTCAGTGGGTTAAGGATCTGGCGTTGCCGTGAGCTGTGGTCTAGGTTGTGGATGCAGCTTGGATCTGGTGTTGTCGTGGCTCTGGCTGTGGCGTAGGCCAGCAGCCACAGCTCCGATTAGACCCCTAGCCTGGGAACCTCCATGTGTCTTGAAAGTGGCCTTAAAAGGACAAAAGACAACAACAACGAAAAAGTTACACTTACTTTTTATACTTCTTAACTTCTGGTCTTCCACTTTTACAGTGAAAATGTCACCACTACAGACAGATAAATGCCAGTGTTATGTGTCAATCTCAGCAGTTTTCATCCTTTTTTTTTGCTGCCGCAAAACATGTGGTAAGTGAAACAAGTGGCACCCCCTGCTGGACACACTTCCATTGTCCTGTTTCTCTTCTGGATGGGTCCTTGTGCGGTAACTAGGATTCCACTCCGTTGTCTCCTGCTCAGAAATGTGCATCTAAAGGGAAGACACTGAGTAGCCCTAGTGTAGGGAAAATCACTATTTATTTTTCAATGGTCAGTACTTCGAAACCTTGGTATGTGTGAGAAACAGACTATCCCAGCAGCCAGGGGAGATCTGCTGATTTGTCTTTTGTGTGACTCAGCACAGCGCCATGACTCAGTGAGGGCTTGATACTTGTAGGGTAGATACACAAAAGGCTACTCCTTGATACCTCTTGGGGTAAAAACGTGGGGCCCAACCAGCTTGGGCTTCTTTTCCTACCTCCACTTTCAGTGATGGAGGCCATGTCGGGAGCTTGCCATCCGCCACGATGGGAGCGTTTACACTGTGGAAAATCGGCAAGAACCATAAATTAGGACTATTTCACCCCCAGGGAACAGTTGTTCAACGTTTTCCCGCATGTCACGGGCACAAGCTCCCTGCTGGCTACAGACAGGGCAGCTGTTGGCACTTTCACACGTGCTGTTGTGTGTAAGGAGGAAGGGCTCGAGAGGTCAGGACCCTCTGTTTCAGGGAAAGACATCTTTACACCTTGGACAGATCTGCCCACATGCCCCGTGCCAATTCAGAGGATCGTGGAGAGCGTGACGATGGCATCTGGCCCCAGCACGACCTTGGAGCCAGTCTCCAGGGAGGGCTTCTCTCCCGATGGGGTTTAATCAGTGGGCGAGGCCAGTGGAGGATGATCCGGGGCTGTGCGTCCCAGTCCGGGTCTGCCTTCCAGCAGCTCATTTACTCCAGCAATTGCGAGAGATAAGGATCTTATTTTCAAAATCGCTATGCCTACTTAAGCAGAGGCACACGGCCTTCAAATGTCTTGGACACTTTCCCACCCAGCTGTAGCTCCATCATTACCCTACAGCTTTTGGACTATCTCTTGGGTCTTTCAGGCCATCAGAGTAAATTGGCAGCCAGAAACTTAGAATCCTATTGACACGTGTTTCAGGTTAAGGCACGAGTGGTACAGATTTCGCTCTGAGCAGCCTTGTGGTATTTCAAGAGGCGTTGCCTTTCCGTCTGAATTAAGTTTACACATAAGTGAAAAAGTGGATGACGTTTCTTCCACGCAGTGCAGGCCTTAAGGGAGAGCGGTATGGATCTGGGATTCCGCTCAAGCGGGAGAAGCCAGTGTGGACTTTCCTCCCTTGTGCTCTGGGAGCGTCTTGTAGAAACTCAGAGCATGCCAGAGCTCTCAGTCCAAGTTCCTCTTCCCTCTGGGGACGTGTTCACCAAGTTATCTCCAGAAAACTATTCGTCTAAGACCTATGACACCTCGGCTCTGTGCTCAGCCTCGAAGTTGCAGTGTATATGGTTCTTGTCTTCCAGGAGCACACGTATGGTGGGAGACCAAGAAATAAAGCCATTCCGGGATGGTGTGATGGATGCTTTACCGAACCTAAAAGGAGACGAGGTGCTGTTTGGGGTATAAAAGGATGGGCAGGGCTCATCCTAGCAGGTGGGAAAGGGAGGTCACTTCAGGCAGATGGAGAAGAAAATGCGCAGGGAGAAGCTCGGGCATTGGGGCCTGGGGTGTGGGGCGTCCATGGGGCCGAGGGAGAGGGCTCCTGTCCTGTGGGCCTCCGAAACTGTGTGGAGCAGGGTGTTGAAATGGAAGAGCTTTGTTTCGGGTTCAGCTGAGATTCCAGTGGATGCCATGTTCCAGAGCGGAGCCCGAGGCCCCACACAGGAGGTGGTGGAGATCAAAGCTGTTTTTCGGTAAACAGCGAGGACCTGCCATATAACACAGGGACCTATATTCAATATCTCGTACCTATAATGGAAAAGAATCGGAAAAGGAATATATATGTATGTATATATATATGTGTTTATATTTATATATAACTGAACCATCTTGCTATACACCTGAAACTAACACATTGTAAATCAACTATACTTCAATTAAAAACATGAAAAATAAAAGTAACAAACCCATTGCATATTACCATCTATGACATTTTTTTTTTCTTTTTAGGGCTACATCTGTGGCATACGGAAGTTGCCAGGCTAGGGGTTGAATCAGAGCTGCAGTTCCCAGCCTGCGCCACAGTCACGGCAACCCCAGATCTGAGCTATGACCAGAATTTCTGCATTGTCACAAATGCAGAAAACATCACAGTTCACAGAAATGCTGGATCCTTAACCCACAGAGCGAGGCCAGGGATCAAACCTGCATCCTCATGGATACTAGTTGGGTTCTTAACCCACTGAGCCACAACAGGACCTCCTCAGTGACATATTCTTATTGGAGAATATCTATATTTTCAAAAAATAGTGAGAATATTGGCGTTATTTTCCATTTTTGCAGATCTCTTGAATGCCTTCCTTAAAAAAGGCACTGGCTTTTCATTTCTACTTATACATTGACTCTTTTGTAATATATTATTTTGATTGAAATATATGAAGAAAAATCTGGCTGAACACAAGTGCGTCGCTGGAAAAAGGATCTGGTGGGCGCCTGAAAGAGCCTCGGGGACCCTAGGTTTTCAGACCACATTTTGAGAGTGACTGATACAGATGGAAGAGCTAAAAATACCTTGTTCTCATAAAAAGTAGATGAGAATGGAATGAATGTTTATACCAGTTAGGCACCTAAAGCACTGCTTTTATATGGTCCCATTATCAAGTATTATTTTGGATTTTCTATCAGCTAACAATTAAATCAAGTCCTTCAATTTTATTGTAAATAAAAAATTTGAAACCTCACACACGCACGACAACAGCTGTTCTATTAACTCCTCGCACACACTGAGGTTACAGAAAAGCGGGCCTGGAGGTGAAGAGATGTGGGGGGGAGGGGGTTGTTGATGTGCCGTGTGTCCCCATCCCACCCCCAAGGGGTGATGGGCAGATACATGCTGTGGGGGAAGGGAAACAAAGCCCCCATCTGCCCAAGCAGGTGCCTGACCTGTTGTAGGCATGGTCTGGCCTGGAGGAGTATTTTTCAATGAAGTGATACGTTTTGGTAACATCACTACCCTGGACCTGGTCCTTCCCCACTGGTACCAACTCCTTTGTTGCTTGAAAGTGACCACAATGGTGATGGGCCGTGATCTGAATTCCATCCTGGGGCAGGCAAGTTTCAGCCTACCAGATTAAGTTGAAGAGACAGTGGAACCCCAAATAAAATTCACAGATTATTATATCCATCAGCTGTGCTTCTTCAGTGTAGTGCTTAAACATCCCTCCATTTTTTTTTTTTTTTTCCCTGAAAAGGGCCATAGCTTTATACAGGTACCAAGGGGCCCGGGATGCAGAGAGGTTCTAACTGCTGCTGCAGACAACGGGAGGCCATGGTGTCATGTTGTGGGTCATGATGAGAGCAGCTTTGGCATTTCCATGGCTGCCTTTGGTGGCAGGGTGGCCTCTCTGATGGGGTGGCCTCAAGTCTGGAGGCAGCAAGGTGAGAAAGGAGGCTTCTGCAAGAGCGGAGCGCTTGCGTCTGGGCTGTAGAGCTTTGGGCAGATTCAGGAGTTATCCAGACACGGGATCAGTGGGGACAGAGGCTGTGCAGTCGCTGAGCGGGAAGCAGACAAGGAGGGACAACACCCCTGAGCTGGATTGACCAGCTGGACGGGTTATGGTCTCGTGACTGAGCTGGGAGAATGTTAAGAGGAAGAGCAGGTCTTAGGGGGAAGATGACTGGCTCATCCAGGAATTGGAAGTGCATTGAGAAAAGAGTCAACATGTGCTTGATGCTTAGAAAAGAGAGCTGCGCTCAGTTTGGAGAGAGTAGAGTTATGTTAAGTAGGCAGTTATTTTAAGAAACCTAGACAGCATGGCAGAAATCTAGAAGACACAGTATGGGTTTTATTTTATTTTTAATTGAAGACACTTGGACATCTTTATAGGGGAACAGGGCCACTGGTTTTCACTCCAAAGAAGAGAAATGTGGTCTACAGATGATGGCAGGTAAGTAGGGCCGAGCTGGGGCAAGCGGGTTGGGGGCGATCCCCCAGAGGCCTCCCATCTCAGGGGGCTGGAGTTCCATGTTCACTGCCACCCCTTGGATGCTGGTCTGTCTTCCTCTGGGTTCTGAGGGTCATCCTGCAGCCTTTCAATACATTCTTCACTGATGGAAGCGTCTGTGCGGTTGAGAGGGCTTGTTTCTAGCAACTGAAAGCTGTGAGACAAGCCCCTGACCTTGGGGGACTCTGCCCTCAAACACATTTGGGCATTTGGGCTGATGGCAGCTGCTGATGGCAGCTCTGAAATGATTGTCCCCACTCCTCCATTTGTCACCCTCTGAGGACGGCAATGCTCGTGCTTCCTCTTTTCTCACCACCTCCAAGTCATAACAACACTCCGTGCTCCTTCTTGGGTATTTCTTTCGCCTCTGCACACGTCTGTGGGTCCTGGGAACCCTCGATCATTGCTGTCTCTAAAAAAAGGGAAGAGGCTGGAGCTCCCTGGTTACTCAGCAAGTTAAGGATCTGGCGTTGTCATGGTTGTAGCTCAAGTTGCTGCTGTGGCTTGGTTTCAATCCCCAGCCAGGGAACTTCTGCACGCTGCAGAAGAGGCAAAAAAAATAAAATAAAAATAAATAAATAAATCTGCTTTCCTCCCCACGATCATGAAGCCAGGATGCCAGAGGCATGTTTCTATGATGAAGTTTAAGACATAATAGTGAAGACAGGCAAAATATTAGGACTCCAGAGAGGTCTTCATGCAGGCAAACAAGTGGCCACAGTGGATTTCTCTTTTGAGTGTATTTCAAACCAATAAAAGTCAGCAAGTTCCCTGGGCCTGATAGTCGACTTCCCCTTCCGCCATGGACCCTTTTGTCCCCCACGGTAAGCGGGGGTGGGGGCGCCTCATGGACTCTAGTCTGAGCACAGTAACTGCTTGGTGGGGGCTTTGCGTAAGATGGGATCTCTTCTCTCTGCAGATGTCAAATAAAACCTCTGGGAATACATTGTTGAGCCCTTATGGGAAGAGTGCATTGTGTTTTCCAGTAAATATTTTTATATTACTTGAAAGAGAAGTCATGTTTATGTGTGAAAGCATTTGCAGGATTTAGGGTATCGTGGTTGCCGTTCTCATGCCTAAAATGCACGGTAGGGTGAGAACGGAAAAGCCCCGAGTTTTCAGTATGTGAGAGAGGAAGTAAAGTCGCTGAGCAGCTGCTCTCTGGCTTCTTTTTCTGACTGACTACAGAGGGGGGAGCCACTTTGCCACCACAAGGCTTTTGCTTCCTTTTCAGAGATGCCTTGCACGTGTGGCTGCAGAAAATACACAGCAGGGCTCTGTGAATTGCAAAGCACCAGGTGACAGAATTTTCCTGCTGGTCTACAGCCACGCCGCCCTGAACACGCCCCATCTCCTCTGATCTTGGAGCTAAGCAGGGTCGGGCCTGGTTAGTCCTTGGATGGGAGGGCTTTCCTTCTGACTCTCTGTGGTCCCCTGCGATGCTAGGTAACTGGCTAAGTCTGCTGAATGCGTGATACGAAGGTCATTTCTGAGTTCAGGTGAAATGGGGACTTTGATGGCAGGTGTTCTTGTGAGGGACCCTGGCCTCCTTCAGCTCATTCTGGAAGGATGTCTTCTCGGGACCGGCCTCCTGAGGCCTCTTGGTTTCAGGGGCCAGTGGGGACTCCATTCTGTCCCTCTCTGCCACTCTGTCCCTGCACAAAGGCAGGGGCTATTCCATCTGGTTATTTTATTTTGTTTTAATTAATTAATTATTATTTTTTCCTTTTTAGGGCCGCACCTGCGGCATGTGGAAGTCCCCAGGCTAGGAGTCGAACAAGAGCTGCAGTTGCCTGTCTACACCACAGCCGCAGCAACGCCAGATCCAAGTCATGTCTGCAACCTACACCACAGCTCACAGAAACCCTGGATTCTTAACCCACTGAACGAGGCCAGGGATGGAACCTGCATCCTCATGTACACTAGTCAGATTTGTTTCTGCTGCACCACAGAGGGAATTTCCTTAATTATTATTTAAACAAATTTTTTTAGGGCTATGGGACATGGAAGCTCCCTGGCCAGGGGTCGAATCGGAGCTGCAGCTGCTGGCCTGTGCCACAGCCACAGCAATGCCAGATCTGAGCCACCTCTGGGACTTATGCTGAAGCTTGTGGCAATGCCAGATTCTTAACCCACTGAGCAAAGCCAGGAATCGAACCTGCGTCTTCATGGATACTCCGTTGAGTTCTTAATCCGCTGAGTCCCCAAGGGAACTGCCCATCTAGTTATTTTAATACACGGCTACTTTGCCACTGCAAATTTGGTAAGACATATGGTCAGTTCCTGGTGGTTAAGGGGAGAAGTTAGATTTAAGGCGGTAGACGCGTCCCGTGGGGTTTAAGTTACAAAATGCAGAGACGGGTGGATGTCCGCTCAGCGTGGAGCGGGCGCTCAGGCCGCCAGCTTGCCCCGTCCTTGGAGTCTCACAAATACAGAAAACATGGTAAAGTATAAAGAAGGGCCTACAGATCACCCAGAGCCTCTCTACTCAGATGATGACTGCTCAAAAATATTAGACTGCTTTTTCATTTTTTGCTTTTTCACTTATTTCAAATCATATCCTATAAAGGTATAAGCATAGTTACTGCGTTGAGGTTCTGAATAAGAGTGGCTCTGAAGAAAGGCAGTGTGTCCTTAGGTGTATCTGCGACAGAATGTATATTCCTTGTCCAGAAAGAAAAAGCTCCATAAATACATGATCGGAATTTATTTAGATTGACCCACGAGTTCATTATTTTCTTTGCTCAGCCTTTTTTTTCTTGAATATCAAGTCTTTTCTCCCGAAGGTCATTTTATTTCTTCTAGAAGTAGAACTTCTAAAGACATTCCTTTAAGGAAGGTTATTAGTGAAAAACTCAATTTTTTTTTTGATAGTCCCAAGGATTAATTTTCGACAGTATAAATATGTGGTTGGTACTTTATTGTCAAATGCTCTTTGGGACATGAGTCTTTGGAACAAATTGTCAAAATTAAATGTCTCTTTTGGGGGGATGAAAATTTTCTGAAGTTGGATTTTGGTAATGGTTGCACAGCTCTATAATATAAATGTACTAGAGAAATTTGGACTGTTCACTTAAAGAGGTGAACTTTATGATGTGGTTACAAAAGGCTTTTATTTTGCTCTCATTCTTTATGTTTGGTTGGTTTGTAATTTATTTATTTTCATTTTAAAGTTTTATTATAGCGCAGTTGATCTACCATGTTGTGATAATTTCTGCTGTACAACACAGTGATTCAGTTATGCACATACACACACCCATTCTTTTTCAGACTCTTTCCCCACACTGCACTCCTTCGTGAAGCGGTAATCATCCTGGGTTTACAATGCTACACTGAAAGTTCTAGACTGATTATGTTCAGCGAATTATTCCTCTGGCTTCTGACGTCGGTTATGACAACTGAAAAGTCAGATTTCCGTGTAATTGCCTTTCCTTTGTGGTCGTCTGTCTTTTCTTGTAGGGCTGCTTTTAAGATCTTCTCTCTAGTCTTTAGTGCTCTGAAATTTTAAAATGCTATACCTGGGTGTTGATCTCTGTGTATGCGTTCTGTCTGAGAACTGTTGTACTTCCCGAATCTGAGGATCTGTGTCTTTCATCAATTCCGGAACATCTGGAACCATTTTCCCCAATTATCGTCTCATCCTCATTCTCTTAAGTCGCTCTGTCTGGAATTCCCATCAGACATCTTAGCTGTTCTTATTGGTCCTTCGTATCTTCTCATTCCCTTTTTCATATCTACGTTTTTCTTTGTTCCTATTTTCTTGCCTTTCTCCGACAATTCTGCAGTCTGTGTCTGCAGGCTTGCATTTGCTAATGGCTGTTTCTGCCTGCTTGCTGTTCCTGGTGCCTCATCTATTCATGTGCTCTGTGATATTTCTGAGTTTCTTTGCTGTGGGCTCATAGTGAGGGTCTTTGTCCCCTCTCTGAGGCCTGGGTTGAGCGTGCTGTCTTCCAGAGACTTGGGTTCACTCCAGTCTGGCTCCTGTGTGAACATCTACTTCAAACGACCTTCTCAGCCAAGATGTTTTTGGACCACCAAAGTGGGACAAAATCAGGCCCCAAACTCACACAAGTCTGGCCTGTTGTTATAAATTCCCAGGGGGTGTTTTCTCTCCCTCTAACCATGACCAAGACCTAGAGGGTCAGATTCTTCACCGTCTCTCTAATTGACCTTCCCACAGAGGGAGCAGTGCCGTGTGTGGAGGTCCCTGACCCGACCCCTCGGCTGTCTTCTGTCCCATGTTTCTTGAGCAAGCCAGTCCAGTAAGAGAAAGCATGGAGGACCTCGTAAACCTCTGGACAGGAGCCACTGTTCAACTTGGGAACGGAACCCTGTGTGAGCCACTCATGGAGAGGCTAGAGAATGTTATCCGAGGAGACTTGGAGATGTGGGACCTTTTTCTGGCATTACAGCCAATAAAAACTCACATCAGCACAGTTCAGTATTTATTTAATTGTGATTTATATTTACTGGGTGAGTTTCTTGGCAACCAGCTCATTTACACGTATCTGAACCGACCATATTACCATTTGGGAATGTATTTCCTAAAGGCAGACAGCAAGGTACACATACTTATGTTCTTTTTTTTTTTTCTTTCTTTCTTTCTTTCTTTTTTTTTTTTTGACTGTGCCCATGGCATGGAGAAATTCCTCAGGCCGGGAATGGAACCTGAGCCATAGCAGTGACAACAATAGAGCCCCAACCCGCTTAACCACCAGGTAACTCCACTTATGCTATTCTTAGAACTCTAATTTTTTTGGTTGTTTGTTGTTTGTTTTTGTCTTTTCAGGGCTGCACCCGTGGCAAATGGAGGTTCCTAGGCTAGGGGTCTAATCGGAGCTATAGCTGCCAGCCTACGCCACGGCCACAGCAATGCGGGATCCAAGCCGCATCTTCAACCTGCACCACAGCTCACAGCAACGCCGGATCCTTAACCCATTGAGCAAGGGCAGGGATCGAACCCACCACCTCTTGGTTCCTAGTCAGATTCATTTCTGCTGCACCACGATGGGAACTCCTTAGAACTCTAATTTGAGCAGCTTTTGGTTACAAGTTAGAGTCATTTGATTCAATGAGAACCTTACTTATCTTAGTTCAGTGTTGGAAGGAAATGTGAGAGCGTTGTAGTGAGTTATGAAGAACCTGGGACAAACTTTGATAAAATTTGTTTCTCTGAAAGGAGATAAGCTCTTCTCTTCTGTAGTAAAACTGAGATGAGATGCTTTTTAAAGGCTGAGGCATTTCCTCCCCTGCTCACTCTGTCTGTGGGAGGCTTGTCTGAGACAGGATTTCCACAGAGAAATACTTTCCTTCTGTTCTAGCTCTGCCGGCCCCGGGCTCCACTCTCACCCCCTGGCTTGACCCTTCAGCCAGACGGGCTGCAGAAAAGGGGTGCATCCAGCTTTGCCGGCCCCAGCCTGCCTCCCCGTCCTGGCTGGTGTCTGTAAGCCTGCTTGTAATCCTTTATGGGTCAAGCGTGCCATCCGTCCCCTGTTCCTGCTGGGAGGGTTTTTCCAGGGTCCTCCCTCCCCAGTGGACAGAAGGCTCTCAGAGTCCCCACATGCAACGCCCAGGCAGGTCCTTCCCCCTCGGAGGGCTTTTCTCAGTGAAGCCACTGTCCATTCCTGGGTCTGGATCCCATGGGAGGCGTATTGCCTCCAGGTTTCCAAGTGATTTAGGCTTTAACAAAATCGTAATGGAGTGAAGATGCTGGTCACAGCTGTGTCCTGCTCCTTGGCTCCATTTCTGGATGTGAGAACAAGAGCAGGGTCAGAGCCAATGCTGGGAGACTGGTCCATGGCGCATGGTCCCCCAGCCCCTGCTGCACCTAGAGGGAGCGATCCGCCACTGTGTGCCTGCTGCGCTGTTACTGTACACCCCCGACCATCCCTGGGGTTGGGGGGTGCGTTCTGGATGGGGACGCTCTGACCTGTGGTCAGTAGAAGAAAACTGGCCGAACCATCAGTCAGTCCACTTATGTTGAGGAGAATGATGGGTAAAGAGTGTGTGCAAATCACCAATTTCTCTAAGTTGACAGCATGTTTCCACCTGACCAGCATCCCCAGCATGGTCCTTCGGGATGTCACTGCTGGCAAGGACTGTCTACTGCAGGCAGAGCCCTGTTGGCCAGGAGGCTCACCAGCCTTCCTTCAATGGCACCTTGCACTTGGATAATCGAGGGCCCCCAGCAGGCAGCCAAGCCACAGCGATGTGGATTCTTGATTCGTACCCTGCCCTTCCCCACCACCCTGGTCACCAGAGGGCCTGGTGTCCCCAGGCAGCCTGTGCGGTGGGAGAGGTGTGGGGGAGACATCAGTAATGGCCTTCTTTGTGTCTGTGGCTGGGGTGGGAGGGGCTGGAATCTCAGAGCAGGAGATGTGGGGGTGGGTGGGTGCCCTGCAGCCCATGGCTGCCAGGCCAACGTGCTAACCCATGAGCCGGGTTGGAGGCAATGTCTCAGCTTCCAGCCGTGTGGCTGCAACTGGTGAGTCAACATTCCTTTTGTCGCTGGGCAGTAAAATACTTGCTGATTGATAGCATTGCCTTCTGAGGAAGTCCATGCCTGTGGGGCTGCTTTGCTTTGTGTCAGGCCAGTGCCACCTGCTCAGAGTGACACGCAGCCCCAGACCAGCTCCGGGCAAGGCATTTTCTCTGAGAGCAAGTGACTCAGTACTGAATAGCTGGGCAAGGCTTTGGGCAAGCATGGCACCTCTCTGAGCCTCCGTTTCCCCCATCTGCAAAATGGGTATATTAATACTTTCTGCAGGCTGTTACCTGGGTTCAGAGATAAATGCAACGTGCTGGCAAAGAGCCGATGCTCAGTACCGACCCACTCATCGTAGCCATCACAGTTCACTGTTAAATAAGGCTGTTCCATGTGCCACGTCCACCTGTGCCTGATGCGCCTGGCCTCCGATTGCTAAGCTCTTTCTTGCATTTTGGACGCAGAACCTTCTTCCTCACGGGAGCTCCATCTTGGTTTCCCTGCTCCCTCAGCACTGTAGACACACCTGCCCTCCATGCCTTCCTCCTCAGCCTGCCACCCGTGGCTGCAACTCGCATCCCACCTGAGGGCTGGTCTCAGAGGGGCCTGGGTCACATGGCAAGGGGCTATGTGACTAGCACCTGCCTCTCCTTCATCCTCAGAGCATCAGGGCACCTCTCCCAGGTCCCCTGGGAGGTTGGCCTCCAATGCCCCAGAGCCCTGGTGCCCCTCCTGCCCAGCCAGGGGAAGCTCCTGGATCCCCAGCGTGACATGGAGGCGAAGGTAGTTGCCCCAAAGGCCAGTCGTGAGACCACAGAAGGAAGGAAGTTGTGTTCCTGTCCCTGGTGTGGGGAACTCAGAAGGCACTGAGAGCTCCGAGGCCTCGGACCCGGGCTGTCACACACCGAGATAAGGGGGCCATGCTGCCGGCTCCCTCGAAAGGTGCACTGTCTCCATGGGAGGATGGGATCCAGGCACCCCCCTCCATGTGCTAATGGACCCCAAAGTCAAAATAGGTTGTGTCTGGACTGTCCGCCCGTTCCCTGCCCCTGCTACTTTAGTCCACAGCCAGCAAAGATGGACATTCCTGCCATACCTCCAAGTCCATCAGCTTGGACCCCTCAGCCCCTGGTTCCCTGCGTCCCTGCAGCTGGGACCCTGAGGAAGGCTGAGCCCACCCCACCTCTGAGCCATGTGGCCCTGTCCAAGCGGATCAGGGAGATCTTGGCCGTGGCTCACAGGCCCAGCTTCTGTCTGGCTGCAGGTCCACCCTGCCATGGTACCTGGGTGAATAATGAGAAAATTAGTAAAATCAAAACTAAGCAAACACATCAACATAGCTCCCCCCCACCCCCAGCTGCTTCCAACCACCCAAGGAAAACCACCTGTAGAGAGTGTTTGGGTGTATTTCCTTCCAGGCCTTTCCTCTTCTGTTCTCTTCTTTGGCTTGAGCTGATCACCATGGGCTGCAGTGACCCCAGATAATTTCTCCTTTGTGGGGGTAATTTTATCGGGAAAACACGTAAATGTTTGGGTTAAGGATCCAGCATTGCTAGAAGATGAGGCTCAGATCTGGTGTTGCTGTGGCTGTGTGTAGGCCAGCAGCCGCAGCTCCTATTCGACCCAGGAACTTCCATATGCGGTAGGTGCAGCCATATTAAAAACAAAGTCCAGAATTACAAGAAAATAAGTTTTTGATTTTTTAAGGCACTAAGTTTTGTGGTACCTTGTTACAGCAACAACAGGAAACTGATCTAAAGGGGATGATGAAATAAATAGCTATAATAAGGATCATGGAAGCTAGGACTGTCCCTATGGAAATGAGGGTTCTATAAATATGGAAAAGGGGAGCACTTGAATAAAACCTGTTTATTGGGTTGGAATTAGGAGTATGGTGGGAACTTCACTTTATATATACAGATATTTTCATATGCATATATGTCTATAGAGGTGTATCTGTGTCTAGATGCATACATGTATCTTGGCTGTAACCACTAAGAGTCTGGGAGTGCAACATCCCTGTAAGCACCCTTTGCACCTAGATCTTGGCTTCTAAATACCATTTTCCACTAAAGCTTCTTGGAAAGCCAATTCCAAGCTGGATTAAAGCAAGTGGGAAATGAGCCTGGACCACCTGTGTCAGAAAACAAGGACGTGTTCAAAGAATGATGGGGATGTATTAAAGGAACACCGAAGCCAGCTGCTACTGGTTAAATCAGGAGCATCCAGCTGCAAGATGAATCCTGAGAGCAATGGACTACAACTCACGGACAGGAAACCGCAAATTCATAGATATAAATAAATCAAGGAACAAACTGAGAGTTTGAGGAAGGGTCAGATATTTTCATAGTTCCTGAACCAAGGGGTCAAAGCGAACATTGTCAGTACAGTAATCTAGTCAGACAAACGAATGGAAGGACAGTCTACGAGTCTAACCACCTCGTTGTCTTCAAATGTGTCAAGGTCATGGAAGTCACAGCAAGACAGAAACTCCTAGTCTGACAATGAAAGAGATGTAACGACCCAGGACAACACATGATCCTGAGGCTTCTTTCTCTATAACAGATGCTATTGGGATACCTGGCAAACCTTGAATGGGCTCTGGAGCCTTCGAGGCAGGAATGTCTCAGCGTGACTTTGCTGAATTTGGTGGCTGCACTGGGGTAAAGAAGAAGAATATGCTTGTTTGGGAGAAATGCACATTAAGTAATTAGGGGCATCATGTCTCAAAGGGTTCAGGGAAAAATAGCCTTTGTTCTCTACGTGAAAATTTTCTGTACGTTTATAATTAGTTAAATATAAAAAGGAAAGAAGGAAGGAACAAAGAAAGGGAAGAAAGAAAGAAGGGTCTGTCTTACTAATTTGACTTGGGTGTTTTATGCTCTTTAGAGGTATTTTCAAACATACATAGAAATGAAAATAAAAACTCTATTAGCATATATAAAATCTATACCCTTAAAACCCATATCAGCTGAAATAATTTTATTAGCTATCCTGAGATATTTCTTTTTCGACTGTCTTCAGGTTTAGATATTTTTGAGCTGAATTGGTTTTTCGACATTGAAGCAAAAATCTTTATATTGAAGTTTGTGGAGGGTGACATCACAATACTTCAGAATGTTGCCAAAGTTTCAGAAGAAGGAGACTGAGGTTTGACCTGATGCGCTTGTTATCTCATTAGGCTCTCCGTGCTTTGATACCCTCTCCTGGTAGAAGTTTCCTGGTCTCACTCAGAGATCAGAAAATACACTTTTCTGTGTCAAACTTTCCAGTGAAGTAAAGGTAGAGAAAGCACTGCTTCACACAGAACTTTCTGTTCACGTTTTTTTCTTTCTCTTTTCTTACAATTTAAAGGGAAGAGTGGAAAACTTCAAATATGGAGAAGAGCAAGTAATACAAAGTATCCCCATGTGCCCACCAATAAGATCTAACAAATGAGAGTACTTTGCCTAAAGAAATAAAAACATTGTAGAGACAGCGTATGTGCTCCTGTTTCCCCATCCTTCCTGATTCTCTTTCTCTCTGCAGAGGTAATCCATCATTGTCTTCAGGTTGGTGTGTATACATTCTTTCATCTATGTTGGCTTTTTGTATAGCGCTACAAATAATATATGTTTCCTTTGAGGTACACATTAAAATTTCATATAATGTCACTTCATATGTACACTCTGCAACTTGCTTTTTTTATTGAGGTAAATTTTATTGAGGTAAATTTTAATGAAATCACAGGGCTTAAGTATTCAGTTTGATGAGATTATATATATATCTATATCTATAATCTACCTATCTACCTATCTATCTATCTACCTACCTATCTATCTATCTATCTATCTATCTATCTATCTATCTATCTATCTACCTATCTCAAATGTCCCATACATCCATGTGACCAGTAGCCCAATCAAGATATAGAGCATGACCATTCACCCCAGAAACTTCCCTTCCAGTCAATCCCACCCCTATAGACAACTTTTTGATTTCTACCGTTATATAGTAATATCGCTGTTCTTAACTTTGCTAATAGCTATAGGAATCTTTGCTGAATATCAACTGACTACATGTGTGAGTCTATTTTGGAGCGTTCCCTTTTGTTCCCTTGATCTTTTGGTCTATCATATCAATACCACACTCGATTGATCACCATAGCTTTATATTAAGTCATGGAATCACAAAATACGAGTCCTCCAGCATTCTTTCATTTCAAGATAGTTTTAGACATTTTGGGGTCTTTTCAATTTCCATAAAATTGTAACAATCAACCCCCTAATTTCTACCAAAGAATCTTCCAGGATTTTGGTTAGGATTACACTGAATCTATACACCAATCTGAAGAGAATTCATGTGTTGACAATATTGAGTCTCCCAGTCCATGAATATGGTATACCTTTCCATTTATTTGGGTCTCATTTAATTTCTCTCAGGGCTTTTTGTTGTCTTCACTGTAGAAGTCTCAAAAGTATTTTGTAAAATTTGTTCCTATGTAGTTAATGTTTGATGTTATTGTAAAGGAACTTGGTTTTTTTTTTTTTAAAGGAGTTTTTCAGTTTTATTTTCTAATGTTTTGCTGCTAATGTACAGAAATACAATTGACTCTTGTATACTGGCTTTGTACTCTGTGGCCTTTCTAAATTCACTGATTAGCTCTTAAATTTGTTTTGCAGATTCATCAGAATTTTCTATGTAAATAATCATGCCAACTGCCAACAAAGCAGTTTACACCTTTTTTCCCAATCCATTGAGGGCCACTAGTACAATGTTGAAAGGAGGTGATAAAAATGGATATCCTTGCCTTGTTCTCAATTTCAGATGTAAAATGTTCAATTTTTCACCATTATACATGATGTTAACTCTAAATACTCATATGTGTCCTGCATCAAATGTATACATGTACTCTATCAAATTGAAGAATTAAATCAAATAAAAATCATTTTCCTTTCAGATTGCTAAAAGTTGTTATTATGAATTTATTCTGAATGCTTTCAAATGTTTTCTTAATTTAGTGACTTATATTTATTTTCAAATGTGAAACCAGCTTTGCATCTCAAGAATAAACCCCACCTAGTCATGATGTTGTTGTATTTAATTTTCTTTTTTCTTTTTTTTTTTTTTTTTGGTCATGCCCATGGCATGAGGAAGTTCCCAGGCCAAGGGCTGAACCCATGCCACAGCAATGACCTGAGCTGAAGCAGTGACAACTCTGGATCCTTCACCCAGTGAGCCACACGGGAACTCCTTGATTTGCTTTTTAAAGGACTTTTATGTCTATGTTCACAACGGATATTGGTCTGTAATATTCTTTCTACTAATGTCAGGTTATTTTTAGTTTGGGGTTCTTACAAAGAGTCTTGTTATAAACACTCTTGCATATTTTTTTTTTCTGCAATATTATACCTTTACATTGGGTATATACCTTGCAATAAAATTTCCGGGTCATAAGGTACGTGTATGTTTAATTTTAGCAAATCCTGCCAAAGTGGTTGTGGCATTTTACACTTTCAGGGTACAGCGTGTTGCTGGAAGTGTGGGCTGTGAGCTATTTGCTGCTTGTCTGCAAAGAGGCAGGTCCAGACATTGAGAGTGAGCATTTAGAAACTTTTGTAGAAAGGGGCCTTTGCTGTGGCTACAAGGCCACAGTCAGCAGCCTTGTGTGACAGTGCACACCGAGATTTCTGCTGTCACATTTGCATGATGAGGCCCGGGAAGCAGAGGCTCCACATTGGTCCTTCTCAGTGGGACCATGTTCTGGTCTGCCACGCACTGGAAGTTGCAAAACAAAAAAGAACGCTGGTCCCTCACCACATACAGTTTGAGAAGATTTGGTGCCTGAGAATTCTGGTGGTTCCAGGTCCTCTGCTAACATTCAGTAATTTTCATTTTATTCTTTCTGGTGACGAGAGTGTCCAGTTGTCTGGCCCTGTGATTTTATTTTATTTTTTATTTATTTTTTAACCCACTGAGTGAGGCCGGGGATTGAACTCGCATCCCCATGGACACTATGTCAGGATCTTAACCCACTGAACCACAGTGGGAACTCTTGTACTAGTAGACCTGTTGAATACACGATCTCTTTATTTTTATTTATTTATTTGTTTATTTATTTATTTACTTTTGTCTTTTTGTCTTTTTAGGGCTGCACTCGCGGCATATGGAGGTTCCCAGTCTAGGAGTCCAATCGGAGCTGTAGCTGCCAGCCTATAGCACAGCCACAGCAATGCCAGATCCGAGCTGCGTCTGCGACCTACACCACAGCTCACGGCAGTGCCGGATCCTTAACCCACTGAGCGAGGTTAGGCATTGAACCTGCAACCTTATGGGTCCTGGTCAGATTTGTTTCCACTGTGCCACCACGGGAACTCCGTAGCATTGTGATTTTAATTTGTATTTTTCCAATCACTAAGGAAGTCACACACTTTCGATCTGTGCATCGGTCATCAGGAGATCCCTTCGTGTGAAGTGTGTTTTCAAGTCCTTGGCTCACCTTCAAGGTTTATGTTTTACGTTTTCCCAAAACACTTGCGCCCTTTCCTAACTACCCCCTCCCCATTTCTATGAGGCAGAAGGTGAGCAAAATATGGGGAGGACAAAAACCTGATTCAAAAGTCAGATTTATCCGAGTTTATTCAAGTGGTATTTATGAGCACCGACCATGTGCCAGGCACCAAGTGTGACCACAGGGATACAGCGCTGAATAAAACAGCGACCTTCTTGCCCCGCAGGAATGTCTCCGCTAGAGAGGAGAAGACACAGGATACAGATGCCTCTGGATGGCGGAGTGTTATGAAGAAAACAGGATAACGAGAGGGTCACTGGGATGGGAGGACACATGGGCGACCGTCACGAAAGCTTTTCTGGAGAGATTATATTTAAGCCTGCGACAGAACACTGCGGACGAGGCAGCCACACAGTCTCCAAAGAGCATTCGAGGAACAGAAAACGCCAGGTGCAAAGGTCCTGAGGTAGAAACATGGTCTGAGTCTTTTTTTTTCTCTGTCTTTTTAGGGAGGTTCCCAGGCTAGGGGTCGAATCAGAGCCGCAGCTACCGGCCTACACCACAGCCACAGCAACACCGGATCTGAGCCGAGTCTGTAATCTACACCACAGCTCACAGCCATGCTGGATCCTTTACCCACTGAGTGGGGCCAGGGATCGCACCCACATCCTCATGGATACTATTCAAGTTCATTACCGCTGAGCCACAGTGGGAACTCCATGGTGGTCTGAGCCTTGATTGGAGAGTATCCTCTAATTTGTGTCAAACTTGACATAAAGGATGCCACAGGCGCTTAGGACAGCGGACACTGCTGGTGCTGCTCCCAGTGCCCCTTGACCCCCTTCTAGCTCTGCGTGCCCCTCCGCCACCCTTAATCCGGGTTTACTGCCAAGGCTTGAGACTGGATGAAACTGACCTCACCTGACTGGAGTGGCTTTGCCTGCACAAGTTGAGAATGGGAAGCATCTGGAGGAGTTATGCCCCCCACCCCCCCATCCCCCCATCATTTAGCAGCTTGGATCCACTGGTTGGGGGATGTAGGAACACAAAAGGCAGCTCCCTTGCTTGGAGCTGCGGCAAATGAGGGTGCAATTTAGGTTTCAGAGAGACATGAGGGGTCAGGCTGCAGATGAATTAGCCAGAAATCGTACCTCTGGCTGTCTTTTCCCTGCCCTCGCCAGTTTCTTCAGGGAGCACTTCCTGAATAAATTCAGGTTCTTGAATTCTCATCCGAGAGTCTGATTTTAGGGAACCAATTTGAGGCACCCTGATCTATGTTTTACAATGGTTTTTCTTTCTTTTTAAAGAGGGTGTCTTCTGTGGTACCAGGTAATAGCATGCGCTTTGAAGCCGGGCAAACCTGGGTTTGAATCCCATTTCTTCACTGGTTTTAGGTTACCTGCTCCCTCTGGGCCTGAGTTTCCTCTGTTACAAAAGTGGACAAAAATAGAGACTTTTTTTTTTTTTCTTTTTAGAGCTGCCCACAGCATATGGAAATTCCCAGGCTGGGGGTGGAAACGGAGCCGTCGTTGCCGGCCTACACCACAGCCCCAGCAACATGGGATCCAAGCTGTGTCTTCGACCTACACCGCAGCTCATGGGAACGATCTTAACCCACTGATCGAGGCCAGGAAGTGAACCTGCAGCCTCATAGATATAGTCAGGTTCTTAACCCACTGAGCCACAATGGGAACTCCAAAAACAGAGACATTCTAGGTTAACGGCTGCCATGAAGAGCAACACTCAGCATGAAGATGGGCAAAAATGACACCCGCAGAGCTATTATTGGGCAAACTCTCCAAACCTTATGAGAGTTCATAAAATGTTGCAAGCCTTGGGTGGTCTCTCTTTAAATGCTCTGTGCCCCTGGAATTCGGTCTGGGCCAGGGGAGGAAAGGGAGAGAACTAGCCCTTCTGGGGCCTGTGAGGTTCCACTCACCTTTTCATTCAATCCCCAGATGCACCTGCCAAGGTATTATAATTATTTTGAAGATAGGAACCTAAGATTCCAAAGAGGTAAGCTGCCCGAGGAGACGTGGTGGCTAAGTCAGGTTCCAAATCAGACCTTTCTGGACCAGGCTTGGGCTGGGACCCCTTCCCCTTGTGCGTGGGGCTCTATCTTTCCTTCCAAGACCTTCCCCCCACCGAAGGTGGCCGTGTCTGTCTGTAACTCAGCAGGAAGGTCCAGACTCCCGCCCCACGGAGCCACAGGTTGACGCCAGGAACCCGTCAGGCCTCGTGCGATGCTCGGATGTGCAGGGAAGAGCCGCTCTTGGGCAGAGTCAGTCTTCAGCGCTGAGGCTGAAGGTGCATGGGAGCCTCTCTGGGGCCACCTCTGTCGCCATCAGAGCCCGGCTCTCTCCACACGAAGCGTGCTCACCGAAAGCCGTCACCCCACTGGACGGAGCTCTGCTTCTCCAGGATCCCTTTGAAAGTGAAGTGAGGTTTCAAGGCAGAGGCTGAGGGTCCCACATCTGCAGGCAAGTGAGCTCCCAGAAGGAGCCTGCTCTGCGGAGTCTAAAATCCCAGGTGCAGGGTATAGACGGGGAGGGGAGGGGTGGCTGAACCCGCGTCCCGCCCCGCCCCGCCCCCACGGCACTCAGCAGCCAGGGCCCAGCGGGTCCAGAGTCAGCTGGGACAGCTGGAGAAACAGCGACCCATTCCTGCCTTCGCAGAGTTTCCTCCTGGGGGCTAATCAAACTCAGCCGCCGCGCCCCCCCCGCAGCTGACCCTTTCCTTAAAAACGCAATCCTTCCAACAGTTGGGGTCGACTCCCAAACGTTCTTAGAGGCGTTTCAGTCCTGGGAGGATGGAATCCTGTTCCCTTGCAAAACATGGCTCACTTACCCTCTCAGTGCCCCCAGGCCTGGGTTCTCCGATGGGGTGGGGGCTGGGAGCCCCGGGGCAGAGCTCAGATGCTGGGGGCGGGAGGGGCTGCGGGCCTGGTCCCAGCGGAGGACGCAGCTCTGCACCGTGGCGGGGACTGCGCACCTCCTGTACCCGTTATGGTCCCCGGATGCTGCCAGCGCCTCCCCTACCCAGCCCCTGGTGGGGGGGGGGGGGGGACGGGCACGGGCCCCACGGCGTCTGAGCTGAAGCGGATTTTTTTTTTTTACAACTACTTTGCGTTTTCCTTCCTCCACTTTAGCAACTGCATCCTGTCGGGGGTTTCTAGGCAGGCAATGCGGCGAGCTTTCTTTTCATCAGAACGCACTTCATCTCGAGCAGATTCAAACCCGTGTTTCAGACTCACCCTCCAACTTGCCAAAGGAGGAAGGCGCCCTCTAAAGAGCAGATCAAGTTCATAAACTGCAGAGAATCAGCCTGTGCGTCAGTGTTCTCAGAGGGGACCTCTGCTCTGCCCCCATGGGGGCCTTTCTGTCGGTCTCAGGGTCACCCGCGGGTGGCAAACGGGGCCGAGAAAGGAGCTGGTCTTAGAGCCTCCTTATATTTGAGCAGAAGCTTACAGCGCCTTTCACTCTGGGAGCTCGAAAATGGGGCTTTGGGTACCCAGGCGACAGGAAGAAGATTCGTGCCAGTTCTTAAGGACAGCGACCCTGTCGGCAGGGACAGGATGGGCAGACGCCCACGGAGGGCGTCCGGGCGCAGGGGTGCGCTTAGCTCCCATCCTGCAGTGATTCCATTGAGCTCCCTGAAGTTTCATCTAAACAAAACCTTTCTTTTGTGAAGCGTTTTCGCCACACCAGGCCTTCTGGCTGCTGGGGAGTTTGACCTTCCAATCCTCCAGACTCAGCATTTGGCCGTCTGCTGGTATTTTTCGTGGAAGTGTAATAAGAACCGCAACACGTTTCAGCCGCGGAGAGCGTGGGAGCAGCCCGCCTGCCGGGGCTGCCAGTCCACTAGTGACTTGAGCCATGGAACTAATTCCGCGAGAAGCAGAAAGCAGAACAAAAGCCACACCACCGCACATGACTCTGGGAGAAGAGCTCAGAAAGGACGTTGTAAAAGTGAAAGTTTAGGTCGCCCTTTTAGGGTGGATTATTTATCTAGGGCCCAGGCGGTGAATGTCATATGAAACAGTTTTTTTTTTTTTTTTTTTAGGTCAGGTTCTTCCATGAACAGAACTTTAGAGAAGAACATAGATTTCAATAATAATTAGAACTTCTAGATAAGAAAGTAGGTTTCAGTAAAAATAATAATAAAGGTGTTAATCTCACCTCCGAAGAAGACATTATCAGAAGACCCCTGTGATATTTCCATTGTGTGCCTGGCGCAGGGTCGGGGCTTCAGAACATCATTTTCATTAGATTTGCAAGGCCGTTGGACCTAAAGTCCTTCACAAATGAAAGATTTAAATAAAATCAATCCCAAAGACTCTTTCCCCCACTTTGGGGGTACAGGATGTGGTATTCATTCATTTCTCAGAACAAAAACTGTTAATTCTGTTTTGGAGAAATTAACAAAACCCGGGTTTAATAAAGCAACACCAAAGTTCAGAAGTTCAGAGCAATTTGTCTTGGGAACAAAGTCTTCCCCTGAAGCTGAGAGGCATTCAAAGGAATTCTTGGTGCTAATGGGATTATTCAAGAGATACCTGCTCCCAGATAAATATTTGATGATTTTGCAAAGCACTAGGGTTTCTTTGCCATTCTTTTTTTTTTTTTTTTTTTTTTTCTGCTGCTGACACATTTCCCCCCTGGGGTCTGGACCTTGTAGCTTCATTAGACTTTGCAAATGAACGTGGCTGGGGTTTCCCAAGAGTGTGCTTGCGTGGGAGAGCTCTGCCAGAAAGGACAGATGGGGGTTTGCAGGAGGCGTGTGTGCGCACGCGTGTGCAAGTGTGTGCGTGCATGCGAGCATGTGTGTGTGCGTGCGCGCCTGTGTGTGTGCACCGAGAGGGGGGTGGCTGGGGGAGGGAGGGAGGAGATGTGGGTTACAAAGCTGCCATCTAGAGGCTGCCTCCCTGCAGTGTATATAACGCAAGTCTGCAGCCCAACAGCTCGCACTTCCTCCAAACTGCTCAGCCCTAAGGCAGGGATCGCAGGGAGCTGGAAAGGGGAGCCCTACGCCGCAGAGCCCAGCCGGGAGGTAAGGAGACTGAGCTGGGTCAGCAGCCCTGCTTAGAAAGGGAGGGAGGATGGCGGGCAGGGGTTCTGCTCTTAAGCTAAGCGCTCTTTTTCAGGGGTCTCGTTTATTCGTAGTGGTGATGGGTGCTTGGGAGTCTGCAGGTCTGGTTTCTGAAAGCAGGGGCTGCAAGCTGCATGGCTGCATTGCAAAGTGCGGCTGCTAATGTGCGGCTTTGCCTTGGCTGCAGAAAGGAAAAAGGGCAGTTTTCTGAAGTGGAAGCCCCCCGCCCGGTGTATTTGTTGAATTCAGGAATTGGGGGTTTGTTTGCTGCCGTGGGTATTTAAGCTCCTGCCGGCAGATCACTTCACAAGAACGCAGACGGTCCATTCAGCTTGCTCAAAGTTGGCAAGGGGGTCAGCTTGGCACCGCTGCTTACCTGTTTCACTTCTGGTGTATCATTGGGGAAGCAGAATTGGCAGTAAGTGTGTGATTCCAGAAAGACGGACCCTTTATGAAGAGGCATCTTCTTCAACGAAGAAGAAAACGGTGCCGAGAATCTTTGCGGGCTCAGGATGTGTTTGAATTCAGTGCTTTGGAGGGATTACCAGAGCCTGTAAATCCGGAAGCTATAAGGGTGAATGTTAAATACAGCTTGGCCCGTTTGTCTCCTGACTGCATCCTTCCTAGTCTAATTTGTGTATTTATTATTCTCTCAGAAGGTGTTAAGTCCAGCTTCATGTGGGGAAAAAAAGGCACATGCACAAGTCTAGGATGTTGCAATGGAATGATACACTTGAAATAAAACATGACTTTTGTTCAGTTTTTGTGCATGGAGATTCAGGCAGTAACTGAGGGGAAAGCCTTTGGAGTGAGGTCAGGCAGGGGTGGTTTATAGCCAAGACCTGCAAGTTACGGGCAGAATGAGAAGTGGTAAAAGTCAGACTGCCCGGCTCCCTTGCCCTCTCTTTCTTTCTTTCTTTCTCTTTCTTCCTTTCTGTCTCTCTTTTTCTTTCTTTCTTTCTCTCTTTCCTTCCTTCTCTTTCTTTCTTTCTTTCTTTCTTTCTTTCTTTCTTTCTTTCTTTCTTTCTTTCTTTCTTTCTTTCTTTCTTTCTTTCTTTCTTTCTTTCCTTCCTTCCTTCCTTCCTTCCTTCCTTCCTTCTCTTTCTTTCCTTCCTTCCTTTTTTCCTTCCTTCCTTTCTTTCTTTTCTTGTCTCTCTTTCTTGCTTTCCTTTCACTTCACTTGCTCACCCCAGGATAATTACATTTCCCAGAAGAAGGAGAAGCCCCCTGAAATGGTTTATAGCCCTTTGAAGGTATTCGATGCCTTGACACCCCCTGAAACTTGGCCCTGCAAAGTCTCAATGTGGCAACTTTTTCCTTTCCTTTTAAAGGCGCAGAGGCTGCCTTTGTGTCCCTTTATTTATTCCAGGGAAAAGCGGAGATCGAATAGGCTTGCCTCAAACAGCAAGTGGAGGCTGCCGGTATCTGTGCTTAACTTTCCATAGATTTTAAACGGATAAACTGCTGGCCCTTCTTTCAGCAGCCCTTGAGTTTCTCCAGATGCAAAGCCTTTTTCTAAAGCAGAGCTGCACATGGGAGCTCTCGCTTGGAAACAATTTGCTCTTTTTCCCCCAGCCTCTGCCATAAACACTGCCCTGTGCATTCAGCTGCCTGGGCCGGCCTCGTGTCCCCCTCCTCCTGGAGATGGAGGGGGAGGAGCGCTGCCCTGGATCAGGGTGGGAAAGCAAAAGAAAACGGAGAAATGCCTGTATTTTACTGCCCATCTGATTTTTTTGGGGGGTGTGTGTGCATGGGAGTCACTGTTTTAGGAAAGTTCCAGAAAGTCCAGCCCAGACAGCCTGCCTGCGTGTACCTGGGCCAGGACCTCGGTGGTGAGGTTATCCCAGATTAACAGCAAGTCTTGAGAGACTCGAGAAGGTATTATCGTTTCTAATCAGGTCCAGAACAGGCAAAGTATAGACTTTCTGGATGGGGGAAAAAAACAAACAAAAAAAAGACACAAAAAAACCTACTTAATCAGGAACAGTGGCTTTTTGTGTGATCCCTCCGGGCAGAGAGGCTCCCGTTTTTCAGGAGACACGAGGGAAGTTGGTTGAAGTTACTCAAACCTGAGACTGAAAGAGAGTCATTCTCCGAACGCTGAGAAGAACCCAGGAGCAGGAATAACCTGAAAGGTGTTATGACTTGAGATTGTTCGCAGCGCTTTTGCAGAACACGAATAGAATTTGAGGCTAGAAAAGCATGTGTCTTTTTCATCCAGGAACTTGGTTTTACTTAGACTCAAAAACAGTGTTAGAAAAACCATTCCCTTCAAATTGCATGTGTGTAGGTGGAACTTTGAAAGCAACCAAAGATCGTGTGTCATGTTGAGCGATTTTAAAGCCCAGAAAATTGTAGCTTTGGGACCCATATGTTTTATGAAAGTAAAAGCGAGCAAGCAGAAAAAGAAAGAAATGAGAAAAGGGGTGTGTGTGTGGGGGGGTGTCTCCGATTTCAAACACCTGATGGTTTTCTGCAGGGAATCTTTGATGGTTTGGTTACATGAGAATGTATTAGTTTAGAATTGGGGGGAAAAAACCCCATTGTTGCTTCTTGATTGAAGTGATGAGAGAATTGCTTGTTTTTATAGGGAAAATTTTGCTGTGCCCCGTTTGTTGTTGTTGCTTGTTTGTTCTGAGCATTCAAAGGGTGGAGGGGCTGAGACGACTTCAGGTGGCCTTGGGCTGCTCTTGGCCAAGGGACGGATGAAGAAGGAGTGGGCGGCATGGGGACTGCACGGTCAGGGCTCTGCCAGCCAGGTAGCTGGCCTCTTCCAGTGTCCTTATTGTAACAGAAGCCTTTGTGGGGTCCTCCCTCAGTGTTAAGTCTTCAGATTGTGTCGTGTGCTCCTGGGAACCCCATTGTGTGAAGCCGGTGGTGAGTGGCTGTCCTAGGCTGGCTGACCTCCCACTGCCTCGTCCAGGCCCTAAGCTGGGTGGGAATTGGGGCTCTGGTTACACCTGGTTCGCCCAGACAGCAGCCTTTGTGTCGAGGGGGATTGCGGGATCTGCCCTTTGGGGTCCAACCTCCCCCTTTGGGCTGCTGCGCACAATAGGACAGATCAGGTTTCTGGACGTGGGGTTCATTTTATCGCCCCGGATACGTAAAGTGGATGAGGCTGCCCCTGTGTCAAGGTGAAGTGTGTCTGAGGATTCGAGAGACAAGTGGCCCGTATCTGAATTAGGGTTTGGACTTTTTTCTCTCTCTTTCTTTCTCTACTATTTTTTCAAAGTTCTCTAATGATTCAGAGGCGTTCTTTACATGCATAAAACAAGAGGGCTCGCAGTGCCAGTGAGTGGCAGTCCGGATGGACTCATTCTGTTTGCTCGACACTGGAGGACAGACCGCACCCCATCCTGCTCTCTGCCCTAGCAGGGGAGCCCCTGACCCCGAGCCTGGGCTGAAGCCTTCCTGGAAGGCTCCAGAGATTTGCCACAGGGTTGGTAAGAAATGAAGCAAACCCCAATGCTACGCAGTTGCCCGATGACCTTGAGAGGCAGTGTGGACACCTGCGTGTAAATTGCACTGGGCCAAGTAGTGCAGGAGACAGAGCCTGGTTCCCGCTGCATAGTCTCTGGGAGGGGGGAGCGTGGCGAGAGCTGTTATTCGCTGCAGCCCTGAGGCAGCTGCTCCCTTTGCCATCTCCCTCAGTTTCCAGGGGTGCAGCAGCCCGAGATGCTGGGCTGGCGATCTTGTCTGGGACAGCGCCAAATTGCTCTGTGAAATCCCACCCGGGCAGGACACAGGTCCCACTTGCAGAAAGGCCAAAAAGAAGGTCACCTGGGTCCTGAAGAGCCCAGAGGCACAGAGGGCCCCTTGGCATCTGATCTGGTGCCCAGGGCAGCCTGGCCATTATCTTCTCTGCACAGCGTCCTGGCGCCAGCCTCCCACCTGTTCCACACCTGCCTCTGCCCCAGGGCCAGGCCCTTGCTTGAGACCTTGGTGGCTCCTGCGTGGCCAGGCCCAGCCTGACGCCCTTAGCAATGCAGAGTCTCTCCTCACACCCTGACACTGACCCCATCACCAACCCCTGTGTCCCCATTAGCTGTTAGAGTGGAAATCTCTCATCATCTAACTTGGGGGTGGCCAGCACTGCCCTCCTGCCCATCTCTGTCGGCCGGCGAGCTCCTGAGCGCAGGATTCTGGTCTGTTACGCTCCAGAGCTGGGCCCCTCATAGAAGAGGCTCCACAAACCCTCAGGGGGCATAAACAGGGGTGGTATGTATCTCAGCCCAGTGAGCGTTTCGGAGCAGTCTCTTCCGGGCTCCCCTTTCCATCGATAACCTCAGCTTTCTGGTCTCAGGGGCGCTCCATTCACTGTGGATTCACTGACTGTGGATTCCCTGAGCTCCTACTTTGTCCAGGTGGCTTGCTGGCTGCCTGGCATGCAGGGAATGCAACCTCGTGGCGTGTGGGCTTGAACAGGAGCGAGAGGCGATGGAGGTGCCCCTGGCCTGGCTGGGAGAAGGCGGGAGAAACGGGGGATGTTTGGGAGGGGGATTCATTCGGGACAGGAGGGGCTGCGGGATTGGCTGGGAAGGGTCTTCCAGGGCTGTGATGGGAAATGGCAAACATACCGCAGGCAGTTGTGGGGAACGCCAGCCAGGTGCCTGAGCATCTGGCAGTGTCTGTCCTGGAGGGAGTGGCTTCTGGCCGGTGAGAGGACATGTTCATGGCAGGCCAACCCGCCACCCCAGGGGTCCCTAAACTTGGTGGCCTCTAAATCTGGCTTTGCCCCCGGCTGGCTGGGTGAGCGCAGGGGGGGAAACCATTTGGAGGCGGCTGAATGTGTCAGGCTGCTTGCGGCTGCCCCGTCGTTGCCAGGGTTACTCGGGTGATGAATAAGACGCCGGAGAGATGAGCGGCGTATCGCCCTTCCATCACTGGGGGAGGCGAGTGGCAGAGGGGCCCCTTCCCAGACCCCAGGCCGGCGGGGGGCCGGGCGGTGGAGGCGTGCTGCTCCTCTCGCCCAGGCTGTGGGGGCATCCGCTTCCGCCCTGGCCGAAGGGTGATGCTCGCGGGCTGCAGGTGTTGGACAGGAAGTGATCCCTGTCGAGAGGGTTCAGTGAGATAAAATTATACGTACGTGCTGGGAAAAAGGGAAAAGAACAGTCACGACTTCTGCTTTGTTTTCAGTGGGGGTCTCCCCGGTCTGGAAAAATGGACCATGAACTTTCACTGTTCTGCGGACCTTTCCTCCTTCTCTGAAAATTTACATACTTCTTGATGCCAAGTTTCAAATAATACAGAAGTGCGTCGAATAAAAACTACAAACCCCCCTTTCTGTCCTCATGCCCCACTCCCTCCTGCCCAAAGCTTTGTACACGTACCCTAGAGCTTTCTCTGTGCCTTTAGGAACATAGGTTTACCTATGAAAAGACATGCGTCTTTGCTTTTTTTGCGTGGGTGAGAGGACGTGATGTTCCGTGTGAAACCTCCCACGTTCATAAAGTTGTCCCCTCTGCCTCGGACGGCTGTGTTGCAGTCCAGACACTGGTTCCTTGGGCCTCCGTCAATGGACGTGACATTATGTCGTCTCCCCTTTTCTACTGGTTTAGAAATAGTGCATCCAGGAGTTCCCGCTGTGGTGGGGAAGGTGAGGGGGCCGGCATTGTCTCTGCAGCGGCTCGGGTTGCTGCAGAGGCACGGGTGTGGTCCCCGGCCCAGCACAGTGGGTTAGGGATCCTGCGTTGTTGGTAGCTGCTGCTTGGATTTGACCCCTGGCCCCGGGAACATCCATATGCCTCAGTGTGGCTTAAAAAAAAAAAAAAATAGTGCCTCAATAAACATAAACATTTGGTGACCTGTGAATCTATTGAGCAGAATGTAGGAACTTGTAAAATCAAAGACCTGGAAAAATCTTCTGTTCCAAGCCCCGTTTTTCCTTCCATCAGGATTCCCAGTGCGCAGGTACAGTCTGTGTCGGTGTCTCTTACTCTGTCTGCCTTGATGGGGGCTCTGACTCCCTGGGGGGCAGGCAGCAGGCAGGTGTAACTGACACCCAGGAGTCCCTCCTGGGCTTCGCCCAAGCCCTTGGGGATGGGACTGCGGGTTTGCTCCAGCGGAAGGGGCTGGTCTGAGTGGATGAGGGAGCCTGCTCCAGGCCCCAGGGTCATCAGCCTTGCCGCCGCCGCCCCCTCCCACACGGGAGGTGTTCTCCTGTGTACGTGGAGCCTGGGCCCAGCCCCTCCCGGTTGGCACGGAGGCAAGGGGTCCTCCATATCTGATGGGGTGATCGGAGGGGAGCAGAGGCTCCGGTGCAGGGTCTCAGGGGCCTTGAGGGGCCCCAGGAAGTCCGTGGGAAGCATCTCTCATCAACTCCTCTCTCAGGTCTGGCTGGGAGCTTGTGTCTAGCCTTGGAACCAGGAGCCTGGATGGACATTTCGTAGCGGCCGAGTCACATCTTTGTTCAGGTCAGGGGCTCTGGGAGCACCCCAAGCCAATGATGGAGGAATAAATATTCTGTCTCCAGTGGAGGGTGGCACGCTGTCAGCCCCAGGCCTGCCAGACACCCTCAGGCGGCCACGGGCCACACGGAGCACCTGCTTGGGCAGCCACAGAGCAGGGCCCACGGACGCAACAAGGCAGATTGTCTTTGTCAACTAATACTCTCCTTTCTGGAAACAGCCTTTGTTTGTGTCCAAAACAAAATGCATGAAAAAAACTAAATGACAAAGGCTAAGAGATCCAGTGGCAGGTTCCCCCTTTAGCTTGTCATGTAAATCTGCGGAGGATTGGATTACAGCTCCGCTGTTTAAGCTCCTGTGCTCTCCTCCTTCTCTAGACCACTGGAGCCTCTGCCCTGGGAGGGGAGGGGCCAGCGGCTTCCCCAGAAGGCCGGTGGTCCAGGCGTGGGCCTCTGGCTTCATGTTCTGGGCTGATGGGTGACCAGGGATGAATGATTGGTGACCGGTAATTGGTGATGGGTAGGGCCAAGTGGGCTTCCAGCTCCAGCAAGGAGCCGACCAGCCTCTGCTCTCCGCCAGCCCCTCCTGGAAGGTTCCTGCCTTCTGTCTGGGAGGAAGGGGTGACGTGCTGGCTTGGAAGTAAGGTTTCAGAGGACCTGAGATGTGATCCCCAGGCAGATTTTCATTGCCCTGGGGGCAGAACCGGAAACCCCGATCAGGGTCCAAGCCCTTGCCCGCCGTGTTTGAGGCTCAGAGATACTGAGGGCTGGCCTGGCCCTGGAGTTGTGAGCGGACGGTCTGTTGTGCAGGAGAAGTGGGGGGTCCAGGGCGACACAGACCCCTGTATTTCCGGGGTCTCTCTGTCCTCACTGAACAGTACCCTGTGGCTCGGACCCTGGGGAGATGGGGAGTCCAGGCATGCGAAGAGCCCTTGGGGCGAAAAAGGGGATGGAGGGGTGGGCATCCAGGTCAGGCCACAAAGACTTGGCGGGGGGGGGCTTCCTTTCCTCTGGCCCCTGCGATCAACCCAAACCCCAGGGCTTCTGGCTGCATCCACTGAGGCCTGGTAGGACTGAGCCAGTGTGGGCAGAGGAAGAGGCCCAGCCAGGGCCCAGCGCACCCCTGTCCGGCTGTGGGGTCAAGGCTCGTCCTCCACCTGGGCTTCCCGGCTCTGCCCAGACTCGGGTCAGACAGATCATGAGGCAAAAGTGCTTTATAAATGAAGCCACGCTGCACATGTATTTCACTTTAGGGAAAGGGGAAAAGAAAAAAAAGGGTCACCACGTTAGCGCCATGCAGGAGAGCAAAGCCAAGTCCTCCCCTGGTGTCCAGCGGAGTCAGGGGTGCAGTGGGCATGGTCAGCGCCAGGCCAGTCACGGCTCAGGGCCTTCTCTGTATGTCCTCGTCCTTCCCACAGGCCCTGGAGCAGCATCTGAGGACAGGGCATGCCAAAGTCTCTTTTATTTGTAGGGCCACACCCGAGGTGTGTGGAGGTTGCCAGGCTAGGGGTCAAATCACAGCCACAGCAATGCCAGGTTTGAGCTGCATCTGCAACCTGCACGGCAGCTTGTGGCAACACCGGATCATTAACCCATTGAGCGAGGCCAGGGATCGAAACCGCATCCTCATGGGTACTAGGTGGGTTCGTGACCCACTGAGCCACAATGGTAATTCCCCAAAGTCTCTTGACACAAGGCGTTTCTCCTAACTTGACCTCACCGAGGCTCCACGGGTGCCCTCCTGTGCTGTGGGTCAGGTCTTGCCACAAGTCGGTGGCCCCAGGCCCCGAGAGTCCTTCTAGTGGGGTGGCCCTGAGGACTGCCAGGGTCTGGACTGCAGGGCCCAGGGCACCACCACCTCCTGGGAGGTCCTCCTGTCTCCTCAGCAGCGGGGGATGCTGAGGCCTGGTCAGGTCCCCCGGACGGGAACATCGGCCACTCGCAACCATGGAGGAGAGTGGACAGAAGCCTGTGGGCAGCCGGCAGGGTTTGCAGACTGAGGGCGGGCAGCAGCAGGGCCTCACCACGGGGTCTTCTGTTCCCGTGGCCTGGGGTCAGTGCAGCAAACAGCCCTCTTAGTGTTGCTTCTGCATTTCCCTCCAGGGCGGGGCACTGGCCACTCAGCCAGCAAGAGTCACTTTGCCAAGTGGAGTGAGAATTAAGCCAGGCTGTGCGGTTTAAAGCCTCGAGGGGGCGGGGGGGGGGGGCAGATGAAGTTTCACGCTTCTGCTTGTGTCAGATTCCATTTAGGCTCCTGGGTTCTTAGGGATCTCCACGAGCTGCCCTGGTGACCTGAGACAGCAGCGGCAGATGATGGGTTAACTAGTCTCTGGTTAACCACTAACGAGGGTAGAGCCTGCCTCCCAGCCCAGGAAGCTCCGTCTCTTCACACGGTTGGCGTGGCCAGCTGGGCACTGACCTGCCATCGTCCCCTGTCCTCTGGGAGCTCTCGTTTGGGGGCTGGGTCCACTTTAAGTGAACTTGACCAACCTGGCCCTCGGTGGTCAGCCACCACCTGCCGCAGGTGAGACGCAAGAATAGACTCCTCGTTCTAGGAGACAACAGGACACACTTGGGTTGAATATTTTTATTTATATCCCGCTTCCGGTGGGCGTGTGGTGGGGCTGTCGACCCAGGATGGGGTGCAGGGGTCTCGGGGCCTCCGTGGACGGGTCAGCAGGAGGACGCAGTCCCGGGCACCTCTCCAAGCTGGCGTTTGTGGGGACATCATCCCCAGGCACAGTGGCAACAGGTGCTGGATTCCCCCTGGGCGTTAAAACGGGGACACTTGGGCGTGCTGCCCTCACGCCAGGTCAGCAGGGGACGCGGTTGAGAAAAATCAGCTGCTCCCGAGATGCAGCAGGTGGTGGGTTTTGTGCTTTGGGTCTTGGCCCAAGTGGCCCTCGAAGCAGTTGGGCAAATAAAAGACGGAAAACTCGGTGATGGCCGTGTTTTGAGACAGCTGGGGGGTCGCCCTGAGCGAATCCCGTGGCAAACTCCAGGGCACAGTGAGGCGGCAGATCATTCCCCGTGCCGCCCACCCTGCTGGGGGTCTTGTGACTGCAAACAGCCCAGCGGGACGTCATAACAAGCCAGTGCCAGGAGCAGACCCACCACGCCGCTCTTGGGGACTTAGGTGAAACGGCTCTCCCGTCCCCAGCTGAGAACGAGCCGGCCATCCATGCCACGGGGCCTGAGGCACAGCTGCCCATCCCGTCTCTGGCCCCTGGACTGTGTCGATGTCACACCCTGGGCACAGCCAGGCTGGCGTCGTCGTAGGAACACAGCCCTGCAGAGACAGGAGCACACCCGGCTGTAGATTCTGGGTGTGTTTTGGTTTGCAGACTCTGCTGTGGCTGGATGGTCCCCCCCCCTTTCTTTGCAGGGACTCCGTGCAGCGCCGGCGGCGCGGAGGCGCCCTGGGGGCGCTGGGAGAGCGTTTCCGAGAGGAGCTGGTCTTCCCGCTCATCTTTCTGTCTGTCCTTTTGCGCGCAGGCCCTCGGTCACTGCCCTCGACCGCTGCCATGGACCTGCATGTCTTCGACTACTCGGAGCCGGGGAACTTCTCCGACCTCAGCTGGCCGTGCAACAGCAGCGACTGCATCGTGGTGGACACGCTGCAGTGCTCCGGGCTGCCCCACAAGAGCGTGCTGCTGTACACGCTGGCCTTCGTGTACATCTTCATCTTCGTCATCGGCATGATCGCCAACTCCGTGGTGGTCTGGGTGAACATCCAGGCCAAGACCACGGGCTACGACACGCACTGCTACATCCTGAACCTGGCCGTCGCCGACCTGTGGGTGGTGGTCACCATCCCGGTCTGGGTGGTCAGCCTCGTGCAGCACAACCAGTGGCCCATGGGCGAGCTCACGTGCAAGGTCACCCACCTCATCTTCTCCATCAACCTCTTCGGCAGCATCTTCTTCCTCGCGTGCATGAGCGTGGACCGCTACCTGTCCGTGGCCTACTTCGCCCACACGTCCGGCCGCAAGAAGCAGGCGGTGCGGCGCGCTGTCTGCGTCCTGGTGTGGCTGCTGGCCTTCTGCGTGTCCCTGCCCGACACCTACTATCTGAAGACCGTCACGTCCGCCTCCAACAACGAGACCTACTGCCGCTCCTTCTACCCCGAGCACAGCGTCAAGGAGTGGCTCATCAGCATGGAGCTGGTCTCCGTGGTCCTGGGCTTCGCCATCCCCTTCTCGGTCATCGCCGTCTTCTACTGCCTGCTGGCGCGGGCCGTCTCCTCCTCCAGCGACCCGGAGAAGCACAGCAGCCGGAAGATCATCTTCTCCTACGTGGTGGTCTTCCTCGTGTGCTGGCTCCCCTACCACGTCGTGGTGCTGCTGGACATCTTCTCCATCCTGCACTACCTGCCCTTCAGCTGCCAGCTGGAGAACTTCCTGTTCACGGCGCTGCACGTCACGCAGTGCCTGTCCCTGGTGCACTGCTGCGTCAACCCCGTGCTCTACAGCTTCATCCACCGCAGCTACAGGTACGAGCTCATGAAAGCCTTCATCTTCAAGTACTCGGCCAAAACGGGCCTCACCAAGCTCATCGATGCCTCCCGCGCGTCCGAGACCGAGTACTCTGCTCTGGAGCAGACCACCAAGTGATGCGCCCCGTGGAGCCCCCCCCCCCCCCCGCCCGGCATCTGGGCGCTTGGTCCCGGGGAGGCACCGGGCCGCGTGGTTCCCAGAGCGGAGCAAAGGGGCTTCGGGCTTGATGCCCCGCTCGTGGGAAAAGGGGGCCGCGTCTCCCCGTGGCTCCTTTCCGTCTCTCCCCGGCCAGCGTGGCTGTCGCCTGGCGGTGGGTCCTGGGCGTGTGGCACCTGCCATCCCACGGGGCTGTGCCCGGCAGCCCCTACTGCTTGTCAAACCAGCCTCGGGACAGGCTTGCCTGCACTTCTGTAACATAGGACTTCTCTGTGCTCCCTGGAGGTTTTATATGGTGATTTGTATTTAAATCTTAAGACTTTATTTTCTCACTCTTGGCATACCTTCCAGATGTATGTGAAAGTCTAAATATATTTTAAATATTGTATGGGAGGTATAAGGCTGACATATATTCAGTGCTGTAGTGTTGAGCTTAGTTTGACTTCCGTTTTGACTAAGGATGACATTAATTGTTAGCTGTTTTGAAAGTATATATATATATATTATAAATATATAAATATATAAATATAGGCCAGTCTTGGCTGAAATGTTTTATTGATGATAGTTTTATACCCATGTGGTGCTTTGGGCCAGCCTGGGATGCAGAACGAGAGAGCTGCTCAGTAATGCAGTTTGCGACATGAATAGTATTGTAAAGTTACAGTGAGAAAAACAAAAAAGAACAAAAAGCAACACTATTCCAGGCTGTAACTCTGCACAAGACACAGTTGTATTTCAGAGAGTTCTTTCAATTTGTAAGTTATTTTTTTTAATAAAGTTTTTTTTTTTTCCTAAAAAGCCATCTGAGTCTCAGCCTTAAAAGCCTCTTTGGTGTTTCGGTGGCCTGCGTGATGATAATAATACATCATACATGATGGGGGAGGGAGTGGGAGGCGCTGGGAATGTGGGGTCGGTGGATGCAGATTGTTACATTGAGAATGGATAAGCAAGGAGCTTCTGCTGCCCAGCACAGGGAACTATATCCAGCTTTTGGGAGAGAACTTGATGGAAGATCGTATGAGAAAAAGAATGTGTGTGTGTGTGTGTGTGTGTGTGTGTCTGTGTGTGTGTGTGTGTGTGTGTATATATGACTGGGTCACTTCGCTACAGCAGAAATTGGCACAACATTGTAAATCAACTCTAATTATAAAGATTAAGCTAATAATATGCAAGTATTTACAGCATAGACAATCAACCTGATAAGTATGTTTAAAGAATATTACCATAAAGGCAAAACCCAAGAGCTGAACTTGGATGAAATGAAATAAAAGGCAAGACATTTGAGTGCCAATTTTTTTTTTTTAATCCATGCCCTGTGTTTGAGGGAAGGGAGACAGTTGGTAGGTGCAGCTATTAACCCAAAGTCGGTGCAGGAGCCTCCTTGCCTGCTGTCTGCCTGAAGGGTTTGGGGCTGGGAACTCCTTCTTATGTGCCCCGTGTCCCCACAGGGCCACCTGTCCCAGGCCTTGAATCTCCTCTGCTGAGGTTCTGTGGTTTGAGGACTTTCCATTTAGAAGGCCACCCATCCGGAGCTCCTGAGGTGGTGCAGCAGGATCAGCAGCATCTCTGCAGCCCTGGGACACAGGTTCGATCCCTGGCCCAGCACAGCGCGTTAAGGATCTGGTGGTGTTGCTGCAGCTGCCGTGTGGGTTGCAGCTGTGTGGTTTGGATCTGATCCCTGGCCCAGGAATTCCATATGCCTTGGGAGGCCAAAAAGAGAGAG
Source organism: Phacochoerus africanus (assembly GCF_016906955.1). Taxonomy (NCBI): domain Eukaryota; kingdom Metazoa; phylum Chordata; class Mammalia; order Artiodactyla; family Suidae; genus Phacochoerus; species Phacochoerus africanus. Next base: position 201,896,963 of record NC_062546.1, read on the forward strand.
AGAGAGAAAAAAAAAAAGGTAACCCAGCAAAGACCCTCTTGTTCAGGCCATGCAGTGGGTGAGTTCCCGGCTTGTGCATCACCAAATAAACCTACTTCACTGGTGGTTTGAAAGAGCCACTTTCAGAAGAGCCACTTCTGTGTCCTCGCCAACAGGACATGGGCCACGAGAAGGGCAGGGCCTTCAGAGCAGATGCTGGGCAGAGCTCAGAGAAGGATCTGCCTCTGAACGTTGGCTTCTACCACCTCCTCCTCTGATGGCACCAGTTAGCACAGAGGGTCTTATGCCAACACAAAGGTGGACCTGGACCAGAACCCTGGTCTCACTTGTGAATTTTGGGGCTGCGATTTTTCTAAGAAAGCACCCCGTGCATGTTATCTCCCCAACCGGCCCCCAGAAGACAGCTCCAGCCATGTCCCCAGAAGGCAGCGCCAGCCATGTCCCCAACCCTAGATCCAACCTATTGCAGGACAGTTCCCCCTTCTCAGAAGCTTTATGGCCGAGCGTTTTGAAACCTGGGTTACACAGTACTTTAAACATCTACCTGACACACATCTGTGTTCTAGGTGCATATGCGTCTTGCCTTCTGCTCCAAATAGGACTCAGGTCACAGATGACAATGTCGATAGTGGAATAATGGCATAGCTGTCAGTGAAGACACCAAAATCAAGGAGCAATAAGAGCAGAATGGCTGAGTGAAACCAGAGCAAATCATGACCCAAATAGATGTTCCCGAGTCGGAAAGGGATGGCAAACTTGCCCGGAGCTTTCTAGAAGCCTAAGTGCAGACAGAAACACACCGGCGCTCAGTGCACAGTGGGGAATGAATTGTATCCATAAGCCCAGCTCTGTAAGAGATGTAACGAAAAAATAGTTCAGCCTAATTTCCATTTTGAGGCCCACAGCAGTCAGTGCAGAGATGCCCATCTCCCACACTGAGGGCATCTGCTGAGATGTCCACTTCCTGCCTGGTCCTCCCTGTTCAAGGGTCTCCTTTGGCTGTTCCACACTACGCTGGACCCACGGTGTGCTCCGGTAGCTGGTTTGCTGCCCCCGGCCCTTTTCTGCTTCCCTATGTCTCTGACGTGCAGGAGAATCACCAGCTGCTTCCTCTGGCACTGAGGTGTGGAGGGGGGTGGTGAACTGAGTGTGGATGCGCCAGGGAGATTTCCCGTCTCCCAGCAGCCTCAGCGTACAGTGCCTCCCACCTCTGTGGGTCTCGGGATGCAGGTTCCATCTTTGGGAAGCTCCAGGGATGAAGCTCTCTCTGCTCCTTCCAGAAATCCGCTTCTTTGCCCTGCCCAGGGCTATGAGGACTTGCTTATGTCAACTCAAAAGCCCCCCCTTTCATCTCTGGCTGTGACATCCTTCCTGGGAGCGGCGGTGCTGGATGGTGCAGTTGCGGGTGGGATGGCAGAGATCCAGTCAAGGGTACAGAACATCCGTGGGGTATCATCAGTTAATATTTAAAAATATTCTGTTCACTTTGCAGATGCGGACGTGGAGTGGGGGGGGGGTGGTCAAGGGCCAGGAATGGGTGTTGTGGGGGAGAAGGGCTGGGCAGAAGCCCCTGGCCCGACTCAAATGCAGAGATCAGAGTCTGAATTCTGCCATGCCAGTCTCATTCTTTTGGCATCCTTTGTAATGGAAAGATCTTTCAAAGTGCCAGCCTCGGGGAGGCGGGGGGGGAGGTAACAAAGCTGTTAGGGATTTAGGAAGAGATGGCATCTGGACCCCGTGTGGATGTCCGGAGCTCCAGCATAGAGTAGGACTGGGCTGGGGCCATCAGTGCCATGACGGCCCTGCCTGGAGCCCACGCTCCCCTCAAGAGGGAAAAGCGTCTCACTCCCCTCTCTTGCATCTGTCACTCTGCTCCAAAGGGCAGCAGGACCCCGGCAAGCCCCCCGATGGCAGCTTGATGGCAGAGGGACAGTCATCAACGCTTTCCAGTTGGTTCCACATATAAGCAGTTTAGTGGGGTCCCTGAAAAGGAAGAAGAAAAATAATGCTGCTGAAGATTCCAGCTATAAAATCCTTTGGTTATCAAACCATTTGCTGGACGATGGACTTGCGTCCTGCTGGGAGCCTGACAGCAAATTGGGATGAGACCCTGTGGACATCTGTGTTCAGATCTCTGACTGAGCAGCAAGAAATGCTAAATCACCGCAGCTGGCCTTTTCTCGGGGTCTCTCCGGGAGATGGCGGGGCGGGGAAGTGACCCAGTTTACTAGGAATGTGGAGATTCAGCCTTTGCTGGGCTCCTCCTTTGAGGACACGGACCTCCAATCATGGGTCAGGGAGACTTTCCATCTGAGCTAAGCCTGGTAGCTCATAACTTGGGGACATGTGAATCTGTAGTGAATGGGGTCCTCGAACTTCCCTCCTGGAGGTTCCAGGCTTGCATCTGAAGCCCTGAGATGCCTCTGTGTGGGGACAAGCCTCTGAGATTCCATCTCTCCCGAGCAATGGTCTTGGGTGGGCTACATGCTGAAAAAGATCCACCCGGTATCATCCAACATGTCACTCCCCTTTGACCCTGGTCTTGGACCCTCCAAGGACAGCTCCTTTCGGGCCCTGATGGCACACGTATGTGCAGTGGCTGCCAGGATCCTGAATTATCCCGAGACATCCAGTATGGAATGATGCTAGTTTGGGTAAGTGCTGATAGGAAAATAAATTACTTGTTATAGGTAGTTTCTATTTGCAGCACTTTTTTTTCCTTTCTGAGTGGCCGATGATGGCCTTGCCTCTTCTGTAAAAAGGCAGAGAGCTTCCTTCCCAACATGGGCTCTTACGCACCCCCATGGATGTGTTATGTCCATGTTAACTAACACGCATGTCACAGACATGGCTTCCTGTCATGCCTAGGATGGTCAAGCCAGTAGCTGGGCTCAGCGTTGACGTCTGCCTTCTAGAAGGCAGGGGGCCTCTGCCAAAGGGGGCAGCTGAAGGCAGGGCCCAAAGAGCCCTCACTCCTGGTGTCCTGGGGAACCTCCGGGAGACTTTGTTTTCCTCATTTATAAAGTGGGATGATAGCAGTACCTCTTCACAATGTCCTATGATGGCCACATCCCATAGTCCCTGCAAAAGGCTTGTCAGGGTGCCTGGGGCACACACGGCTGGGCTCAGGTACACAGCTGGTCCGTCTGCATCCTCCGGGCACAGAGTCTGCATTGTCTCTGCTAGAAAGAGGGCATTCCAGAGAAATTTGGGGGTAGGATATCAGCCATGTGCAGGGGCTGGAAGGTGGAAGGGCGAGGCCCACCTGCCTCAGACAGTGGTTCCCAACGGGAGATTTTGCTCCCAGAGGACAACAGGCCGGGGCGGGGGGACATTTTTGGTTTGTCTCCTCCGGGGCGTGGGGATGCTACTGGCATCTGGTGGGCGGAAGCAGGAAAATTCAGAACATCCCACAGTGCACATTCGGCCCCCTCCCCCCAGCAAAGACTTTCTGGCCCAGATGTCAGTAGAGCTGAGACTGAGGGACCCCCATCTCGGGTAAGCCCACCTTTGAGACACCAGATCCCTGGCGGCTATTCATCGCCTTCCTATGATCTGCTCTGAGCTGAGTTCCTCCAACATGCCCGAGCTGGGGTACATCCTAGGGGGACCCCTGAGCCCTCAGCTTCCCTTCCTTGCCCCTCAGCTCTGCAGAAGGACGCAAGCTGACGGGTAAGGCTAAGTCACCCCATCCATCCTAGAGCAGGATTCAGACAAAGATTCTCATGGAGCCTGAATGTATTTTAATCCCACAAATCTGGTTCTTTTTTACAACGTTCAGTTTAAAAAGGCCCCAGAAAGGACCTGCTTAGTGGCAGGGCTGCATAAGGAGGGTGACAGATTCAGTTCTGCTTCTCAATAAATAGCTTGGGGATGCTGGTGATTTTTCTTCCATGAACCTCCGCTTTTCTCACCCTTAAAATTACTTCTCCACCTCCATTAAAGGGCTCTTGCAGGGGTCAAAGGAGCCTGTGTGCCCATAACAACTGCTGAGTGACCGGATAAAGGGGTGAGCGTGCATCAAAACGCTTGGAGGGCATACCCAGAATCCCTAAACGTTTCCTAAATTTTGTGCACGATTCTTTTCACGCTGCCCTGGCTTGTCCTAAGTATCACACCTTGGAGTTCCTGTTGTTAACTCAGCAGGTAAAGAACCCGAGGAGTGTCAGTGAGGATGCAGATTCGCTCCCTGGCCTTGCTCAGTGGATTAAGGATCCAGTGTTGCTGCAAGCTGCAGCGTAGGTCGCAGATGCGGCTCAGATCTGGCGTTGCTGTGGCTGTGGTGTAGGGTGGCAGATGCAGCTCCGATTCTCCCACTAGCCTGGGAACGTCCATATGTCGCAGGTGTGGCCCTAAAAAAAGAAAAAAGAAAAAAAAATCACACCTCGAGGGCACCTTCCACTTTTCCACTTGTCGGAAGTGTGCAAATGAGTTTACGGTCACCTCTCCACGGCTGCCGGCCACTGTCCGCGAGCACTTGCCTCAGTTTCCCAGGGTCCTGCCTCCCAGGGCTGACATCGGTGGCCGTGGGGGGAGGTCTCTTCGTGGGGGGGTTATCTGTAGGGCGCGTAGAGAATGATGGACAATGTTGGTGCTGCTCCTATTTTCCGAAGAAGCTTCCTTTCTGTTGGCTTTTCATATGCTTATTCACCCAGACCTCGGGATCCCTGTGGGATTCAGGGAGCTGCCAATCAGGCCATTTCCTCCAAAGGATTTTGGGGGGAAAAAAACCAAAAAACAAAACCCAAGAGGAAGTGGGTAGATGCATCCCCGATTTGCTAGAATATAATGTTCAGAAGCAGCAGAATGGAAACATCTGAATTTCCATAGTTATTTCCGGAACTAAACTGATTAAAATCCTTTCCTAGGTAGGGCGGCATCTTCCCTTTAACGCCTTTTAGAAGAAAAGGCGGAGAGTCATTGTGGCCATGGCATTACCTCTGCTTGGGTGACTCAGAATGCGTGTTGGCACGGCGGCGTGTCATGGGGCGCGTCGCAAACACGTCGAGTCGGTGGCCGTGGTGTGTCTGAAAGGGCCCCGGGCTTCGTGACACCACGCTGAATTTGCTTCCTTTTAGCTTTTCACAGGGAAGTGTTTGAAGCTAAGCTTTTCATTCCTTTGCGCCGGGCTGGACTCAATAGGAAGAACGCATTCAGCATCCCCCACCGTTGCCTTTCTCAGGGTCGCGGTTAAAAGTGGGGATTGTGTTTGATGCTGTTCTCTAATGAGAATTTGAATTTCGTGCGGGGCCCGGGGTGCCCAGGAAAAATCGCCTGTTGCCCAGCGGTGCGGCCGTGAATGGCTTTCGCTGTGATTTATTCTGCATTTGCTCCTGTTCATTTAGTCATCCATCCGTGCGTGTGTTCATTCAGCACGGATCGGACCCGTGTTGGGGTTGGGGAGCGCCCACTATGTGCCAGGCACTGTGCCTGTCTTTAAAATGTCAGAGACAGCCGGGGCTGGCTTTTTCTTTTTTCATAGGCTCCCAGCCTAGAAGGGGAGATGGACGATGGCAGGGAAATTGCTACAGGCAGCACGGCGCGAAAGTTCCCGGTGGCCTTTCCTGGAGCTGCTTGCTCCAAGCCAAGGGGGGCAAGTGAGCCTTCCCAGGAGACATCAGGACCATTTTACAAAGAGGGGTCCCCCCATTCCAGCCTGAGGGCCCCCAGGACTCCAGGGGGCAGGTGTGCAGGGGACAGGATGTAGACCGGCTGTCCCCTGGATGGTTCTGGAAGCTGTCACTGTTAAAAGTTAACACTTTGAGGAAAAGTGGAGGCATCTGAGAGGTGTCCTTCCGGAAGTGACTCAGCGTTGATGCTGTCAGTCATGGTGCGAAGGGAGCATGTTTCTGGGTAAGAGTCCAAGGTCACCAAGTCACCAGGGCCACCCCCCACCCTGAGGACAGAACACGACGCCTCAGGACAAGGGCATGGGCAGCGGATGGAGGCTTCAGAGAGTTGGCCCTCAGCTCTCAGGGCTACTAGACAGACCAGGGTTTTCAGAAGGAGTGGGCGGTTCTTAAAGAGCCTGGACTCCTCTCCTGTCCTGCCCAGCGGCCCTGCAGCAAGCTGACTGGCTGAGAGCCTCCGTATGCTGCATGGAGGAGGGGGAAGAGACCACGTTTTAAAGCTGGGCTCTCGGAGTTCCCATTGTGGCTCAGCAGTAACAAACGGGACTAGTATCCACGAGGATGCAGGTTCGATCCCTGACCTCGCTTAGTGGGTTAAGGATCGGGCGTTGCCGTGAGCTGTGGTGTAGGTCACAGATGTGGCTCGGATCTGGCGTTGCTGTGGCTGTGGTGTAGGCCTGCCGTTGCAGCTCTGATTCGACCCCTAGCCCGGGAACCTCCACATGCTGCAGGTGCAGCCCTAAAGAACTAACAAACTATCTAAATAAATTCATAAATAAATAAAGCTGGGCTCCAGGGCTTCCATCATATTCTCTCCTCACCATCACAGGCTCTGCAAGCTAAGGGGTTTTTGATCACCTGCCACGTGGGCAAAACAACTCAGCACTGTTGGGACTAAAGGCCTCAGGGCCCCATGCTTCTGGCGGCACTTCCTTCTCCTTCTGCATCTGGTCTGTGCATTTGGTTACAAAGACCTGACCTGGAACTTCACACTGTTGCCCTTGCCCCTGAGGTCACCCATCCATAAGAGAGCTGGGAATGCCCTGGAAGGTGCATGGCTACTGCCCGGGCATGTGGGAGTATATGGGCTTCAGGTAGGGCTGACTCCAGGTGCCAGTTACACTCCCAGGCAAAGACTCTTTTCCAAACAAGTCCCCATACACAGGCTCCAGGCAGATGTGTCTTTTGGGGACACGGGTCAGCTCACTGTGGGCTTTCTCCTGCCCATGGATGGGACAGACATCGTCAGCCATGTGTCCTGGTTCCCAGCTCAGCCCCTCACACACACAGGGGCCGACAGGGACCAGGCTCCGGCCAGGGCTTCCTCCTCTTGTTTGGTTTGGGTGTCTGTCTTTCACGTTAGAGGCTTTTTTTTTGCAAGTAGCTACAGATCTTTAGCCATCTAGGCACAGTTTACAATGAGATGCTGAGCGCCTGACCAACGACGTGTTGAGGCGGCCCTGGTGGCCGGTGAACTACGCAGAAGAACCTGCTGCTGGCTCCAAGATGCCTCACCTCGGCCGCCCTGAAGGTTCTTGCCTGCCCGAGGGGCTTTCTTCCCAGGCCGGTCTCTTCCTCCCGACCCTCCTCCTCTGGGCGTGTGTGACCCTGTTGGTGGCATTCTGGAAAACGAGCAAGGGAAGGGGGATGGGAAAGAGGGCTAGGCCTGCCTCACCGTCCAGGTGGACAATTTGCCTTCACTGCCGCATTTTTAGCCCTTTTTCCTGCACCTCCCCCCCACACACTGGCTGCGATGCCTGAGGGCCTAAAGCACAGACTCTGATTCAGTTTCCCCCCAGGGCACCCTTCTCTTCTGTCTGGATGGGGAAGGGTGGCGGTCTTGAGTGTGAAAAAGGGGTGGGATAAGGGGGGGGGGGTCTAAGATCATATGTTTGCAGTTTCATCCAGCAGCTTCTTGGTACATGCTTAACAGCTATATTCTGGAGGGAAAGAAACAGCCTTGACTGCTCCTGTCTGGTGCTGCCTATGGTGTAAATATTCCCATCACGGTCGATTTTGAGCCACGCGTGTGACGCCACTGAAGACAGCTCGCAGCGCGTCCACCAAGCAGGTACAAGGGACGAGGGTCCCCTCAAGGGCAGAGAGCAGCACATGAAAGGATTAGGAAGTGCTACGTTCTGTTCTGAGGACTGACCACCTTTGTTTTTAATAAATGCTTTCAAATGCAAAGTGTGCGTAAGTTTGGAGGACGGCCATGCTTAATAACTGACTAGCAAAAGTCCCAGAAATGTAGCAGTTGGTTCTTTTTTTGCTTTTTAAGGCTGCACTCGTGGCATATGGAGGTTCCCAGGCTAGGGGTCGAATTGGAGCTGTAGCCGCCAGCCTATATCCCAGCCACAGCAATGCAGGGTCTGAGCCGCATCTGTGACCGACACCACAGCTCCCTGGCAACGCCGGATCCCTGACCCACTGAGCAAGGCCAGGGATGGAACCTGCATCCTCACAGACACTAGCTGGATTCGTTTCTGCTGCACCACAATGGGAACTCCTGCTCTTGGTTCTTGCAAACTGGTCTGGGCTGGCAGTAGCCCAGCACCCCACTGGGCCACGCCCACCCTGTCCTTGGTACCTGGGGGCTCAAATTCCTTAGGCTTTTTGGAATTTATGGAAAAAATAGGCTTGTTTGTTACTGATCTCTCCCTCTGCAGGCCCTCTGATTTCTTTACAGTTTGGGAAATGGAAAGTAAATGATGAGTGAGTAATAAGAGTGAATGCGTTTTGATACATATGTGTATACCATAGGCACGCGGGGGTATGTGGGTATTTCTATTTCTTTTTACTCTTTATTGTCCTCGTAGTGAGGTTTGGGGAACACGTGCCAGGTATTCCTTGTTATAATGTATGATTCTGAAATGCAAAACCTTCCCTGCTCACATTTCTTCTGATTGGACCCTGACTGAGACGGGGTGCTCCGGGCTGAGTCACCGCAGTCCACCTGCAGTGTCACACGGGAAGTTCAAGTTCAAGCTGTCTTTGGGGTTTGTCTTCCCTCACCGTCTGTAGCCACCCCCATCAGGGCCGTCACCTCAGTTCAAACCTTTTCTGGGTTCCATCTGTCGCCTGGTCCCTTACTTGATCTCTGTCCCTCCAGCTCACCCTTCGCACAAATGTCAGAGTCCTTCTTCCAAATGTCCTGCACCTCCAGGGACCCCTGCTCCCTGGCTTCTGGACCTCCTGGGCCAGGGAATGGGCCCAGAGGGAGGGTGGGCGGGGGGGAGGACAGGCTGTCCCTTTCCCCCTCACTCTGCTCTGGTCAGTGTCGCCAACCTCGGCTGCATCATCTCTGCGATCCTGATTCCCCTGGAGGTGCCCGGTCACAGCCCCTCCTCCCAGGGAGCCTCGGCCTTGGCTCGAGGAACCCACCTCCACCCTGTCCCCCTCCCCAGGCCACCATGCCAATCTCCGGGTGGCCTCCAGTTCCTCTAATGGCTCTTCAGCACCTTTGGTGACATTTACCAAGACCCATGTACCACCTCTTCTCTACTCAACCCAAGGCCAGGGGCTCCTTGTTCCTGGCCGGACTGTGAACTAAGGAGTCCTTTCCTTGAACTTGACAAAGTCTCCCATCAAGGACATTCGATTCCCACCCATCACTCCCACACCCTTGCACTCGATAGTTTTCTTTTCTGCTTTTTAGTAAATGCCAATACTTGTCACTTGCATGGGTGGAACTCTGCCGTATGTCTGATGCTGCCAAGGGAGACTCCTGAGACCAAAATAGCTCCTCTCTAGCGCTCCGGGGTTAACCTCCTGCTCGATGGTGACCAGAGGCCATGGTATTCACAGAAGGTACCAGTTCTGTAGGGCGGCCACTGGCAAGCAGGCTGGAGAAGGAAACACAGCCCGGAGGCTAAGGAGGGTGGGTGACTCACGGGTGTGGAATTCCATCGGTCAGGCCACAGTGGTCAGTGAGTAATTAGGTGTGGTCACTGGTAGCCTGCCTGGAGGGTGACTTAATCAATCTGTCATTTCTGGGCTGCTCAGGCTCAGTTATGGTGGGGACACTGCCCATTTATCTTCCCGGTTTGAGTCCCTGTTGGGTGAAACAAATCATGAGGAGGTCAGCCTCATCATCACCCTTTTTGGGACCAAACCCCAAGGCCCTAGGCTCTTGGCTGGCAGATTACAGACTCTGCCTCTCAGAGGCCAGGCTCTGGGGTTCAGGCCAGCACTTGTTTTGCCGAGAAGAAAGAGACACAACCAGGGCAAGTGTCTTGGTTGAGGTTTGAAGGCTTGTCCTTGGGGAAGCGGATTGCAGCCCAGTTAAGGGGCAGGCAGCGTTGGCTGGCTCTGCCGACACAGGATCTAGCATGAGCATGGGGGTGTGCAGGGAAGGCCAGCACTTAGTGGTGGCCCGGCAGCCTCTCTCCAGGGGTGCCCAGCCCAGCCAGAGCCCCTATGCTCCCTGAGAAAAGGGGGTTCTGTAGTCACACAGGCTTGGGAAGAGCCACCTTGCAAGGTGGGAAGGGCACCTGCATCCTGGCATATCTAAAGCTTGGGCCCTGGAGCTGGTTTCACCTGCAGGTCTCACATGCAACGCAGCAGGGTTTCTAGCCCTGCAACAAGGAGACTCCCTGGGAAGATCTGAAACAAAAACAACTCCTGGGGTCCACCCATGGGTGCTTTGGTTTAGGAATTCCAGGGTGGACCCCACCCTCCACACTTCTTAACACCTCCCAGGGCCTTCTGATGACCAGCAGGTTAGGATGTGGACTTACACGACCAGAGAAGCATTTTAGTGGCTTCAGAGCCCATCCAATTTTTCTTTGTCTCGTTTTAAGTCTCAGCATCCCCGAGGCAGAGAGGAGAGGTCAGGGGTGGTGTGAGGCTGTCTAAGACCCAATCTGAGAGTGAATATCTTGCAAAACACTGTCTCAGGAGAGACTCAGATGGAGCACATCATGTCTTTCAAGGGACAGAGAGAAAGCCCTTGGCTGCTGGGAAAGTAACTTGACCTGAGTGGCTTGCACTGGGATTGGGAGATTGCGCCAAAATTGAGGGCACTGAGACTGAACCGCTAAGTCAGTCACTCTCCCTTTGGGAAGCAGGGGGAGAAGACCATCTCCTCCAGAAATGTTTACGCATCCATGGCTCGCACAATAGGCAAGGGCTTCCAGGGCATCTCTACCCACCCTGGGAAATGCGTTCCCATCAGCTAGAAAGATCAAGTTGGAGGAGACATCCGAGAAGTGCATGGACCCCTTTAGAACCACTTCAGAAGGAGCCTGAGGTCACGGATTAGGGCCAATCCATGTGTACCTCTAGTAATGGCAGGGGTGGGGTGGGCAGAGGAAATTAGACCTCTGCCCACGTCCCGTAAGGTGAAAGTGATCAACCAGAGGATGTGTGTGGGGCCAATGGGCTTGGCCACCTCAAATCTCACGCTGAAACCATCCTGCATGAGACAAAGGATCTGAAGAAACAGGGCTGTCCTACTCTCATGGAACCGAGTCTCACCTAGTGGATGATTACAGTAGAACAGGAGCAATAGCACCTGGCTGGGTGGGCTTCGTGAGGAGTGGGCAACGGGCCGGGCAGGACTCTGTGGCTCTGATGGACCTCACATGGTTAAGCATGGCTGCACAAAAGAATCTGAAAGTCAGCCAAACAAGTCATGTTTAATAAGTGACCATATCTCAGCCCGAAATTAAGTTCAGGGCTGTTAAAATGCAAGAAAATCTTGCTTAGCTCACCAAAGGCTTCCTTGTGTAGAGATCAGGAGTTAATTAATGATACTTTGCATCCATGAATTATTTTACTTCCCTGCCCCCACTATCACGGTGCCTCAGGGGCTTTAATTAGCAGACAACCCAGAAAGGGGTGTGGGTGGCAACTCAGGGAGAAGGGGAAACAAACAGCATGAGAACCGTGCCAAGAACTAGGGCTTTGGGGTCTAGCAGGTCTGGGTTTTACCCTCCATTAGTCACTGTGTGACTCTGGGAACGTTACACAACATCTCAGAGCTTCAGCTTTGATGACTATGACATGGGGAGATGGGTGGTATCTTTCTCATAGGCTTGTTTTAAGGAGTAAGTCCAAGAAAGTGTTTTTTTTTTTTTTTTTTTTTTTACTGTAGGACATAACGTCTGATAAATGTATGTACCCAAGACAGGGTCGGTGTGGTCAGCAGAAGTTACGGTCCCTCTGGGCTCCTGCGTTGCTTGGACCTGCCTCCCTTCATCCTTTGTGTCCCCAGCCAGATGTGAACACCCTGGACCAGGAACCAGAGTGTCTCTGCACACCTAGCGCCCAGCACTGAGCTGGCTCTTCACCAGCTGCTTGGTGCAGGGCTGTTGAATAAACAGATGAATGAGTGGAAGGGTCGAGCTTTTCTTCCTTCCTTCCCTTTCTTTCTTCCTTTTCTTTCTTTTCATTTTTCTTTTTTCTTTTCCTTTCCTTTCCTTTCCTTTCCTTCCCGTTCCTTCCCTTCCCTTCCCTTCCCTTCCCTTCTTTCTCTTTCTTTCTTTCTTCCTTCCTTCCTTCCTTTCCTTCCTTCCTTCCTCCTTCTTCCTTCCTTCCTTCCTTCCTCTTCTTCTTCCTTCTTTCTTTCTTTCTTTCTTTTTTTCTTTCTTTCTTTCTTTCTTTCTTTCTTTCTTTTCTTTCTTTCTTTTTTCTTTTCTTTCTTTCTTTTCTTTCTTCTTTTTTTTTCTTTCTTTCTTTTTCTTTCTTTTCTTTCTTTCTTTCTTTCTTTCTTTCTTTCTTTCTTTCTTTCTTTCTTTCTTTCTTTCTTCTTTTCTTTTCCCTTCCTTCCTGCCATATTTTCTTTTTTAAAAAATGTATTTATTTATTTACTTTACTTTCTACATTAAATTTTATTGGAGTCAGAGCTTTTCATACTAAGCCCCACGCTTTTCACACTACCTTCTGCTCTCACAGGGCTGTGGCAAAAGCAGTAACAAAGAGTGAAAGCAGAAACGTGATTGCTTTGAACCCATTAAACAATGGTCTCCCGTGCCAGGGCCTCTAGATCCACTCAGACGTGATAACCGAGGGGGCCCTGGAGGCAATGGTGCTCCTCTTAGCAGGTGAACCTGGACTCGGTCTCCTCCATTGTCCAATGGTTTCCTGCTCAGAGACCTGAAAACTAAGATACTAAGATAGTATAAGGATGTTCCTTTCTCTGTGTGAAAGAAGAAATGTCTCCATGTGCTTTGATGTATAAAGCAGTAGGAGGCTCACACAATTGAAATAAAAACCTCCCGCCTTCTTGGTGCAAAAAAGAAGGAGCCTTTGGAGGGTTTGCTCAAGCTCCAGCAATGCTCTTCTAGGAGCAGCCCCCAGAGATGGTGGACCGGGCAGCGACCAGGTCCCCAGCAGAGCCCCGCACAGGTGGAGGTTCGCGTCTCTGACTTGGAGCGAGAGGGAGAAAGGTGCCATCCGAGAACCCATCACAAACATCCTTTCCTCGAGTCCCGATCCGGGCATTAGAGGGAGCGTGATTCATGCAGAAAGAAGCCCGCACATGGCAAGTAAAGGGAAGAAGCCTGAGTGGGAACCTAAAGCTGGCTGGTTCTGAGGCCACCTCCATGGGCTGCCGTCAGCAAAGGGAATCGGTCCAGACAGAGTGCTGCGGGGACCTGGTGGGCTTTCTGAGAAAGCCCAGCTGCCCAGAGCAAACCCCTGCGCTGCCAGGAACCCCAACCATTTGCACAAGAATTCCGTCTCCTCTTCCCTTTTTGCTGAGCGCTGGGCTTGGGCCTACGTTCTTGAGTCTTGGGTTTCAAGAGCAGATACACCCGATGAAATATAGATTGATTTTCCAGAGTTTTCCAAAGTCAGAAGTTATCCAGAGGCCAAACAGGATTGCGGGCCAGGAGCACTATCCGAGAATAGCACATTGGGCCTTCGGGGGTCCATTCAAAGGGAAGGAAAGACGAAGAGGTGGGTTGAAAACTAAGCAAAGTGCACAAATTATTACTTTTTCTTCCATTTCCCCTTTTTTCTCTTTCTGAGAGCTGGGTGGGGTCTTCTAAGGTCACTTGAAGGTTGTTAAACTGGCGATGCAGTGCCTTTCCTCACAGTTCATACAAATAAGACCAATCACACGTGGATAGAAGGCTCCTTCTTAGGAGCGGGATCCCTGCCCCGGAGGCCCCGTGCCCCTGCAGGCCGGGCGCTCCCATCACGTTGTTTTTGGTGTAAAATCCTGACGTGCCAGAACTCGGCGATTGTTTCGGAGGCCAGTCAGAGGCCCTGAGACCTCGGGAAGGTCCCCGTGTTGACGGCCAGCCAGTGCTCTGCTGCGTTCTGATCACGAATCACAGCTGCCTTCAGCAGAGGGCCGTTTCTGGGGGCAGATGCTGGCTTAGGCACAGGGCCGGCTTTTGGGTCCTCGATCTAGAAAATGCCCATCACGTTGAAGGCTTGGCAGAGGGTGTGTTTGGTACATTCCTCTGCGGCTGGCATCTCCCGCAAGCGTATTCCAAGAGAGGAGCACCGGAGAGGCCCCTCTGCCCCCTGCGTCTCCACGGCGCACACCGAGCCTGGCAGCACAGGAGGCCTGACGGAGGCTGGCTCACTGACACGCCCTCGCACGAGACGACTGCTCTTCTGGGCGGTCCCTCCGTGAGGGAGCATGCGGCCAGAGCAAACCCGTTTGGACTTTAACTCAGCTCCAAGAAGGCGGCCGAGTCTGAGGAGAAAACCCTCCCGGGGCTCAGGTCTGGCTCTGGGCCTGATGACAGCTGCTTCACCCCACCTTGCATGTGTTTCTCCGAATGTCCCGACATCGGGAGGGGCCAAATGCCACCCACCGACCCGTCTTCCTGGATCTCGCCGACTCGGATCTGTGAGCCAGCATCTCAGTGAGCCAGATTCTGAATCCCATTTCCCTGGGATGGACCAGCCTGGCTCTGGAAGCAAGTACCGCCCAGCCCCGAAGGCCGGCTTCCTCTGCCTGCCGACTGTTTGCAGCAGCCTCCCTAGGGCACTCTGATTCAGAGATGGCAACATCAGAAACACCTAGATCCAAGCTCTCGCTCTGGACAAGTGACAGCCTCTCCGAGCCTTCTTCCTCTCCTCCAGAATATTCCGCGCCAGAGTCCATGTCAAAGTGTGCTGTGCGAGTTAGTTAAGACGGGGCTGTGACTGCCCTTCCTGAGCCTGTGATAGGGAAGAACAAATCCGACTCCATGTTAGAGCTGTTCATTTTACTTCAACCTTTGTGCTCTGTTGCCTTTGCTTAGCCATGCTGCCTTTGCATATTTTGTAAAGGAATGTTGCCCATAGCCTGAAATATACAGAGTAGCCCATTCTCACCACTCTGACCATTAAGAATACAGCACTTTTTCATTTATACAGAGATAAAAAGTTGCATAACAGAGAATGAAATATCTCTTGTTGGAGGCATGCGGGAACGTGTGACTTGACCTATGTGGGCAGCTGCAAAAACAAAGGATCCTGACCCCAAGACGTCTGCAACAATTAACCAAGCTCCTCTGTTACACTGCCTTTAAAATGCTTTGCTGAAATCCTTTGGGGAGTTCCAGTTTGGGGAGCACCAGCCACTCCTGGCATGGCCCTGCAATCAACATTTCTCAGTTCCAAGCTCTGAAGTTTCCGCTTTTTGGCCTCACTGTGCGCGGGGCACATGAATTTTGTTCAGTAACACACAGCCTGGCACGCCGGTCCCTTCAGGCAGGACTGGCTCCCATTTCCCCTTGCTGGAATGCCTTCTTTTCCAGTCTTCCTCCCATATTTGACAGTCGAGGATTTGAGAGCACACTGGGGATACACAGGCTTGGATAACGCTGGGAGCGCCCTGGACCCACAGGAGAGTCCTGAGGGATGGTTATCAAGTGAGCCCGCACATCTGTTCAGTGTCACCATCTGCACACTTGGCAGATTTTAACTTGATCCAGAAGCACCTGATGGCCTTGCAGCCTTCTTGGTTCCCTTAAGAAGAATTCTTTCCATCTCATCCCTCTTTTCATGCAAATTTACCAGAAATTGTGTGTTCTTCCATTTCAAATGTGAAATTTCTTCCCATTTAAATAAGCCTGCAATTCGTTTCTAAAACCCTGCCCTGTGGTTTCGTGCATAGTATTTGAGGAATTCACGTAGTTCTAAAAATTGGTAACAGTGGGGAAAATAAAAAAACACCCTGGGCGCCACCTAGGATGACTCAATTCACATAACCCTCCGTCTAAGCCAGGGTCTGAGTCAGCCGTGATCAAGCATCTTTCCCCAAAGTCAATGAACTCAGTTTGTTGGAACAACACCGAGGTGAAGGGACAGGGCTTCGACGTGGCTCGAAAGCCCCTGCCGGCTTCCTGGAGGGTGGAACTCCCTGGGGGACCTTCTTCAGCGGCTGCTCCACGTGTGCCCTGAGGCAGCCATCCCCCCCGTCTGTCGTCTGTCCCTGAGCATCTGGCTCTCTTGATCCTCATTGCGTGTGTGCTGGAATCTCAGGTGTGCAGAGAAGGAATGTGAACTTTGGGAACCACGCCCGCCTGTAGGTGCCCTGGCTTAGAAGAGAGTGGGGCCAGGTTGGGTGTCACTCGTGTGTTCTCCAATTTCTTTACTTTTCACCTAAAAGGAGTTGGGAGGAGGGCAGCGCAACCATTAAACAGGAGTCTGTCCTACTTATCTTGTGTCTTCGGGCCTTCCTAGTGCCCCAAACACAGGCGGATCGACCCATACGTGTTGAATTCAGGAGTGAATGAAGGACGCTCATGTCCTGCGAGGGAACAAAGGATTTCACTTACTCAGACCCGGCCAACGGAGTCACACACTTTCACGAAACGTGCATACCCTTGGCCAAGACGTAACACGTCTATCCTCGGGGCAGGCTGGGTTTTTGAAGGCGACTATCTGCGGGTTCCCTAATGAAAACCCCAAACAGCATAAATTGTGCCAGGACTTACCAGCGACCGCCCCGGGGAGGCAGGCTCCTCTCTGATACCTGCTTGTGCTTCTGCTGGGAGCCGCGGCGGTGGTGGGAACCGAGAATTGGACAGATCTGGAAGTAACAGCCGCATCCAACAAAAGCCCGGCGGTCAACAGCCTGCCTTCTCACTCTCTCTGAGCATCGTGAAGGACGTTGCCCCAGGTGGTCCAGGGGGGCCTCCAAACCAAGCTCAGGCTGGTCTCCCCACTCCCGCCTCCACCCTGGCTCCTGGCATGTCACTTTCTGGAGAGTATGTATAGTATGTTTAGGCTGCACCCGTGGCACATGGAAGGTCCCAGGCTACGGGTCGAATCGGAGCTACAACTACAGGCCTGCACCACAGTCACAGCAACGCCAGATCCGAGCCACATCTGTGAGCTACACCACAGCTCATGGCAACAATGGATCCTTAACCCACTGAGCAAACCAGGCATCGAACCTGCGTCCTCATGGATACGAGTCAGATTTGTTTCCGCTGAGCCATGCCAGGTTCTTCTGAAATATTATTATTATTATTTATTTATTTTTTTGCCATTTCTTGGGCCGCTCCGGCGGCATATGGGATGTTCCCAGGCTAGGGGTCGAATCGGAGCTGTAGCCACGGGCCTACGCCAGAGTCACAGCAACGCGGGATCCGAGCCGCGTCTGTAACCTACACCATAGCTCACAGCAACGCCGGATCATTAACCCACTGAGCAAGGGCAGGGACCGAACCCGCAACCTCATGGTTCCTAGTCGGATTCGTTAACCACTACGCCACGACGGGAACTCCTGAAATATTATTTTAAAAGGTTTCTTTTTCCTACTGAGGACCAAACTTGTCTGGCTTCCCAGCTCATGAAGGACGTTAGCTATGCCACCAAACGCTGCACAGAATGACTTCATCAGTCATGAAACCTGCTCCCCAGGCTGCTGCGAGAATTGATTTTTGCCAGCAGGAGCCACAGGCGAGCATTGGATGTTGCTTTAGTAAGAGAAACCTCATGGGCTATTTGGGGAGAGAGAAATATTGCTGTTTCAGTCACCTGTGTGCGGGTTGACCAGCCTGTTCCCCTCCAGAAACACCGCCTGGGGTTACTCATTTTACTGAGATAACACCCACACTTCAAGAGGGAAGGCCAATTTCATAGATGTTGAAAAAATGTTGTTTTTCCAAATCCTCAAATGACATCATAACCATTACACTCTCACTTCTGAAATGACAGTATTTCATACGTGTTCTCTGAGTGACTTTTTTTTTTTTTTTTCCAATTAGATTTGGATAAATGGGAGGGAACTGGAGCGCTAAGGGACCACGTCTGAAAAATTTGCAGAGCACAAGGGGCTCCCCTGCCTCGATGCCACGGCTGCCCGGGCTGCAGTGGAGAGGGCGTGGGATTGCGTGGCCCTGGAGTCTCTTGCAGAGCCCACAACCAGCTTAAACAAAAGGTTACCATTTTTTTTTTAAAAATCAATCCAGGAAAAATACTGTGTAAGCCAAGCTGTCATTAATCCTTCGAATTTTATCATTCGGAAACACATGGCAGAGGCCTGGCTTCCTCATCCACAGAGATTTATGAAGGCCAACAGCCATCAGCATCTGGAAAGCAGAGCATCCCCCACCCCACGGGTGTGAGCCCCGGAGCCCAGGCCCTGCAGCTGAGTGCCCGACTCTCAGAGAAGCACCACATCTCAGTGGCTCTGACAGGTCTCAGGATGTGCTGTTCTCCATTGGCCCAAGCACAGATTTTCCAGCATTTATTTGTCTTATATACTTAGAATTCTTTGGTGTGACTGTTCGCAATTCTTTGCTTTTTCTCACATCTGAGCAGACACCATGGTAGAAATATTACGGAACTCTGTGAAGAGAGGTCCATTTAAATTTTTTTTTTTTTCTTTTTTGGCCACCCCGAGGCATATGGAGTTCCTGGGCCAGAGATCAGATCGGAGCCGAAGTTGCGACTTAAGCCACAGCTGCAGCAGCGCGGGATCCTTAACCCACTGTGCTGGGATGGGGGATTGAACCTGGGTCCCAGTGCTCCAGAGATGCCGCTGATCCCATTGCACCACAGCAGGAACTCGTAAGATATTTTTGCGTTGCCCTGGGTCAGCGCTGCTCAGGAGGACATGACGGGCCCAAGAGGACAGAATGGAGGGTTCGGAGGTCAGGTGGAACCCCCCTCTGCCCGGAGCCCACATCCCAGCTTGCAGTCCCAGAATCGTCAGGGGACCACAGCTTCTCTGTCTAAGGATCTCAAGACTTTTTGGGGGGCAAACACGGGCGGGGAGGGAAAGTGCTGCGTTTCCCACAATGCATTTTGTCATCAAGGAAACCAGCGAGAAATTTCGTGGATGAGGCCAAGGCCATTACATATTTTTCTCCAGACACTGCAATTCCTTGGGGGGCTCCTTTATGGAATATCTGTGGCTTAACAAGCCCCAGGAGAGGGCAAATGGCTTGTTACTGAGTTTAATTAATCAACAGGCATCTTAGCCGTCTCAAGGGATTTCTTTAACATGTTGGGAGAAGGATCCGGTGATACAATAAAACACCATAAAAACAGCAGGTCTGTAACTTCTCACACAGGACACATCTGGGAAAAGCTCTAAAACGTTGCCGAAAGCTACTCGCACAGAATAGGAGCACAAGGTGCTTGGAGGGTACGGTGACCTCGGCCCACTGAGGAAGGAGGTACCGTGTCGCGGAACGACTGTGCTGTCCAAGATCTACTCCGCAACCTATAACGTTCACTCCTAAGAACTACCCACCACCTGCTGGGCTAGTGGCCAACTTCCCCTTGAGGACTTGATTTGGTTAAGAGAGAATCTAATGTGTTCAGGCTGTTCCTTTGTCCAGATGAGCCTCCAGCCTGGCCTCCGGCTTTGGGGCCCCAGCTCCTTGAGTGTGTGCTTGGCTCACACTGGCCTTTTCTCTGCACCGCGTCCCCCCACCCCGGCCCCCGGCTCTCCCATCACTAGTTCACGCCAGCTCCAATATGGCAGCCAAGAGCCACCTGTGCTCTCCATCTGAATTAATGAAAATAAAACGAGTCTAGTTTGTCAGCTGCAGCAGTCTTGTTTAAAGCGTCAGTAGCCAGGCATGGCTGGTGGCCCTCCCTGAAGACAATGCAGATTTATGGGACATTTCCTTCATTGCAGAAAATCCCCTCGGCAGGACCGCTCTGCAGTGTCCACCCTGCAAAACCCCACCGCGGGATCAGGGAGTTAAGGACCTGACGTGGTCTTCGTGAGGAAGTGGGTTCGGTCCCTGGCCCAACTCTGGGTTAAAGATCTGGTGTCGCTACAAGCTGTGGCATAGGTTGCAGATGTGGCTCAGATCTGGTGTGGCTGGGGCTGTGGTGTGGGCCGGCAGCTGCAGCTCCAGTTGGATCCCTAGCTTGGGAACTTCTATATGCCACAGGTGCAGCCCTAAAAAGGAAAAAAAAAAAAAAAGACCCCACCCAGGATCGATACCAAGAGCCCATACCCAGCCCTGTACCAGGCTAGTTGCCGCTGGAGAAAAACCACAAGACTATGAAGTCAAGGGGATGCCTGGGGTCCCCCAGGCACCTGGTGACCTCGTCCTTCTTTAGAAACTTTCCTGTCCTTTGCAGGGACACGTGCCCAGCTCTCCCAGCTCAGCTCCTACTCCAGCCCCACCCTTCCTCCCAGCAGGAGGACCCCGAAGCCATGACACCCCGGAGAAAGCAAGGGAGGGAGGGTACACCCTGAACTTCCTCCCCAGCACCCACACGGCACCCCCAGCACCCACAGGCACCCCCGCCCCTTCCACTTTCTTCCCAGGGAGCCTTACCTCTTCCCTCTTGCTCCTGACTCTCCAGACCCACCAGGGACTTGGTTCATGGCTGTTTCCTGAATCTGCCCTTTAGCCTCTTTATCCCCGTGGATTAATTTCCTGGGGCTGCTGTAACAAAGTTCTACCAACCGGGACTTAAAAACCACAAGAACATAGTGTCTCAAAGTTCTGGAGGCTGGGAGTCTGAGACCAAGATGCCAGTGGGACCCTGCTTCCTGAGGCCCCAGGGGTGGATCTGTCCCCTGCCTCTCAGTTCTTGGCAGCCACCCTTGGCGTTCCTGGGCTTGCCGATGACCCGCTCTCATCCTCTGTCTTTCCAGGTGTTCTCCCTGTGTGTCCGCTTCACACAGCTGTCTGTTTATGTGAACACCAGTGATGCTGGCGTCGGGCCCACCCGTGCCCGTGAGACCGCATCGTCACTCATTACATCTGCAACGGCCTTGTTTATAAATCAGGTCACATTTCGAGGTTCGGGGGATTGGGGCTTCAATGTATCTTTTTTGGGAGGACAGAATTCACCCCAACGTCCCCCAAATCCATGATTGGCTCTGCCCTGTACCTGGGGGCGTGGACCCTTCGGCCTGGCCCTTTCGCCGTGCATTCTTGCCCTGGATCCTTGGTTGCTTTGTCTGCAGGGCCTCCAGGAGCAGAGGAGAGCTGAGAGGGCATCTGGTCCTGACTCCGACCCTCCCGAGATGCTGCTGCTGTTTCGGAAGCGCCAGGTCCTTTGACGCGCCCACTAGGCAAGTCTGACGTGGGCATGGCCGTTTCTCCCTCTTCCGTTCAGCTCTGGGTGTTTGGTGACTGTCCTTGGAGGTCTCAGCATCTCTTTTCGCTGCCTCATGCTGCCCACAGCCCTCTCTGGACAATTCCCTTCATGGTCCGGGCTGAGGGTGCTGCACGTGGTCATGTAGACCTCGTGGGCTGTGCCCTAGGCCAGCCACGTGCTGCTTCCCCACATCCACAAAAGCCGTCTTGAGTTTCTCACCATACGCACGCTCCTTCCCAAGAACGAAAGAGGCCAGAATTGAAAACTCTTCTCTGGAGGCTTGGTCTCCATCGCTGTGCTGTCCCCTCATCCCTGCCCATCACCCCGAGCCTCTGGAAGGGCTGTTTGCTCCTGCTGTGTCCACCGTCAGCCCTCCCACTGGCTCCATCCAGCTCATCCAGCCTGGCCTTGTCCCCAGCGTGCCCTTGCTTTTTGCTCGTGAATGGCCTCGCCAGACACTGCCTCGCTTGGAAGTGTCTCCTGGACCTGGTGATTCCTTGGGGGACGACTTCTGCCCTCCCCCCTCCCCACACACGTTTGGTCCTTCTCCACTGCCTTGCTTTGCACTGCTGGTCCCCTCCACCTCACTATATAGCCTCCGGGTTTCCTGCAGGATTCCTTGGTGGCCCTCTGCTCAGGCTGCCACGACCAGGTGCCACAGGCGGGACTTGCCCACAGAACTTTGTTTTCTCACAGTTCTGGGGGCTGCAAGTCCAAGATCAAGGAGCTGGCGGGGGGGCTCCGGCTGCTGAGACATTTCTCCTCGACTTGCATGTGGGCCTCTTCCGCCTGTGTTTGCAAGTGCTCTTTCCTCTGTGCGTGCACCCCGATGGGCCCCTGTGTGTCCCAGTTCTTAGCAGGGCACCACTCAGATTGGAGGAGGCCCTCTCTAACTGCTGCATCTTAACCTGCACACCTCTTTAAATGCCCTCCTTCCAGGGAGTTCCCATTGTGGCTCAGTGGGTTACCAACCTGACTAGTATCCTTGAGGATGTGGATTTGATCCCTGGCCTCACTCTGGGTGTTAAGGATCTGGCATTGCCATGAACTGTGGTGTAGGTTGCAGACGCTGCTCAGATCTAGTGTTGTTGTGGCTGTGGCTGTGGCATAGGCTGGCAGCTACAGCTCTGATTCGACTCTTAGCCTGGGAACTTCCATATGCCACAGGTTCATCCATAAAAAAAGCAAAATAAAATAAAATAAAATAAAACAAAACAATAAAATAAAATAATAAAATAAAATAAAATGCCCTCTTTGCAAATGTGGTTCATTCTGAGGTTAGGGTTTCAACACGCGAATCTGGATGAGGGCACAGTTCACCCAGAACAGGTGACCATAATGTATGTTGGCCCCAAATGCTGTCTATGGGTCAGTTGACTCCTGTCCCCATGTGTCCAGCCCAGACCTCTCCTCTGAGATCCAGATTTGTGTCCCACCCTCCCCTGGACAGCTTTATGGTGACGTCTCGGGAGCTCAAGCCAGCAGCCTGGCCACGCTGCTCTGCTTTGCACCACCGTCCCCACATGCCCACCCACCTGCCCACCTTATTGACGTCTGTGCCATGCCAGTCATTCAAGCCCGAAACCTGGGGATCTGGAAGCCCCCCTCATCCTGCTCACCTGGTCCACCACCAGCTCCTTCTGTGTCTCCGCCGTCTTCACCGCTGACCAGAGGCTCCCCGTCCAGACTACTGTACCCGCTTTCCCACCTGCTCCATCCCCCAGCCTTTCCCTTCTCCGAAACATCCCCGCGTGACCTTTCTGAAAAGCCGGGCCTTTCCCACCTGCTCTCAAATCCCCAGAGACTTGAGCAACAAGTTCAAACCCCTTTTTCTTTCTCTTTCACTTGAGCAACAAGTTCAAACCCCTTTTTCTTTCTCTTTCTTTTGTCTTTTTAGGGCCGCACCCGCGGCCTATGGAGGTTCCCAGGCTGGGGGTCAAATCGGAGCTGCAGCAACTGGCCTACACCACAGCCACAGCCACACAGGACCCGAGCCATGTCTGCAACCTACACCACAGCTCACGGCAACGCCAGATCCTTAACCCACTGAGCGAGGCCAGGGATCGAACCGGCTTCCTCATGATTACTAGTCAGGTTCGTTTCCGCTGAGCCACGACAGAAACTCCTTGAACTTCTTTTTCGCTGCTTCTGCAGCACCTCAGCAGAGCCTGCTGTGTGCTTTCTCTTGCTCTCTGCAGAGGCGCCCGCGGTTCCGTTCAGCGGTTGGCTGGCATCTCCCTGGGATCCCTGGTCCCCTAGGAGACTCCATCCTGTGCTTGAGCCCGTCCCCCTCTGGTCTCCAGCGGGCCCTGCGGTCCTCGCATGTGGTCAGGGCTCAGCAGACGTTTCGTGGACACATGAACCTGCTTTGCCCTGATGGCTGGCCTGGTCCTCAGCTTCGTCATTGGCCCCGGTGGTGTTCCTGGGGAGTTGAGAGGCTCCACCCGGGTCCCGCCTGACACTGGCTGAAAGAAGTGTCAGGGTGGGGGGGGGGCAGGGGCCCCTTTACTGGGCCTGACTGTCTGGGGCTGGCAGGGCCCTTGACTCTGGGTCCCTTCTGGGATTGCCCTGGACTGGCAGGGCTGGCCAGGCGCGGCACCCTGTCCTGTGTAACCCAGGCCTGCAGCTCACCCTTCCTTCTCTCCCACTGGGTCTCCCTTCAATGGCTTTGCCCCTTGATCAGAGGCCCCAGGCTCTGGTACCCCCATGGCCTGGCCCCTGCCTGGGCCCTCAGCCTGGACACCTCCTTTGCCCTCTGTCTTAGGACAGGCCCCGAATGCCCTGATGGCCTTCTCTGTGTCCTCACGTGGCCTTTCTTTTGCGTACGTGAGGAGAAGGGAGAGAGAGAGACCATCTCTGGCGTCTCTTCTTCTTCTGATGAGGCCACAGTTCAGTCCACGGCAGAGGCCTTTGGGGGCTCGGGGATGCAGAGTGGGGCTCCCAGGATGGGGCCCTGGGCCAGGAGCCCCAGGGGAGCTTTCTGGATGCAATTCTGATGCTTCTTGGCCAGGTGACTTCAGCCAAGGTCACGACTCGTCCCACTTGCTGAGAGGTGCCCCGTTTACCTCCAGGGCTGGTGATGATGAAGGAGACAGGACTTGTGGCCGAGAGGTCAAGTGTGTGCCCACGTGAAAAATCGCTGCCTTTCCCAGCGATGTGGAAATAGGGCGGAGTCACTGGGAAACTAACTGGCTGCTGCAATAACATTTCTTTCAAGAAAACCTTGTCTCTGGAGACAGGGCCTGGTCGCTGACATTCAAATACCTTCCATTTCCAATGAATATTTTTTTTTTTCTATTTGACTAGAAGCTTAATAATATTACCACCTAATGAATTCCAGATGCAAGATCCGAAATACCAGGGCTGCGAGCCTGTCCCGGACACTCCTCGGGCTCACTGGCCCCTCGTGGTACATGTCCTGACACAAGCGCACACTGAACAGGAGGTAGAACCCCCCAAGTTTTAACCATTAGAAAACCCCCATAGGATTCAGTAATAGATGTCAGTGACATTTTCAATTCTTGACATTATTGAGCCAATCTTCCAGCCTAAATGAAAGCCCTCTGAGAGTCTAACGTACCCTGAGGGCTTACGCTCCAGCCCCAGGCTGGTTTGTTTTGCATTTTGCTTTCTGGAATAATCTCATACACCGTCCTATCTTCATTTTTCATCAAGTCCTATGAGAAAAATGTCAGGTCGCCCTGCCTTGTGTTAGACACAGTTTTATATTTGGTTATATAATAAAACCACCCAGTCACTCGGAGTCATGGTCCAGGCCTCGCCTAGGAGGCTCTGACCGACAGGGGCTACAGAGTTGCAGGCAGGTTCACACTTGCGGCAGCTGCTGAATGACTTCGTAAGAATTCCAGGTAAGGGTGTGAGTCTGGGTCCTGGGCTGGGCTAGGTTTTCAGGTGGCCAGGTAACTCTAGGCAGGTGCCAGGGAGGGCCAGCCTCAGTTTGCTTATCCGTAAACAAAGCTATTGCATTAGCTCAATGCTGCTGCAACATTTTTTGGACATGTAAAGCTTCGAGGAAAAATGAAACACAGACAAATATGGAAAAATCCAGGCTGCTCTGCTTAAGGTGGAAATCAGGAGATGGAGGCTTCCTTGTTTCCCATCTCTGCCAGAGAACCCGGGCACTGCCAGGGAACACGTTGCAAAATCCATTGACCCACTTGTGTCTAAGCCCCAGAATAATCGCCATCTATGCTTGGCCTTTTTCACGTTCACTGATCAAGAGGGCTACCCCTCTGCTTGCGTTTCACCGCGAAGAATCACCTGGTGACTCCTCACTGATTTTATTTGGATGAAATATAAAAGATGACATCTCCACATCAGTTATTTGAATCAGCTCATTTAGTTGAAATAACAACATAGGCGATGGTGAAATAGTCAACAGTGCCGTGGCATTTTGCATTTTCCAAAGATACTTGTAGCACCGTATTCTGACCCCACCCTCTTTCAGGTGTGACTTTGTCACTCCTGCAAGACAGGCCGGGTCCATGTCCTACCAGCACATAGCTAGGAGAAGTCCTGGTTATGTGTCACCTATGGGGACACCAGCATTATTTTCCAGCTCAGCCACAGAATTTCTCTTTCGTTTTAAAAGCCAAGTCAATGGAAATGTCCAAGGGTGGAGGGGGCCGAGTCCATGAGCCCAAACTGCCACCCCCTGCCCTTTCACAGCCCTTCCTGTGGACTGAATCTGAGCCACAGCCGTGACCTATGCTGCAGCTTCGGCAACGCTGGATCCTTAAACCCAATGCGTCAGGCCAGGGATCGAACCTGCCCCTCTGGAGCAATCCGAGCCGCTGTAGTCAGATTCTTAACCCACTGCACCACGGCGGGAGCTCCTCAAACTGCCCTCTTTCAATGCAAGACCTCAGAGACAAGTTTTAACCCATCTCAGCCACATCCTTAGTTCACCCGACGTACTTTTTAAATACATTTTGGCTTGGTATTTTTTGTGCCATCAGGTAATTGTGTATATTATAATCGACTTTGGATTTGTAGTAGGAAGAAATGGAGAAATAAGGGAAATGATGAATAATTAAATGAGCATGCTCCCCATTTGTGTAGGGATAGATTCTCAAACTAAACCAAGTTTTTAGATGACAGGCCTTTCCGAAGTATCACTAAACAAGAGATAAGCCCTGCATGTGGATGGAGAGGCCAGTGTTCCTGGGCTACGGAGCTAGACTTTTTGAGACAAGTGAGGAGGCACAGTTCCTTTGCGGCAGGGGGTCCCCCAAGACAACAGCCCTGACTCACTGGGTTCCCGCAACATGATGAGGGCTTGTCAGCCCTGGTCTCTCCTGCGTTCAAGGCCACCTTGCAAGACTGCATCCTTGTGCTCGGTCACTGACATGCCTGGGGCGATGCTGTGGCCACTGGAGCTCAGGTTTGCTTAAGTGCAAGGCCTTCTTCTATCTGTGGTACAGTGGGTTGGGTTTTCTTTGGACCTGATGTGAGCTGGGGTGGTGGTTGGTGACGGGCCGATGGCGGTTGAGACCAGAGAGCACTTGGCCACAGTCAGGCAAACGGCCATGTGCTTTACATGCTAATACCTGCAATATCACAAAAGAATGGGAAGCCAACGCCTGCACCACGATGGCTTAATTTAGGAAAGGGGAGAGGAGGGCATGTCCTGGGCTGTTGGGGAATTTGAGAGTTATCTGTCTGCTATATATACTTATGTTAGAAATTAGTGCCTGGGGCCAGATTCCACGTCCTTACGAACAAAGCATAACCCAAAGGTTCACGAGTAGAAGCCACCGACCCCCGACGATCTTAAAGAGGCAGGTTTAGGGAGATGAGGTCTGGGGCTTTCTTCAGGTCACCGTGACAAAGGCTGCTAGCAGCTGTGACAGCACGTGGTAAGCAAAGTCCCTGGTGTGACAGTCTTGATGGTAATGAGACCAGGAGGAAAGCCAGGCTCTGGGCAGAGAGGGGTGGGGGCAGCTGCCCCTCACTGGGAAGAGGCTGGGGAAACCAGCCTGTGCAAAATGTACCCCCCGGGAGTGGGTGCCTCAGTCTTGGGGTGCATGTCAGGGTTTTCCGTATAGAAATCCTCCTGCGGTTTGGCTCCACGAGTGTTTTACTAACACAATGTCAAGTTGAGAGTGAGTCTTTGGCGCTGGACTTGGTGCAAAGGCAAGTGGCGAGAACGTAGAAGCTTAGTCATACCTCTGAGCCCCGCGACAGCCATCCTTGCGAATGCGTCAGTCTCATGATGGAAGCTCAGTGGAATTACAGCGCTATTGCTTGAAGTTATATAACAGTTTTTAGCTTCGGTAACAATGATTCATCAGCTCCGATCTTCTAGCCTGCTCCTTGGTGGTGGACAGGTTGAGCCAGCCAGTTAGGTCCAGGTGTATTTGGCTAACAACCTGGCTTGTGCTGTGCCCGGGCCCAGGCCACACTGAGAGCCCGTGGTGAGCTGGGAGGGCTGGGGGCCGCCCTGGGAAGCCAGCACCAGCACTGCGATGCTCAGACACAGGAGCTCTGAAGAAGCAGGCCGTTCACTTGGGTCAAGCTGGGAAGACAAAGCCAGGGGAGCAGAGGCAGCTGCAAGTCAGGAAGGAACGTGGGGTATCACTTTCACTGTTGGTGTCAGTGGCCGACGTGGCTTATCCACCTGGGTTCGCTTTGCCACTAGCCCCCTCTGGAAGGCTTGGCTCAAAATCCCTTTAGCGCAGTGATCACAGGAGCCACTTAGGGCTGGAGTTGGCCTTGAAGGGGTACGGGTAGATTATTGGCCACTTTGGCTGCAGGAAACCAGCGCTAAGGAAGCCTGAGGTCCCCCTTGTATCAATGTGGGGTGGGGACTGGGGAAGGACAAGCTGGCTGTTGCCTGGTGAAGCGTGTTGGTTCATAACCGTGTGTCTGGCCGTGATGACCTCACACCAAGTTCCTCCTTCTGTCCCGGACCTCCTTGTCCTCAGGGGAGGTGTTGTAGTTCCATCAACAGCGGCACCTGCTCATGGCACAGGGGTCTCTAGACGGGAGCGCTGAGGAAACAGGACGCCTGGAGGAGGGGAGGTGAGCAATTTCACAGCAATTGCTGTGAAAAGCAACAAATGATTGAGCTTTATGTATGGAAGCTCACGTTTTCTTTTCTTTTCTTTTTTACCCAAATTGCTTTTTATTTGTGCCATTTCCACCAGTCACACATGAATTTTATTTTTAAAATTTTTTCAAGTTTTCATTTACTTCCTTTACAAGGGTAGTTCGGGGGTGGCCATTGGTCTCTGCTCTGAAGGGTCTCACCCACAGAGGCCGAGGGACAGGTCCCCTGACACCCTGCTGCGTCATCTCCCTGCCAGGGGCTAGTGCAGCTCGGGGGAGTCGGCAGTTAAGCTTTGCGAGCCCCGGAAATATCCTGACCCCCCAAAGCATCCCCAGAGGCCCCCAGGCACTTTCTACACAGATGGAAAAAAGCCCCAGCTGGAGTTCCCACGGTGGAGCAATGGGATCGGCTGTGTCTCTGGAGCACTGGGACGCAGGTTTGATTCCTGGCCTGGCACAGGGGGTTAAGGATCCGGAGTGGGTTGCAGCTGTGGTTCAGAACTGATCCCTGGCCTGGGAATTCCATGTGCTGTGGGGTGGCCAAAAAGGAAGAAAAAAAAGAGAAGAAAAAAGCCCCAGTTGCAGCCTCTGCCACCCTCCCCCCCAAGGGAGGGTCAGTGCTGTGCCCACACTCTGGCTCCTGCAGGGTCCTAGGGTGGTCTGAATCCAGGTGCCCTCACCCCGGGGCTCCTACTTGACCTTCAGGCAGGCCTCAGCGTGACAGAAGAAGGTCAGCTGGATGCTCCCTGCTCTCCGCTCCCCAGAAGCTGGCTCGGATGACCCAGGCTGCTTCCCAAGCTGCAGAACCACACTGAAACTTCGGGCTGTCCCTCCCGCCCTTAAGCAGAGCTGGAAGCTGCCCGCCTTGCCTGATGGACCTCGCTTCTGTGTCTCTGAAGGCAGAGGCTCTGCCTGGTGTCGTGGTCCTAACAGAGAGGCCACAGGATCCCGAGCCCTGGGATGCTGGTCCACGCTGGCTCTGCCCCCAGAGCTGCTGGCTCTGCCCGTGGAGCTGCTGGCTCAGCCTGAGCACCGGACATAATGGCTGTGGCCCCAACTCCACGACTCCAGTTAGAGATACAGTTTTTATTTTTTTAAATTTATTTTAATTTTAACTTTCTTTTTTTTCATTTTTGGTCACCCCCACAGCCCGTGGAACTCTTGGGCCACGGATCAGATCCAAGCCACAGTCTCGACCTAAGCCAAAGCTGTGGCAATGCCGGATCCTTAACCCATTGTGCCCGGCTGGGGATTGAACCTGTGTCCCAGCACTCCCAAGATGCCACCAATCCCATTGCACCACGGTGGGAGCTCCGAGGTAAGGTTTTTAAATTGCTGAGCCTGGGAACATAATAGACTCTGTAGACCTTTCTGTCCTCTTCTGAATGACCTTGGTTTGGTCTAGGCAGGGCTGAGGGCTGACCTCCTGGGTGTGTGACCCGCCCAGTCACAGGCCTGAGCTCCAAAGGGCCTAGCACTTGGGGTTTCATGCTTTGTGGTCACCATCTTGAAATCCTTAATCATTTTATCTTTGTTTTTTTCTTTTTTCTTTTTAGGGCTGCACCTGCAGTATATGGAGGTTCCCAGGCCAGGGGTTGAATCACAGCTGTAGCCACCAGCCTACACCACAGCGACAGCCACATGGGATCCAAGCCTTATCTGTGACCTATACCACAGCTCACGGCAATGCCGGATCCTCAACCCTGTTAGTGAGGCCAGGAATTGAAACCGCATCCTCATGGATCCTACTCAGGTTCTTAACCCACTGAGCCACCGTGGGAACTCCCTTAATTGTTTTCTTTTTGAATTCGTGTTTTGCAAGCAAGGTCTGGTGGGACAATGGAGCAAGCACCCCCTGCCGCCCTGCAGCTTCCCCCCCCGCAACCCCATTCAGGGCCTGGGAAGGTGTGGAGGTGGGGCGGCAGGGTAGGTGCCCTGAGTTGTGGGGTTGGACACCTGCGAAGGTCTGCAGTCACCCTGCAGATACCCCTGTGCCCAAGGAGGGGGACAGAAAGAGCAGGCAAACTACTGTGATGGGTCAAGAGAGAGACCACAGCGGAAGAGAGAAAGCTTTGGGACAGAGAGCCTGCTTGTTCAGTCTGCCCTGGGCTCTGCAAACCCTGCAGCTGCGTCTGGGTCCAGCTGCCTCTCCTGAGAGTAGCAGAGCTGCGTGTGGATCAATCTAAGAGTGGGGGTGTGTGTGTGTGTGTGTGTGTGTGTGTGTATTGTGTAACCAGGCTCCCTGACTCCTCTGGCTGGGGAGGGAGGGAAGAAGGAAAAGAGGAAGGAGGGACGCATGGCCGCGCTGTTTCCCAGGCTGCTAGAACAAAGTGCCACAAACCTGCTGGCTGAACACAGCAAAATGAATGACCTCTCAGGTCCAGAGCCTGGAAGCCTGCAGTCGAGGTGGCGCAGGGCCCTGCCCACCCTGAAACCTGCAGGGGAGATGCCCTCCTGGGATGATGCCCTCCTGGGACTAGCTGCCTTCTTCCAGCTTCCGGTGGTTGCCGGAAGCCTAGGGATCCCTGGGCTTAAAGCAGCACGTAGATCTCTGCCTCCATCATCACAGGCCTTCCTTCCTTGTGTGTCTCTGTGCGGCTCTGTTCTCATCAAGGTATCAGTTGTCTTAGGTTGGGCGGCTGTGACCAAGTACCGTAGACTGGCTGGCTTACAAACAGCAGAAACTGGTTTCTCATGAGGTGGGAGCTGGAATTCTGAAATCAGGGAGCCAGCACAGTTGGGTTCTGGGCAGCACCCACTTCTGGGTTGCGGAGGGCAGGCTTCTCATTGTACCATCATCTGCCCTCTTCCTAGAAGGGCGCTGATCCCATTTGTGGGCGCTTCACCCTCATGACCTGTTTCCGCCCCAAAGCCCCGACTTCCAAGCACCATACTTTGCAATCAGGATTTCTTTCATCATATAGAATTGGGGGGGGGGGGCGGGTATTGGAGTTCCTGTCATGGCGCAGTGGAAACAAATCTGACTAGGAACCATGAGGATGCAGGTTCGATCCCTGGCCTCGCTCAGTGGGTTAAGGATCTGGCGTTGCCGTGAACTGTGGTGTAGGTTGCAGATGTGGCTTGGATCTGGCGTTGCTGCAGCTGTGGTGTAGGCTGGCAGCTACAGCTCCGATTAGACCCCTAGCCTGGGAACCTCCATATGCCATGCGTGCAGCCATAAAAAGACAAAAAAAAATAAATAAATAAAGTTGCAAACAACCCAAACGTTCAACTTGGAAGGGATGGTGAGATGGCTGTGAGGTGCATCCCTGTGGCAGAGGGCTTGGCTGCCTTGAAGAAGCTAAATTTAGATGGGCAGACCGGATGGGAAACCCAACCCATACTGCTGACTGGAAAAAGCACAGTGCGTGACGCATGAGTCATATATGTGCAAAAAACCCCAACCCACCAAATATGAATTTCAATGGCACTTGCCTATGTGTACAGGCTCAGATCTGGAAAGATCTGGAAAAGAAAACACAGACCGGTATTAGTGGTTATTTCTGAGCCGTGGGGGACTGGGGCAGGGCTGGCTTGGGAAACCTACTCTGTTCTCCACAGAAAGTTGCCCTCATCTCTTTATTCCTGCGCTGTGACCAGGGGGAGAGGGAAGCACAGCACAGACCCGAGGCTCGGGAATGTACCTTGCTGCGGGGCTGGCGAGCATGCGCAGAGGCTGTCCACCCCAATTACCTTTTGACGGTTCCCTCCCAGTCCTCCCCAGCTTGGCTTTCTGGTGATGCTGTTTTTCGTCTCTAAGAAATGCCATGCCCCTAATTGCCAGGATCTGTTTTCTGCTGGCGGGACCAGTGAGCGTAAGGGGCGGCCCGCGGCCGTCCCCAGGACTGATAAGGGAGGCTTCGCTGGTCTTTGTTGGAGGCCAGCAGCCTGATTAGCACGCTCTTTGCTTCCATGAATCTTCCGTGGAATCTGTCTGGGAGGGTTTCGCCTGGTACCCTAATGCTCACGGAATGTGCACACCAGAAGCCTGCTGTCTGCATCCAGCGAGACGCAGGCGAGGGGGGCATTAACCACTTCCTGCTTGGCCAGAAGCTGGAGCTGCCTTCGAGGACAGACAACGGTGGTGGTAAGCATTTGACTGCAGGAGGTTTGAATGGTGTGTCCAGCAGCCCTTGGCAGTGCAGGCCTGCGTGGGCCTAGGGATGTGATTAAATTTTTTACTTACACACACACACACACACACACACACACACGAGAAATACTTTCCTGATGACACACAGCTAAGAAGTCTACGAATGTGTTGGTTGCATAGTCAGGATGGAATACTGGATCTTATCTCAAAAGGTGGAATTTCATCAGCAAAATTAACTTGGCTTGAAGAAAATCAATTGCGTCGCTGCAAAGAAAATGTGTGACCTCTTCCACTGAGAAGGGCCAGCAATGAGGTCCTACTGTACGGCACAGGGAACTCTATCCGGTCTCTTGGGATGGACGATAGTATGAGAAAAAGAATGCAGATACATGTATGACTGGGTCGCTCTGCTGTACAGCAGAAACTGGCCCAACACTAGACATCAACTCTAACACAAAAAATAAAATGAGAACGCCCCCCCCCCCCCCCCCCGCCTCCAGAGATGTGTCTGAACGTGTCTAAGAGCCCAGGGATCTGGGAGGTGTGGTCCTCAAGTCCAGGGGCGCCGTTCGGCTGCAGGTTCTGTTCTTGCCCCCGTCGAACGTGGAATGAAGATGCCGAATTAGCTCATCTCCAGGCAGGAGAGGCAAGTGCACCCCCCTTTCTCAGAACTGCTTGGGAGAAGTACTAGCCAAGGAATCCCGTTAGACGCTGAGAAAGAACTTTTTTCGTGGGAGAGCTCTCAGGCTAAGGGGGCTTCGATGGATCACAGCGAGGGCTCTGAGCCTGGTGGTACGCAGGCAGCCTCGTGGCAGGAGTTCCGCAAGGCCGGGCTGCAGGGCTGTTCTTGTCCCCTCTATTCCCTGCATCGACACCATACCCCACTCAGGCATCTCCTGTAGTATGTGCCCCATGAGGGAACTGATGCCTATTATAGCTGTGCCCAACTACTAGCTGGCCCGCCCTGTGCCTTTAGCCTGAGTGTTATGGCTCCACGAAGTCCCCACCTGAGGGCAGAGGTTTGTCTTAGTTTTCGACACCTGCAGGAATAAATTCCACAAACTTGGGGGGTTAAAACAACACACACTTGGACTTTCCATTGTGGCTCAGCAGGTAACGAACCCAACTAGTATCCGTGAGGATGTGGGTTTTGCTCCCTGGCCTCGCTCAGTGGGTTAGGGTCTGACATTGCTATGGCTGTGGTGTAGGCCTGCAGCTACAGCTTGGATTTGACTCCTAGCCCAGGAAACTCCATGTGCCACTGACGCGGCCCTAAAAAGCAAAAAATCCAACAAAACCAGACAAAACCAAAACAACACACACTGATTCACTTCCGGTCCAGGAAGTCACAAGTCGGGAATCTGTTTCCCTGGGCTGAAGTCAAGGTGTTGGCAGGACTGGTTCCTTCTGGAGGCTTTTAGGGTGGAAGCAGAGCTTTTGTCTTTTCGGTTTCCAGAGGCCGCCTGTACTCCTCGGCCGTCGCCCCTTCTGCCACCTTCAAAGCTGGCACTCCCACCTCTGCTGGTCACCCCTCTGCCTTCTCCCCTCGGTGGTCAGAGGTCCCTCTGTTCTCTTCTTACAAGAACATTCGGGATTACGTTTAGGGCCCACCCAGATTAATCCAGGGGAATCTCCCCATCTCAGCAGCCATCTCTCCATTCTAATCACTTCCACTGAGTCCCTTCTTTATTTTTTTATTACTCAAATGAATTTATCACATCTGTAGTTATATAATGATCCTAACAATCCAATTTCACAGGATTCCCATCCCAAAACCCAAGCACATCCCCCCAACCCCCAAACTGTCTCCTCTGGAGACCATAAGGTTTTCAAAGTCTGTGAGTCAGCATCTGTTCTGCAAAGAAGTTCATTCTATCCTTTTTTCAGATTCCACATGTCAGTGAAAGCATTTGATGTTGGTGCCTCATTGTATGGCTGACTTCACTTAGCATGATAATTTCTAGGTCCATCCATGTTGCTAAAAATGCTGGTATTTCATTCCTTTTAATGGCTGAGTAATATTCCATTGTGTATATGTACCACGTCTTCTTGATCCACTCCCCTGTCAATGGACATTTAGGTTGTTTCCATGTCTTGGCTATTGCAAATAGTGCTGCAGTGAACATTGGAGTACATGTGTCTTTGTGAGTCGTGGTTTTCTCTGGATAGATGCCCAGGAGTGGGATTCCTGGATCAAATGGTAGTTCTATGTTTAGTTTTCTGAGGCATCTCCATCCTGTTTTCCACAGAGGTTGCATCAATTTACAATGCCACCCACCAAGTCCCTTCTGCCAGGTCAGGAAACACCCACAGGTTAAAGGGATTGGGACATGGGCATGTTTCTTGGGGGTGCCGCTGAGCTGTTTAGCTCACTGCCCAATGGAGAGAGAAGACCGGAAATGGGTTATTGGAAGCACCTCCAAGTTTGGGGAAGGGATGAAAGTGGAGCGAGTGAAGGAGGCAGAAGAAAGAGGCCCTGACGTTCAGCCCATATGTTAGTGGACACCAGGGGAAGGGGAGCTGGAAAGAGACAGAGCGGGGCTTGACTTTTTCATGGATCTCCTCATTGCCTGGAACGGTGCCAGGCATAGAGTAGGTGCCCAAGAAGTGTTTGTTGAGTGACTGAATCAACGAGAACATTGCCGCTCGCTGGGCAGGAGCTGTGTGGGCATCCTGGGCTGGCATCTCCCTGACGCTGGGCTCTGTAAACCCACCTGGGAAGCTGAGATGCAGGCTGGCTGTGACCTGGGCTGGAAACAACATTGGGGCCCGAAGAGCCGGCTTCTCTACTGCTGTTTCAGGGGCTCATGTCCACCTTCGGAATAGGTGAGCCTTGCGGATGGTTGCGTTGAACCCAGAGAAGAGCTGAAGGCGCGTGGACGGGGATCCCGATGGGGTTTGGCATGCAGACATGTGAGCCCCTTGCAACGTCAGGCTTTGGACTTCATCCCACTTTCTAAGGGAGAAGATGTGCATCTTAGAAGCACAGAGATTCTTTCCTAGAAGTCGAGGAGTAGATTCCACGCCAACAAGCGAACTCTTCATTATTCAGCAAACTCCTCTCTTCTTCCAATCTTTCCTGCTTCTGAGACAGAACTGAAATGTCCCTGCTCCCTGACTATAACCCAGGACTCACCGCTGATGAGAGCACGTGTTCTCTCCCCGGCCGGCTGGCTGCGTCCAGCAGACAGAGGCTGGCTTCCCCTCGCTGGTTCCTCACTTGAGCTGCAGGAGCCCTTCCCACCTAATCACGTGGGCCTGCCAAATCCAGGTGCAGCACACCGGTCAGCATTCTCCCAAGTGGATGCTGTGGCCAGCGGGTGAATGATGGAGCTGCCTCCCCACAGAATGTTCCAGGGCTTTGAGGCCTGTTCAGACCAGAGGATGCTGCTTGTTAACTTCCTCTGCCGGCTTCGTAACGAGCATGTGTCCATCTCCTGTTAGGGGCTTTGATAGTGGGTTTCTTAGAATTCAGAGACAGTGATTCATTTTCTGAGCCTGCAAGTTAGGGTGAAATAAGCGTTCTGCTAGGCTCTGTGTTTACCCTGATAGAGGGTCCCCCAGGCTGGACGTTTACTCACTGACTCGACGATTCTTTCGTTTATCCAGGACCTAAGGGTATCTTCCGTGTGCTGGGCACGGTGACCACAGAGAAGGCTGGGGTTGGTGGGCGACAGACACACAAAGAGCCTCCCTCGGGCTTTGTGCTGGAGACGGGTCTGCATCAAGAACTCGGGTGCCCAGAGGATGGCGTGAGGGTTGGCCTGGGCTGAGGGCAGGAAGGAGAATTTGGAGGAGCAGAAGGAGGAGGTGCCATTTGGTTTCCCAGGTAAAGAAGTAAAGGACGAGAGGAGACATGGGTCCCGCGAGAGGGAGAGAGCAGCTTCTGACCTCTGCCTGAGAGCCCGTTCACGTGTCCATTCAGGGTGCCGGGCGGGCAGGGCAGAGGGTGGGGGAGAGAGAGCTGGGGCAGAGTGGGGGGCTGCAAGTCTTTTTCTCTTGCAAGTAACAGGGCTGCAGCAAAGATTCTTAAGCAGAAGAGCAGCATGGCGACTGGGGGCTGCTTGGCAGGTGGACTAGGAAGATGAGACCTGGGGGCTGGGAGGCAGGGAGAGGGGTGGCGGAGAGTTTGTTCCTGCTGCGGGGCAATACTGTAAGGACCAGAGCTGAGCAGAGGGATGGAGGCAGAGGAAGGCCTTGGAGGTGCTCAGTCATCAGGTACATTCTTGGCTGAGCCGTGTCCCCCATAATTCACACGTTGGAGCCCTAACCCCAGGACTTCAGACCGTACTAGGAGGCAGTCCTTAAAAGAGGTCTTTAAGTTACCGCGAGGTCTTTATGGTGGGCCCTCATCCAATCTGGCTGGTGCCCTGATAAGAAGAGGAGATTAGGGAGTTCCTGTTGTGGCTCAGCGGGTAATGAATCTGGCAAATACCCATGAGATTTCAGGTTCGATCCCTGGCCTCGCTCAGTAGATTAAGGATCCCGTGTTGCCATGATCTGTGGTGTAGGTCACAGACGCGGCTCGAATCTGGTGTTTCTGTGGCTGTGGTGTAGGCTGGCAGCTGTAGCCCTGATTCGACCCCTAGCCTGGGAACTTCCACATGATGCGGGTACAGCCCTAAAAAAGAAAAGAAAAGAAAAGAAAAGCAAAAAGGAGATTAGACACAGACACCCACAGAGAGAAGACGCTGTGAAGACACAGGGCAAAGGCTACCGTCCAGGAGCCCAGGAAGGGGGCCTGAAAGGAATTAAACCCTGTGTATGCTTTGATCTTGTGCTTCTAGGCTTCAGGATGGGAGAAAATACATTTCTGTTACTTAAGTCTGTTCCCCCTCGTTAGGCAGACCGAGGAGACCAGGACGGGGTTGGGGGGAAGGAAGTGGCCTCTCCCCGGAGACCGAGGGCCACCAGATGATGTCCGTCTCACAGCCATTGGCTCTGTCATGATCTCGGGGACCTCCAGGGAAGACCGGCTTTAGGGGGAATTCAGGGAATTGCTGAAAGACCCTAGAAAGGGACCAAGGAGCAGAAAGCCAAGAGTCTAGGGAAAGGGGGGTCACAGAGGGGAGGGGATTCGTGGAGGAAGACGGCGGGGCACCAGTAGGGTCGGAGGCTGCGGGTCAAGCTGCTTGAGGACAGACGACAGTCATCAACTTGCCAGGGACATGGAGTGGCCGGCTGAGGACCAGCAGGGCCAGGAGTGAGGGGCCATGGCCAGGGGACCAGGGGAGGGGCAGCAGCTCTGCCCCAGCAGGACCTACTGCTGTCATGGGGCAAAGTCCTCATTGGTCTAGAAGGGGTTGCTCTTGGTAGGGATTCGCCCCTGAGGGTTCTGGAAGTTGGTCCTGGGAGGTGGGACATGCTGGCGGCAGGGCTGCCGGGGGACACCTGGAAGGAAGAAGAGCTGAGGGCGCAGGCTCTCCTCCCCCTGCTTCCTGCTGACCTTGCCTTTCAGTGAAGAGTGAAAACAGTACAAAGAAATAGAAAAGAGGACCAGAAAAACCGAAGGGAAAACTCAACTAGGAAGGAAACCCCTGGCTGAGTGGAAGGAAGGAAGCAAGAATGGAAAAGACGGACCTCAATGATTGAAGACGACCCAGAGCGGAGCGCCCAGCTTCCTGGCCCTGAAGCCTCAGCCTGGAGGGCGCATGCCTGGCTCCCCGGGTCCCTGGGTGAGCGGCTAGCCCCGGTCGGCCTCTGCTCCTTCCCAGGTGTGGAGCAGGCACCCGGGCCCCTGCCTCTGCTCCTGGTCCCTCCAGGGTGGCCCCTCCCTGCTGGGTGGTCCATCTGGCCGCTCTGATGGGGACGCAGAGCCAGCATCCTCTGGCCAACGTCCCACGGAGCAGGGCTTTCTGACCTTGGCCTCTTCCTCTCTGCTCAACCTATTATCGGGGACACTGATGCAAACTTGGATGACCTGTTGATCGAAATTTCAAGCGACACGAGGCTGCGCATGATATTAAGTGTGCTGGAAACAACTCTGGACCCAAGAGGACCCCGAGGGCTAGATTCTGCAGTGAACTGAGCTGGAGGTGCTGAAAGGTGGTCCTGGCGGGCCTGCCTCAGCATCCCAGTATGAGCGCCAGACGGCTGCTCCTCTCCAAGCCTGACCGCGAGCCACGCCAGCCTGAGGAAGCCCATGGAGGTTCACTTTTCCTGTCTTGTTACATAAGCGTACTTACATAAGAAAACATGGGACACGTATTCTTTTGTGAATCCCAGCCAGGAAAAAGTTGGTCTCAACTCAAGGCCCACTGTGCTTCCTTCCACCTGTCAGTGGAAACCTGTCCTGTTTCCCTTTTTGCACTGTCTTCCAGGAAGCTCTGTGTGAAAGCTTGCCGTTATATTTTAAGGAACTGAAGGAATTAGCTCTGCTTTTCTTTCGCCTACTGGCAGCTTCCTAATTTTGCCTGTACTGTGGGCTGTTTCATGTGTATGTTTATTACAAGATACTTAAACATCTTTATAGATGGGCTGTAGGGGTTATTTTAAAGCCTTGCTCTAAGGTACAGAACAGCCCAACTGGTGAAGGACGGTTGCGTGGCCAAGAGTTGATTTTGCAACAGGACATCTGAAAATGATGTAGAGAGGTGGCTGTAAATATAGGGTGACAAAGGACTTACAGGACAATGGCGTGGTTGCCCAGACGTCCCCAGGCTCTGAGACTGAAATGGCCTATAGCATTAGGGTTAGGGGAGGCTCTGGTTCCCCTGAGCTGTGCCCTGGTCACCTGTGCCCTGGTCCTGGTGCCAGGCTGGACTTTGAGACAGATGGGGACAGGCCAGTGTGTCCGAGCTGATGGACAGCTTTGGTCAGGGGACAAGAGGGACTATGTCGAGGTCATCCATGTGTGAGGGCCGTGTAGACAAGGGTTAGATCCTTCAGGCGCTTCCAGATGATGGTCCAGGGTGAGGAGCCAGAGGCTGGCTCAGTATAAAGCTTCCCCTCGTCCTTATCACCTACGGTGAGTTAGTGGTGATGAGGTTCCAGGCAACTGAGGCATCCAAGGGGAAGCCTGCGGCCACTTCCCTAGGACACTGTGGAGCGTTTTGTGCGAGAGGTGGGGTTGAACTCCCAACTCTGAGAGTCCATCACTTGGCATCCTACCGATGGGCTGATGTTGGAAACCCGGGCGGGAGAAGCGAGCTACTCGGAGAATCCCAGGACGAGAAGGACCTTCCCAGCTTCTGAGACGAGCCTTGACCTCGGCTTTGCAGAATCAGCGTTTCGCCCTGCAGCCTGCTGTTCATCTGCCCAGTGTGGGTGTCGGGGCAGGTTCTGGGGAGAAATGGGATGTGGGGTTGGGAACCTTTGCAGGGGGCCTTTGGGGACGAGGAGGGGCCCAGTGGGCTCCTCGTTTCCAGATTTGAGCTTTTCTCCACCTATGGCCACCATGCCTTCTGCAAATACAAACCTCAGGTGAGTTCTCTGCTTTCCCAAAGCTCTCCTGGAGATTTTGGTCTTAGAAACAATTTTTTGGCCTGTTTTGGTGACTCTGCCTTATGGGAGACTGTATTTAAGGCGTGAGGGGGGCGTGTGGTTTCCTTACGCGTGCCAACTTCAGGATTGGGGCCATAAAGCTGCTGGGGACCCAGGACGTCACTGAGACAGGCAGCGATTCGGCCTTGGAGGCTTACTGAGCTCCTGGGGGGGACTTCAGCCCCCAGTCCTCAGGGAGGATGCAGAGACTGCGAGGGAATGATGGTGGGGTGGGGTGGGGGCTGAAGAGGAGCCCTGCTGAGCCCCCAGGGCGTGCCAGGCGCAGGAGGCATTGGGCTGCAAAGGTGAACGGGTCTGGATTCCTGTGCATCAGGAGCCCCCGGAGCGGGGTGGGCACAGAGCAGAGCGAATGCCCATCCAGGTGACCAGAGGGGCCACACGGTGGGGGCGGGGTGTGTGTTCACCCCATGACGTGGGTGATATGTCACCCAGAGATCCCGGTGGTTGGGGATGGGGCATGCGCAGCACAAACAGCTCGGGGACAAAACTTGGGGCAGTGAGCCCGCGTGGGGGAGGAGGTCCCAAGGAGGAGGTGACACCTCTGGCCAGCCAGGCCGATGGGCAGGACGTCCACTCCGCTCCGCTGGCAGCAGGCAGCGCGCCTCCCCTTTGTTCTAAGCGCCTCCCTCCTCGGGCCTTCACAGCATCCTGCGCATTTGTCAATAATCGCGAAACCCTTCACAGGCAGGACCAGGCTTCCCAACCTGGATTTGCCCTTAATAATTTCCAGCTTTTTAATCCCATCCATCGGCCCTTCTGGAGAGCACACTTACTGCAGCTCAGGAAAGGAGCTGGCGGGGGTCCTACAAGGGGGGGAGGAGGGAGGAGGGAGATAGAGGCGCAGCCGCACAGGCTTTAGAGAGTCAAGCAAACCCAGCCGGGACTGAATGGGGGGTGGGGGTGGGGGGGTGGGGAAGCCGTGGGAGGGCAGCTTCGGGGAGCACTGTGAGCTCAGGCGCATCCCCCCAGCTCCACCCTTATTCTAGCTTCCTCCCAATGTTCAGTTCAGCCCCCAGCTTAATCACCATCAAAGGCTTCTCTGAACCCGGAGGGAACCCACCGCTTTCGAACCAACCTGCTACCTCCTTGGCCCCTTGGCTGGATCCGTCTCTACTGTGGAAAGAGTCTGCATGTGTGAATAGAGGCTGGAGGAGGCGGCCCGAGAGGCCTGCTTTTCTCAGGACCCCACTAATGTGGCATGGCCTGGGTGCCCACTGTCACGGGCATCTGAGCCTTTTAGACAAGAGGGCCATTTGTCACCGTCAGCGGTTTCCAGGAAAGCACCCTCGAGGGGCCCCCTTCTCCAGGGGGGTGCCAGGCTCTCCGCATCTTTCTCTCCATCTAAAGCACCCGGTGTGGGTGGAACAGCAGTGGAGGAAAGCCTGTGGGTGGCACTTAGGGAATCTTCCGGCTCCTAAGCTGGGGCCAGCCTGGTGGTGGGTCTCGGCACTGCCAGCTTCCCCGTCCAGCCTGGCCTGGGGCGTAGAACCAGATCCCAGCACTGGACTGAATTTCCCTCTGGGGCCCGAAGACCCTGAGATTTCCTGGACCGGGTCTCAGGGGTTGGGGGTGGGCTCAGGGCCCCTCCCCCGACTCCCATCCCACCCAGAGAGAGCCCCTCTGGTCAGCTTTACGTGTTGCAATTCGATGTAAGATTTTGGTGGATCAGAGAAAGCCTTTCTTTTACCTGAGCAGCGCCGGGACCATCAGTGGAGCAGACGGGCCCTGCAGTGGCTCTGGGTGTCCGGCCTCCGCCCTGGGGCTCTTGACCTCCGGCTGACAGGTGACTCTGTGTTTATCCAGGTCCTCACACTGGCACCGGAGCGCCCCAGGGCAGTTGCTCGTCTCCCCTCCACGTCTCACGCGTGTCGTGACCACCCAGCCAAGGGCAGGGGCTGACCTAAGAAGGCCAGCAGTCAGTCCTTGTCCGTCGCGGCTCACAAGCGACCTTCCCTGTGTCCTTGTCCACCTTGCTCACTCGAAACAGCCACCTCCCCCATCGCCTAGGGACCCGCAGGCAGGACCACCCACTCTGAGGAGGGACGTTTGAGAGGAGCCTTGAA
Organism: Phacochoerus africanus; assembly: GCF_016906955.1. Taxonomy (NCBI): domain Eukaryota; kingdom Metazoa; phylum Chordata; class Mammalia; order Artiodactyla; family Suidae; genus Phacochoerus; species Phacochoerus africanus. Next base: position 201,938,797 of record NC_062546.1, read on the forward strand.
AGGTCATACTGGGTACACAGGGGTGGGGGAAGGGCAGAGCAAAGGTGGCATTTGGGGCCTCTGGGGGACAGACGGGGCTGGTGTGGCTGGTCCACCGTGAGGCGAGGGAGAGGAGTGAAGCAAAGCAGGGCCGGGACTCTGGGTTTCTTCACAGGGGCGAGGAGAAGCACTGGACCATTTGGGGTGACTCACTGTTAAAACGGACCCTGCTGGCTGCAGCGCTGAGCCTTGAGGCCTTGAGTGGAACGTTCTCGCACGCTTTCCCCTTTGGCTGGGGGGGGGTTTAAGGAGTCTTACCAGGTGCTCGGACGGCCCCTCACTTGGGCTGTGTCTGCTCTTGCTCTAGGGCTAGACTGGGGTGTGGGTTTCGGGGGAGCCCCCTGAGCTAGAGTGCCCTTCTCATCACCATCAAAGGCACACGACATGTTCCCGAGGAGAGGCAGGCCTGTGCCCTGTCGAGTGGGGGCCTCTGGGGGCTTGGAAAGGCCTGAGGCAGGTCTCCCGCAGGGAGCTCCAGGCCACGGTGCAGCGGGATGGAGGCTGCCAAGAGCAGCTGTGAAGGGGCCTGGCCTGGAGGGTGCCCGGGGTCTGAGTGGCAAGAGGAGCCACAGATGAACTGACCTTGTGCGAGGGGGTGTCCAGAGAAGCCTTTAAAGGTAAGGTGCCTGAAAGCAGCTTGCTTTATTTTATTTTATTTATTTTATTTTATCTTATTTTGCTTTTCAGGGCCTCACCCACAGCATATGGAGGTTCCCAGGCTAAGAGTCCAATTGGAGATACAGCTGCTGGCCTACACCACAGCCACAGCCATGCAGGATCCAAGCCGCATCTGCAAACTACACCACAGCTCACAGCAATGCTGGATCTTTAACCCACTGAGCGAGGCCAGGGATCAAACCCGCATCCTCCTGGATCCTAGTCAGGTTCTTTAATTCTGAGCCATGACGGGAACTTCCTGAAAACAGTTTTTTTTTTTTTTTTAATTTTTAAAAAATTTTATTAGAGTACAGTTGACTTCCAGTGTTGTATTAGTTCAGGTGTACGTCAAAATGAATCAGTCATGCATATACCTATATCCATTTTTTTTCCCATGTAGGTTACTGCAAACTATTGAGTAGATGTCCCTGTGCTATACAGTCGGTCCTTGTTAATTATCTATTTTATGCAGTAATGTGTGTATCTTGTTTCCACCCTCCCAATTCCTCCCTCCCCATCCCTTGGTTGCCCTTATGGTAACTAGAAGATTGGTTTTGAAATCTGTGAGTTTGTTTCTGTTTTATAAATAAGTTCTTTCGTATCATTTTTTAAATTAGATTCCACATAGAAGTGGTATCATGTGATTGTCTTTGTCTGACTTCACTCGGTAAGATAATCTCTAGATCCATCCAAGTTGCTACAAACAGCATCATTTCATTCTTTTTTATGGCTGAGTAGTATTCCACTGTGTACATGTATCACATCTACTTCATCCACTCCTCTGTCGATGGACATTTAGGTTGCTGCCATGTCTTGGCTATTGTGAATAGTGCTGTGATGAACACTGGGATGCATGTATCTTTTCAAATTCTGGTTTACTCTGGATAGACGCCCCGGAGTGGGATTGCTGGATCATATGGTAATTCTACATTTAGTTTTTTTAAGGAACCTCCATTCTGTTCTCCATAGTGGCTACACCAGTTTACATTCCCACCAACAGTGTAGAAGGGTTCCCTTTTCTCCACACCCTCTCCAGCATTTATTATTTGTAGATATTTTGATGACGGCCATTCTGACTGGTGTGAGGTGGTATCTCAGTGTATTTTTGATTTGATCTCTAATAATTAGTGATGTTGAGCATCTTTTTATGTGTTTTTTTTTTTTTTTCCGTCTGTCTCTCTTCTTTGGGGAAATGTCTATTAAACTCCTCTGCTCATTGTTTGAGTGAGTTGTATGTTTTTTACAATGCAAAGCTGCATGAAATGTTTGTATATTTTGGAGATTAATCCCTTGTTAGTTGCTTTGTTTGCGAAGATTTTTCTCCCGTTCTATGTGTTGTCTCTTTATTTTTTATTGTTTCTTTTGCTGTGAAAAAGATTTCAAGTTTAATTAGGCCCCATTTGTTTATTTTGTTTTTATTTTCATTACTCTAGGAGGTGGATCCAAAAAGATGTTACTGTGATTTCTGCCAAAGAGTGTTCTGCCTCTGTTCTCCTCTAGGAGTTTCATAATAGCTGGAGTTTCATAGTTAGATCCTTAATCCATTTTGAGTTTTTTTTGTGTGTGTGTGTGGTGTTCGAGAATGTTCTAATTTCACTCTTTTACTTGTAGCTGTCCCGTTTTCCCAGGACCACTTATTGAAGAGACTGTCTTTCCTCCACTGTATGTTCCTGCCTCCTTTGTCATACATGAGTTGACCATAGGTGCTTGGGTTTATTTCTGAGCCTTCTCTCCTGTTTTTAATGCCACTGAAAGCTTTTTTAAAGGAGGAAGTTGGAGTTCCCATCGTGGCAAAGTGGAAACAAATCCGACTAGGAACCATAAGGTTGTGGGTTTGCTCCCTGGCTTTGCTCAGTGTGTTATGGAGCTGGTGTCGCATGATCTGTGCTGTAGGTCGCAGATGCGGCTCGGACCCTGTATTGCTGTGGCTGTTGTGTAGGCTGGCGGCTGTAGCTCTGATTGGACCCCTAGCTTGGGAACCTCCATATGCCGAGGGTGCAGCCCTAAAATTCCAAAAAAAAAAAAAAGGATGAAGTTGGTTGGGCAGCGACGGGGAGGAGGGCCGTGCAGGCGGGGGTGGGAGGGGGGGAGAGCAGATGAACAGGCGCAGAGGACAGACAGTGGGGAGGGCAGGAGCCCTGGTGGCTTATATTTCTAGGATGTGCTGTGGATAACACGACGGGAGGTGGGACAGTGGATGGCCTGTGGGTCACGCCGAGAGTCACACCTTCTCTGGACTTAGAGGCTGGGAAGATGTTCAGGCGGGCACCTGGCCATCTGGGTGCACGTGGAGGGCAGACTCAATGGCAGACTCAGTGGTGAGAGAGCAGCAGTCAGGAGCTACCTGTCCAAAGAGGGGGGACTTCAGCCAGGGGGATGCGATAGGGAGAAAAGGCTCAAGTGAGCTGAGATATTAGGAGGAGAAGACAAATAGAGGACTGAGTGGAGACTGCAGCCGACCCGAGTGGAGGGGACACCTTCCTTGACCAAAGGGCGGGGCCTATGTCCCTACCAGGAGCTGAAGCCCGGAGAGCAGGTGTGCAGGTGAGAGGAGGCAGAAGGGGATCTGCCGCGTTTGGACCGCTGAGGGGTGGAGTGGGGATCAGGGTGGCAGGTGGTCAGTCTGTACGTGAGGATGGAGGGGTGGGGGTGAGGGGCCTAGAAAACGGTCCCGCGGCACGAGCAGAGGAGAGGGTCAGAACCCACAGGGCATCAGTGTTGGAAAACTAACGACGTCTGCAAAGGAGGAACAACCCAGCAAAGTCGGAAGGTTTTGGATAAATATCACCACGTCTCTAAGGTTCTGAAGCCTTCGTTTATCAGGATTAGAAGCTGATTCCAATGGTTGAAAACCAGTTTCTGAACTCTTTGCTTTTTCCTACTTTGGCATCTTTGCAGAAGAAGCTGCACCGCCGAACCCTAAGTTCTGTTGGACGCCTCCCAGCCTCTGCCCTCTCCACCCCAACACCCATGCTGAGCTCTGCCCCAGTACATTCGGAGGCTGGCTTGGAAGAAAGCAACGTCCTGAGCTGGTTCTGATTAAAGTCAGAGGAAACTTGGAGGCTCTTTTAGTGGGACGCCCGTTTTTCCGTATAACGGGGTGAGCTGAGTCAGGAGCATGGCTTCCAAGGGCAGCTGGACCTGAGGAGCAGGGTGACTTCTGGCTCCAGTGTCTGGCCTGTGTCCTCAGGTCCACTATCAGCATTGGAGGGTCAGCTACGAAGCGCCCCTTGAACTTGAGAAATGCGCCTGTCTCCTTCTTTGTTTCCCTGTCACTCTCTTCCTAGCTCTACACTGTAGGTGAAGGAGTACAAATTTGGCAGGTTAATTAACTTTCCGTATTTTCCTCTCTCTCCTGCTGAGTGGCAAGTGTGCTCTGATGGATCTGGGTCACATTTTCTATTGTAATTCCTTCAGTCTTGGATCAGTGATCTGGGGGGCTTGGATTTCTCTTCCTAGATGCCTGTCATTTTTTCCAGAGGCTGGTTCATCCGCCGTCTCTCCCAGCATCAGGCTCAGCTCGCGGGAGGCAGTGAAGCGAAGCCCCAGGGCGTTTGTGACAGCTGACATATTCCCCACGAGCTGCGGACCGATTTGCCTTAAATGAGGATTTATGATCAATCCTCATAAATTAAGGCTTCCTTGTGAGTCCCAGGCGAGACCCTTGCCTGCAAGTCTTGGTTAATTAGCATGGGAAGCATCTTAGCTCCTTCAGGGATAAAAGCCAGTGTGTGGACTAAAGCAGCATCTTTCTATTTCTCGGTAGAGTTGCTGGCATCCAAGTCCCAGACCCCGGCTGGAAGGGGGCTGCCTTCCAGAGGCCATGCCATGGACAAGTGACTTACAGTCTGGTTCTAGAAGGTTCAAAACCAGGACTGTTTCTGGAGACTAAACTCCACTCTGGATGTCATCAGCTGTCTGGGCTTCCTCTCTCTCGGTCTCTGGAGCACTCGCTCACACTCACACCCTCACGTGGCCGCCCTCTGCCCTGCTTGGCGCCAGCTCTGTGCCCTTGCCAGTTACTGAACGTGCCCACCTGTGTCCTCATCTCTGCAAAAAGGTAGCATGGTAATTGATCCCTCGGTGGTGGGTTGAATAGCAGTCCTCTTCCTCGTTATGTCCGTATCCCAGATCCTGGTACCTGCAAACGGGACCTTATTTGGAAATGGGGTCTTTGCAGATGTAATGACTTAAGGATCTAGAGAAGAGAGCATCCTGGATTCACGTGGACCCTGTGGACTGAAAAACAGTGCACAACCGAAAATTGAGATTAGGTTTGACTCAGTGGGCTTGCTGAGGACTTCGGCCTGGGAAGCAGCCTCTCAGCACTGAGGCACGGCTCCAAAGAGGTCAGGGAAGAGCCTGATATACAGGAGTTTTTGCACCAAAACCCAGGGAGGTGGACCATCAAAAGGTTACTGTTAATTAAAGAAAAGCCAAACATCTCGGGTTAATGAATGCAGTGGTTTTCTATGTATAGGAAGATGCAGGAGTCTGGGCTTATTAGATACAAAACTACTGTATATGAAATAGATCAACAACAAGGTCCTACTTAAGCTATAGTCAATATCATGTGATAAACCATAATGGAAAAGAATCTGAAAGAGAATATAAATATGTATAATTGAATCTCTTTGCTGTATACCAGAAACCGACCCAACATTGTAAATCAACTATACTTCAGTTTTTAAAAGTTAAAAAAACGGAGTGGGCTCATCGAAGTCACTCCTTTGGGAGTTCCTGTTGTGGCTCGGCAGGTTCAGAACCCGACATAATATCCACAAAGATGCGTGTTTGATCCCTGGCCTTGCTCAGTGAGTCAAAGATCCGGTATTGCCACAAGCTGAGGCATAGGTCATAGGCATTGATCTCACATGTGGCTCTGGTGTAGGCCAGCAGCTGAAGCTCTAATTTAACCTGTAGCCTGGGAACCTCCAATGCTGTAGGTGTAGCAGTAGTAAAAAGAAAAAAGAGAGAAAGAAGTCATTCCTTTGATATTCACCTTAACTACCTAGGTCAAGTATCCTGGTTTTGCCCATCCTGAATCTCCGCGGGGTGCATAGCTGGGGCAGCTGCAGCGGCTGCTGGCTTGGTGGCCACAGCGTCCTTTGTTTACTGACATGGCAGGTGGTATTTTTCATCCACCACCTTAAATCCATTGATTGGCATTCTCCTAAGAAGAGGAGAGGACACGGGGGGAAGCACAGAGAAGATGGCCCTGTGAGGATGGAGGCGGAAACTGGTGATGCTGCCACAAGCCAGGGACCCCTGGGGCCCCAGAAGCTGGGAAGGCAGACCCTCCCTCATAGCCTTTAGAGAGAGCGTGGCCCTGCCTTGATTTTGAACTCTGACTTCTAGAACCGTGAGAGGAAAAAAAGCCACCGTGGTTTTAATCCATCCAGCTTGTGGTACTTTGCAACAGCAGCCACAGCAAACTAAGACACACAGTCCCCTCGCCCCACGCGGATGATGAGAAGACTAAGAGAGGCGGTAGCGAGGGCTCGGTGCCTGGACCAGACCCTGACCCTTTACCTTCCCTCCCCTCCACTCCCACAGGAGTGCATCCCCCCTGCAGGCGGCTTTATGGAGGGAACCCCAAGGCCAACCTGGGGGCCCCTGTCTGGCACTTGCCATGGGGACTGTGTTGGCTCACTCGCCCAACAGTAAACTTTCCAGGCGGCAGATCCCCTAAGCCTGGAAGGAGAGGACAGTTTTCAGTTCTTGACTATTTTAATATTCTCTTGTAAAAAACCTGGGGAGGGGAGGTGAAAAGCCATGCCGGCTCCAGTGTGGGATGAAGTGTGTGTACACAAATCAGAGGGTAATTAGTTCCCCCTCAAGACCAGCAGGTGACTTAAAACTACACACCACACTGGCACCTGGACATCGGCTTGTGTCCTCCTGACGGGACAGAGTGACAAGGCTCCAAGGAGGGCCAGTGGTCACCCTTGGGGTCGTGATAATCTTTCCCGGCCTCCTCTAGCCACAGTATGGCCTGGGGGTTCCCATCCCTGGCTGGACAATGGGGCATTTTAAAAACTATGGATTCCTGAGTCCCCACCACACCCAGTGAACGGGAATCTTCTGGAAAGTACCTTCAGTTGCTTCCTGGGGGGTTCGAGAGCTGCTGGGATGGCCCAGGTGAAGCTGACCAGGGGGTCAGGATGTGGGGACTCCTTGGAGCTGCTACAGCTCAGGGCAATGGCGGTTAACACCCTGACACGGAAAGTGGCCTCCACGTGTCCATGGTTCTGTACGCGGGGCCCTGGTTCAGTGGAGACTCCGGTGGGGCAGGACAGAGCCTGAGGGATGTGAAAACAGAGAGGGGGCTGCAGGGCCGCTCGGTCACTTCCTAACCTACTGATCACCTCTGTGGACTTATGAATGATGGCCAATGGTAGAAATGTTTTAAACACAGAATGATTTCAACTCGTATGGCCTGGGATCACCAGCACTTAGAAGAATAAGAATCCAGGTCAGGATAGAGCAGAGTCTACCGCTGGACACTTGGGGAGGTTGTTACTAGGGGGTAACAACCCGGACTAGTATCCATGAGGACGCGGGTTCGATACCTGGCCTCGCTCAGTGTGTCAAGGATCAGGCATGGCCATGAGCTACGGTGTAGGTTGAAGATGCGGCTCGGATCCCATGTTGCTGTAGCTGTGGTGTAGGCTGGCAGCTGTAGCTCTGATTCCACCCCTAGCCTGGAAGAGGGAACCTCCATACGCTGCAGTGTGGCCCCCCCCCCAAAAAAAAGTCACTAGAAGATGGCCCTCGGGTACTCACGTGCATGCCCGTGTGTGAGTCTGTGTGTGAGTCTGTGTGTGTGTGTGATGGCAGCGATGCCAACCTCATGTAACCACACAGTCATCCTTCTCGTGTGACAGCTCATTCTTTCTCAGTAAGACCTCCTGCAAACCCAAGAAAATCCTGCCTCTACGAAGGGCCCCCAGAAGGCATTGTGAGTGTGTTTGGAGAAGATTCTCAGGGGTGCAGATCGCCTCCTGTAAGAGGCTTCCTGAGGACACGAGGCACCTGACACAACTGCCCTGGGCCCCGGAGCCTCCTCCACGGCCGGCGGCAGAGGCGCAGACGTGGCCCAGGCCTGCCTCTTCTCTGCGAAGTGAGCCGGATGATGTGGGGGGAGCGCGTGGGGAGGGCGGCATCCCGCTGACCCGGGGCTGGTGCCGAGTCCCTCTGGGCTGCATCCTCTTCACAGAGGAAGCAGGACAGCTGGGGACACGTGTGGGAAAGGAGCTGGTCTCAGCCCTGGGGGCAGCGCTCCTCTGAGCTGCGGTCCTGGCCCTCATTGCATCCGCGGCGTCTCCCGGAGCCCCGCGCCCACATCCCTGGGGCCCGTCCTTCCCTTGGTCCCGTCCCTGGTCCCCAGAGCTCCCCATCTCTACCCTCACCGGCCTGGGGACCCTCCTTCTTTTCTGTCTCCTTCTCGGGTTCCCCTGTCCTCCCTGCCCCCCGTGTTTCTGTCCTTGCTCTCTTCCCTTCTCACCCGCCCTCCCCACCGCAGCCTCCCAGACAGGCCGAGCCCACTGTCACAGCTGCCCCATCCCTGAGCCCCAGTCCCACACTGTCCCCAGGACGCCTCCCCTGGTGAGACCCACAGCCACATCTGGCCCAACTTTTCAACATGAGACTCCTGTCTCGAAGCCCGGAGCCCTGGGTGTGACGTGGCCAGAGTCCTCTCGGGCTGCACCGCATTCCCTCCTCCCCAGGCCCTTTCGGCGGGCTCCTCTGCAGCTCACAGTCCACCCTCCTTTTTACTTTCTTAAAGCCATCGGCAGGGTCCCTTCTCAGGGTGGCATTGAGCCCTTCTCTGTCCTGTATGACCTCCCCCCCCACTCAGGCCTGCGTGTTTTACTTGCCCCAAGTGTGCATGGTCATGCCTGAGCCCAGTTCTCCAGTGAGCCCCCTGGGCTCTGGTGGACTTCTAATCACCCTTCAAAACCCTGTCCAAATGGCCCTCATTTGGAGAGCTCCCTCAACTCGTGCTTGTATCCTAGCAACCCTGCCGGCACCAGCACATCCTGCCTCCCTGCGTTTGTCCTCCTGAAGGCTGGGGGTTCCTCCTGCAAGGACATTTTTCACTTCTCTGCTTCTCTGTTGCCTCTCCCCGCCTCTCACTCCAAGACCAGGCAGGTCCGGCCTGCGCGGCTGGGTGGCCCCCTGGGGAAGGCAGCTGAAACCAAGCCAACCAAAGGCCGTGTCACAGGGCTTCAGGCCCGGGACGGGAGGACTCTTCTCAGAGCCAAACACTGCTTTCTACCCCAGAACGGGGACAGCCCCTCTGGGTCTTCTTGCAACACCCTTGCACTTTCTTTTCTCTCTTTCTTCAATGTTACTGTGTCTTCTCTCTCTCTCTGAGTCAGAGGCAAAAGGGGAAAAAGCCATGGCCGCTGCAGGGTGGAGATGATTGCACTGTGAGAAAAACAAAAGAATCGTTACTTTTCTTGTCTTCTTATCCTGTTAAAAAATTGAGATTCAATCCACATACTGTAAAATTTACCCTTTCAAAGTGCATCATTCAGTCATTTTTTTTTTTAATATTCAGAAAGTTGCGTGACTATCACTCTGATTCTAGAACATTCTCATCACCCCAGAGGGAAAGCCATTAGCAATCACTTCTCACTTACCTCTCATTCACTCTAATTTCTAAGTATAGCGTCTTTAATAAAAGTTTTTGGCAGAATTCTCACTGTGGCTCAGTGGTTAACGAACCCGACTAGCGTCCATGAGGATGCAGGTTCGATCCCTGGCCTCGCTCAGTGGGTTAGGGATCCGGCATTGCCCTGAGCTGTGGTGTGGGTCAGAGACGCGGCTCTGATCCTGCGTTGCTGTGGCTGTGGTGTAGGCCAGTAGCTATAGCTCTGATTCAACCCCCACCCTGGGAATCTCCATATGCCATGGGTGCAGCCCTAAAACGCCAAAAAAAAAAAAAAAAAGTTTTTGGCTCGAGATAGCATAAAATTAAAGGTGAATTTTTGTTTTAGTGCATTTTAAATTACATGTAGAAGTCCGAATTCACAGGCTTTAGTCTAACCTGGTTCATCTTCGGTACATAGGATAAGCATCCCATGAGTGAAATCTGCACTGTTTAGAACTCTGCCTGGTACAGAGGAAGGGCTGTAAACATGTTTGCCAACCAGCTCACTACATGGCAGCGTTATCAGGAGAGGAAGATTTTAGGGTCGATTTCCGACACACACGCTCCAAACCAAAAGTAGCTCATGGAAAGTCCCATCTGTTCAACTGAGGCCAAGCACCAGATTTGAAACACAAGGATGTCCTTAAGAAGGGGATGATTCTTTATTAAATACTGAAAAATATTCCAATCTTCCCTCCAGAGAGAAGCCATGGAAAAAGACGAGTTTCCAGAAAAAAAAAAAATGTAGTCAAATGAATGCGGAGTCACAAGGTTGTGCTGTAATAAGTTCAAATAAGTGAATTCTTTCCATGTGTTACTAGTTGTATTCCCATCGGACACGTCAGTAGCGATGGTGTTTTTTTACCTATCAGCATCAATAATTCATGAGGAAGCTGGACCTGCTGGGTAGCCCCGCAGTGGCATGGATGCCCCACTCTCTCCCTTTCATGGAGAAGGATGGAGAAGTTATAACCATGTGGATATTTCATTCAAAGTATTTAGAATACATTTTAAAAATAATAAACGCCAGTTTGGCTTTTGGCATATTCACTGCTTGATGGCTAACATGATGCATTTTGTAAGGAGAGCTCACGTCACAGATTTTAAGGACATTGTGTAGCAAGAGACAGACCTTCAGGTGCTGTTGAGAGGGGCAAGGCTGTGCCCAGAGGGCAGGATGATCTGGCAGAGTGGGTGCTGGAGAGGCAGGGTGTACATTAGCCAGGCTCTGGACTTGGGTGGGAATATGGGCCAGTAGGTAGAGAGGCTGCCCCAGGAAGTGAGCTGACAGGTGGAGGGGAGGTCCAGACCCAGGGCAGAGAACCGAAAAGATTCTAGCAGCAAGATGCTCTGAATGCAGGCTATGCAGGGGACCAAGTGTCCGGGGTGGGGGGTGAAGGTGTTGACTTGGCCAGAGCAGGGCAACGCCCCTTCCCCGGGGCTGGGTGGGTGGAAGATCTCCAGCCTTCTCTGCATCCTGAACCCCCATGGTATGGGGGCTGGGGAAGGAGGCTGCAGGGGCCGGCTGGTTGCAGCTGTGAGGAGAGGAGAGCCTGGGAAGGGCACCCGACTGGTCTTTGCTGGGATGAGGGTACATGGGCGGCCACTCATCTCTGACTAAGCCACCATTTGGTCTCCAAGGCAGGTACTAAGAACTGGTCAGTGGTGGCCAGACTGGTGAGATGCCACCAGATGCTGGCTTCAGCGTATGACCTGTGGGAGAAGACAGGTGTGGGCTGGCATGGTCCCAGCTGTACTACTTTCCAATATCGTGGCCTTGAAGTTGTCACGGATCCCTCTGGGAGAGGGCTAGTAATAAACATGTCTCACAGAGATGCCTGAACTACTTATGTAAAGAATGGATGAAGCCTGGGAAGGTCATTCTCACTGATTTCCTACTGTCTAGTTAATGGCCACCTGCTCATCCTTGAGTTTCCTGGCTCCCTCTGCAGTGTTCCTTAAACAGTGTTTGTTTGTTTTTTGTGGACTCACAAATTGCTTTCAAAACCTGTTGAAAGCTCTGTGTGCTCTGCTGTTAAAATCTATTCAGGAGTTCCCGTCGTGGCGCAGTGGTTAACGAATCCGACTAGGAACCATGAGGTGGCGGGTTTGGTCCCTGCCCTTGCTCAGTGGGTTAACGATCCGGTGTTGCCATGAGCTGTGGTGTAGGTTGCAGACGCGGCTCGGATCCCGCGTTGCTGTGGCTCTGGCGTAGGCCAGTGGCTACAGCTCCGATTCGACCCCTAGCCTGGGAACCTCCACATGCCACGGGAGCGGCCCAAAGAAATAGCAAAAAGACCAAAAAAAAAAAAAAATCTATTCAGATGTTTTGCAAGGAACTTCAGAGTGTTCATGGACACCCATGTTGAGAATCCCTGCTTTTGTGACTGTCATTTTATCTGTCTCTGTGCCATCTGCATAACTAATCCTACCTGAATGCTGTAAAATTCTAATTTGCAGGTGTTCCCGATGTGGCACAGCAGAAACAAATCTGACTAACATCCATGACGATGTGGGTTCGATCCCTGGCCTCATTCAGTGGGTTGGGGATCCGGTGTTGCCATGAGCTGGGGTATAGGTTGCAGATGAAGCTCAGATCCTGCTGTGGCTGTGGCTGTGGTGTACGATGGCAGCGGTAGCTCCGATTTGACCCCTAGCTGGGAACCTCCATATGCCATGGGTGCGGCCCTAAAAAGCAGAAAGAAAGAAAGAAAGAAAGAAAGAAAGAAAGAAAGAAAGGAAGGAAGGAAGGAAGGAAGGAAGGAAGGAAGGAAGGAAGGAAGGAAGAAAGAAAGAAAGAAAGAAAGAAAGTCAATTTGCAAAACTGACTTTGTGCTTCAGATACACACTGCATCCCATTTACTATGCGGGACCTTATCTTCCACTCACTTCTGGCCACTCTCAGGGACCCTCTCGGGGACCCCTTCTGAGCCTGCAAAGAGCCCCACTGCTTGGACACTATGGGGAGGGACCCTTTCTCCTTTTTGTCCCATTGAAGCCGCTCCTTCCACGCCTGGGGGGTGGGGGGCATTCTGTACCAGAGGTGGGCACTCAGTTACCCTCTGGACCTGACCTACCTTTATTTATCACCACTGTCTTGTCTCTCTTCTAACCTCGGCTTTTCACCACTTCAGTAACACCCTTTGTCTCCTCTACTGATGTTTGGAAGGCAGCGGAATGGGCTGGACTAACGCGCGTCAGTAAAATTCACAGCAAGGAGAGCATTAGGAGTGTATATAATATGATTTCCAGGATACTGTGTTAAAGGAGGATATGGCGTTAGACAGAATGAGTACAAATACATTATTATGGGTGCCTCGCTACGAAAAAAGAGATGCCGAAAAGATAAAGTAGAATTTAGTGTAAGTGCTAAGCCACAGGGACGGGATAAACATGAAATAGAGAGCAGGGTGGAGGAAAGGTTCGTTGAGCATGTTTTTAGTAGACGTATGATCTTGGTGTCCTCTGTGCTTGATTATTCAAGAATAAAGTTTCATACAAAAGCAAACTCTGGGATTGAGTAAAAACATACAGAAATGAATTTAGCTGCGTGTCCAATGGATAATCTTAATTGTCCGAGAGAACAGAATTAATTCAAGTTAACTTCGGGCTTTGCTAAGCGGAGTTGTTATTGATGGTGGCCTCGCTCCTCTAATTCCATAGTCTTTCAGTTACTTGGTAGATCTTGAGGGAGAGGGGGCGTCCGGGTACTCATATTATTGGGCTCTAGGCTCTCACTGAGGGAGAAGAGAGACACAGAGGTGGACTGGGAGGGGTGAGGAAAAAAGTCCGTGGTGTTGGGTTGAATTCGAGGCACCAGATAGGAACACATATTCATTTATCACCTGCCACCCCCACTGCCGAGAGGCAGTGACATCCCGGCTCCAGTGAGCACACCTTGGTTTCTAACTACCATTCCCACTAAAGGGAACCCGGGCTCTTTGGAGAAATAACTGATGTGGTGGGGGAGGCCCCCTTTGCCCTTGAAACATCTGATTTCAGAAGCCAAGGGTGTGCCCTTGGACCGACAGGAAGACGCAAATGACATGGGCACTGGTTTGAAGGACCTCCCAGTGGACATACATATCATCCATCAAAAAGAGTAATTACGTGCTGCAGCAGACTCACTGGGGGGGCATCCTCCCCAAACTGCTGATAATGAGGAGACCATCAGGCTGACAGAGATCTAGACTGTGCCTAGACTGTTTGACGGCGTGAAAAACAAGAGGTGGGCAACTGTTCAAAAATAAACAACCGTAAAGGGTATAAAACGCAGGGAAGGAAGATTAAGTGGAGCCCGGGCAAAATGGAAACGACACGTGTGATTGAGGACCTGTGCGTGAGGATGGCAAAGCGAAGGACACGGTTGAATTTCAGTTTCTTTCTTTGGTACAATCACAGCACAGTGAGTGCCTTGCAGATGATGTGCTGCTCAGGGCTGGGCATCCCCCCGCTGGAGGCTCATCCCCACTCGTGTGTGGGGGCGACAGGTGACTAGGAGGAGGGGTCTCAACTGCCGCCATTTTCATGCATGTGGCCGTGCACATCTGACTTAGGGAGGCAGAGAGGTCATTGCCCTGGCCTGGGTCCCGTGGCTGCAATCCATCCATTTCCCCTGTACTCAGGGCAAGTGACAAACCTCAGAGTCACTTGCGGGACATCAAAACACTGAAAATCAAAACCAGGCACACAGATGGCCGTGCCCACTCCGGGAGGCTCTCCTTCCGCAGGTCTGGGTGTGACCCGAACCCACGTACTTTTTAGAAATAGCACGGAGCCGTCTGACGCCTGCATCGTTTGGAGAATCGCTGGACCAGAATGACGTCCCGCAGAGCTCTTCCCAGAGGAGGGGGTGGTTAAGGGGCTTCCCAAACCTTGCTGAGGTTCAGAAGAACAAGGCTGCAGAAATGGACCCAAACCCAAAGCGTGGGTCACGCGCATTCTTCCTGAGTGAGGCTGAGTCACCGCGGAGCTTCTGTTCTTTCCACTTACATCTGGTCCTTCCAGATGTGGCTGCTCCTCCACCCCAGGGAAGGAATGTTTTCATGCTCGCTGGCCAGCCCCGGGCCTTCCAAAGGGTCATTCGAACCTGAGTGGAGCAGGGAAGGAAAAATAGCCGGTGGAATGACAAATGGGTTTGATTTCAAAGACGTCTGTTTTCAGACGGAGGAAGGGCGGGCTGAGCCCTGACAGCTCCAGCCACTCGGATTTCACAATCAGCCTTCGGGTTTGCGCAAATTGTGCCCTTTCCGAGAAAAAGCCTAAAACCCGACCTAGCAACGTGCTTTTTTGTGTGTTAAACACAAAGCTGATTCTGTTCAAAACATGACCGTAAACAGCCTTGGAAGTGTCACAGGCTGCGTTTCCTAAGAATTTCTTCTGGATTTTAGACCTGTTTCTTCCATGGTTCCGTGCGAGTAAAATTCTGCAGCCCAAACAGTCAGCACCCTCAGATCACAATAACTAAGTAGCCGTTTGTGTCCCTGCCCAGCTGCTCAAGCAAACACCCAACAGCTTCTCTCTGGGCCCTTCTTTGGGGAGCCCAGGTCAAGCAAGGTCAATTGGAGAGGACTTGATACGAGCCTGGGGTCCTGTGTCCTGAGGCTCCTGTCCCCCTCTGGGCATTGCTGGCTCCCGAGGCCCTGGAAGGCATATTTCCGGCCACTTGGTCTCTTGAATGACATCGCCCAGCCCACTGGGTCCCTCCAGGCACCATCTTTCGTTCTCACTCACCTCCCAAGAAAACCTATAGCCTCTCTTTGCCTCCCCGAGAACGTGGAGCAAAAGGCTTCCCTAACACAGTGACAAGCAGGTGTGGTGGGTTGAACAGGGGGCATCCAAAAAGGTAGGCCCACACCACCCCAGAATCCCCGGGACCTTGGAACATCATGTACTTAAAATACATACTAATTTACATGTTGACAACAGGTCTTCATAGCTGTCATTAAGTAAGGGGTTCAGAGGTGACGGAACCCTTTAGATGTCCCTTTGACCCTAACTCCAGTGACGAGTGTCCTTGTGAGAGCACAGAGGGAGACTCAGAGCGGGAGGCAGAGGGTGGAGGGATGTGGCCGCAAGCCAAGGGACACTGGGGGTCACCAGAGGGCGGAGGAGGCAGGGAAGGATCCCCCCACCCCCACCCCGCCAGGGTTCTTGTATGTGGCCTTTGATTTGATTTGAATGCCTTGATTCAGGGCTCTGTCCTCCAAGACTATGGGTTTCTGTGGTTGAAAGCCACCCAGTTTGTGGTCATTTGTTAAGGCAGGCACAAGAAACTAAGACACACACACACACACACACACACACACACACACACACACACACACAGCCTAGGGAAGGAGCCACAAACACAATGGCAGGACTCAATGGAAGCCTGAGGGCAGCTGAAGAGCCGCTGAGACTTGGGGCAGCAGCACCAGTGCAGGGTGCAGGGAGGGTCTCCTCCTTTGAACCTGCACCTTGCACGCCCAGGACCTCGGTGTCTGCCCCGCGGGTGTCCTCCTCCCAGTCTCGGTGGTCTCAGGTCATCGACCCGGAACATCCTGCTCTCGGTTCTGCGCACCGACAGACACCTGTTGCTGGAGGGCAGCTCAGCTGCCCTGCCTGAAGTCCACAGCCCCGCTGGCAGCCCTGCTTGGTCCTCCCTGCTGTGGGCCCCTCCCGCTGCCCCAGAGGGTGTCACCTTGTGCCACCAGCTCTGCTGGGTTGTTGTGTCCACCTCTCAGGACCCCGGGCTGCCGGAGAGGCCTGGCTCTGGCACAGGGTCATGCGATCACAGTGTCTCCTGGACTGCGTGTTCCCGTCACACGGGCGTGGACTGACGCCTTTAATTTTCACTCCTTGAAATACATTCTGTGAGTCCTTTCTTTACTCTTTGGATTAAAAATTTGTTTATATTGAAGTAGAGTTGATTTCCAATATTATGTTCATTGCAGGTGTACAGCAAAGGGATTCAATTTTATGTATATATTCCTTTTCAGATTCTTTCCCATTATAGCCTATTACAAGGTATTAAATATGATTCCCTGTGCTGTATAGTAGGTCCTTGTTATTTATCTGTTAACCCCAAACTCCTGATTTATCCCTCCCCCACGTAGCTTTTAAAGATGAGTTGAGCCGTCTTGGATTTTAATGGAGAGAATCCTGACGCTTTTTTCTCCTCCTTTTGTGCCGTCGTGTTGATTTTGAGATGTGATCTTACAGCCTAGGCTGATGCCAATTTGTCCATTGTTACATAAAGGTTTTAGGCACATTAGTCCTGCTAATGACATGTTGTTCATATTGTTCCGAGAGTAAAAATTCTAAAATTATGCTGTGCCACTTTTCGTTGTGACTGTTAATGTGATCTGGAATACAGATCTAATGTCTAGTTCATGCATTTTGTCACTATTTTTTTATTTCTATTTTTAAAAATAATTTTTATTTTTTCCATTATAGCTGGTTTACAGTGTTCTGTCCATTTTCTAGTGTACAGCAAAGTGACCCAGTCGCACATACATATATAGATTCTTCTTCTCACATTATCCTCCATCACGTCCCATCCTAAGTGACTGGATAGCGTCCCCAGGGCTGTACAGCGGGATCTCATTGCAGATCCACTCCACAGGCAATCGTTTGCCTCTCTTAACCCCAGATTACTCAGTCCATCCCACTCCCTCCCCCTCTCCCTTGTCACTATTTTTTAATGGCCACACTGCAGCATATGGAAGGTCCTGAGCCAGAGATTGAATCTGAGCTGCAGTTGCAGCAATGCCAGGTCCTGTAAGCTGCTGCACTGGGCTGGGGATCAAACCCTTGCCCCTGCAGCCTCCCGAACTGCTACCGTCAGGTTCTTAGCTCACCGCACCACAGCGGGAACTCCATTTTGTCCCTATTTTATCTCTTAACCTTTAGAATAAGATATTTACTGAAGAGGTGTTTTCTTTCAGTTTGACTTTTGATGCGACCATTCACTGAAAGCAAATCTGTATGAAGAAACGGGGAGAGGTAGGTAATTCCTGACCTCGCGAGGCCCTGGCTAACCCGTGACTGCCTCTTTTTGACTTCACGTCCACTCCCACTGTGACCATTAATGGAGAAAAGGATCCTGGAGCTTTCCCTTTTGCTCTTTCTTTGTCACGGTGTAAGAAGTCTTGTTTTCGGCGGGATAAATCAACGTTGGCCTCACGATGCCCCAACCCTCTCGGGAGCAGTGGGGATGCCTCTCGTTCCAGCCAGACGGACGGGTATCTTCTGATTTTCTGCATGCATTACACGCATCCCCTTCATGCCCTCCATCCGTCATGGAGGAATGTTCCAGTCACGGACTCTGATGAGAAAGGGCAGATGGGACACCTGTTGGACATACTGCTTGTGTCAGATCGGGACCAGAAAGAAAACAACTGAAAGATGACAGATGACAGTTCATTACTAACTATACAGCAGGGCCATCCTGGCCTCAGAGGCAGAGTTCAAACTAAGTAGATGTGGACGCTGAGCAGCATTAAAAAAGCCTTTTGTGTTTACACATTGGACATAGTTCGCATGTTCCGTGAAACTTTGGAATTACAAGCTCCCGGGGTGATGGCATGAGAGACCCCTAAAATAATTTCGCTTTGCATCGTGGGTAGCTTCACTTTCAAAATAAATTCTTCCCAGCCATGATGTCATTAGATCGCTAATTAAAGCAGTTGTGGTCCTATCTTGTAAGGTTCTAAACTTGTTATTATTAGAACCCTAACGCTGATGGAATTCACTGGATGACTTTGGGCAGACTGCACTGTGAGCCCAAATTAGGCACCAGAGCCCTGAAATTAACCACCGCTGAGGCCAACGAAGGTCAACGAATGAGACCCTCCTGGGGTGGCTGCTGGAGACAAGCTGTGGGCACAACCACAAGGACAAACCGTCCCCCAGACTCTCCTCTCTTTCTCTGACACTCCCCTACCTGTGGCCAGGACATTTTGCAGATGCTATCAGTTTGTGATTCATTTATTCATTTTTTTTCACTGTAGCTTTGAGGAAGCTCAGAGCCAAGCTGATCCTTATTTCCTGACAGCCAATCCTTATTTCCTGACAGCTTCCTCTGAGGATCGTGTCTCTTCTGCCTTGACCTTGGATCCTCTGTTAGGCTCTGTAGGTCTGTGGGGGACACCTGGGCCTGGCCAGGGACTGGCCTTCATGTGGGGAAAGAAGAGAAATGAAGCAGGACGAGTCTGGCAAACGGTGCCTGTGGGGAGGTCTACAAGGCGAGAGAGCTGTGCCGTGAGCATTATGGCCAAGTCTCCCCAGGAGGACCTCCGGCTCTTCCGACTTGCCCCCCTGCCCCGTTCCCACGGCACCCCCGCCACCCCCCCCACCCGCCCACCCGCACTCCCGCCCTTCAGGTTACATATGGAGACAGCTATTACCTCCCTGCAGAGGGGCCTTCTTGCCTCCCTCATGAACCCTGGCTGGGCTGGCCTGGGGCTGAAACCCAAAATAATGTGTGGTTTTATCACCAAATTCTTCAACAGTTTTATATGTATTCATAATGGGAGATAAGGTGAATAAAATAACCCCCTGCCCATAATTCTTCTGAAACATCTGTTTTCAAAATATTGTTTTACCCAGAGGGTGCCACCTTCAAATAGCTGAAGCAACGTCTAAAAGGGCCAGGCTGTCAAATTCGGGCTTAATGCATGGATTGTCCTTTAACCCTGCCATCAAGATTCCCTCCACTACAAGTCTTTGCTTAATGTCTGTCCTTCTTAAACAGCTTTTCCCAAGTGTGGCCCAGAACTACGTGCTTTAGAATCTCCTAGAAATCTGTGGACTTGCTCCAGACCTACTCAATTAGAAATTCTCTGGGTAGAGCCCCAGTTTAGCAAGTTCCAAAAAGATACTTAGGCAAAAATAAAGGTTGGACTGCAACATTAGGAGCTGGCAAACATTTTCTAAGGAGGGCCCGAGAGTGAATATTTTAGGATGTGCAGGCCGTAGGTCTCTGGGACAACTAGCCACCTCTGCTAGAGACAGCGCATAGATGGATGGGCATTGGCTGTGTGCCAATCAAACTTTATTTACATAAACAAGTGATGGGCTGTGTTTGGCCCTCAGGTTGTAGTCTGCCAACCCTGGCACTGGACAGGGAGCTTGGAAAGTGAAGACGTATCTGCCTCCTTTGCTACTCCACAGAATCCAGCAAAGTCTCTGTCATAAAAGAGTCACTTGGGAAAGACTGATTGAGTATGTGAATGAATGAGTGTTACAAAGGACAGTGACTTTTTTTTTTTTTTTGGTCTTTTTGCCATTTCTTGGGCCGCTCCCGTGGCATATGGAGGTTCCCAGGCTAGGGGTTGAATTGGAGCTGTAGCTGCTGGCCTACGCCACAGCCACAGCAATGTGGGATCCGAACCATGTCTGCGACCTACACCACAGCTCATGGCAATGCCGGATCCTTAACCCACTGAGCAAGGTCAGGGATCGAACCCACAACCTCATCGTTCCTAGTTGGGTTCGTTAACCACTGAGCTGCAACGGGAACTCCAGGACAGCGACTTTTTCAGGTTGTTTTTAAATTTGTGTAAAGTAAAATTTACTCTTTGTTACTGAACTCAGGCTTGGTTGCTGGTCACTCCAGAATCCAACACTGAGACACAAGTGTTTGGTAAATGGAAAGATACTTTATTGAGGAAGCTGGTAATCCTGGGGAGAAGGTGGACTCATGTCTCAAAGAACCAATTCCCCGCTGTTATGAAGGGGCAAGAGCTTTTAAAGGAGAGTTTTGGGGGTACCCAGGCAGAGGGAGGGGGCTCTGTGCAGAACAGCATAGTCAGCTCTGACAGACCTCTTGAAATTGGACATGTGGTGGTCTGAGCAGCATCATCTTGACTGTTTTAAGTACAGTTAATCTTCACCTCTGGGGTCAGTTTTTTTTCCCATTTCCTTGAGGCCAGCTCTCAGAATTGTGGTAGCTTTTGTCACAGCGACCATCTGGCCACCATGCGGTTAACTGCTTCTGCCTGGTGGGGTTTTCAGACAACTCACAGGATATGGCTCAGAATACTATCTATAGCCCTTAGGAGAAACTGAAGGTCCTTGACTTTGTTTAATGGCTAAACTACTATTATTTTGTCTTGTTGGACTGTTTTCCTTTGTTTCTGCATTTTCTCATTTCTCTTATTAAATTTATTCTTTGGCTAAAATTTTTCTACAGACAAAAAACAGGCAGAGGACACAGGAGGGTCTGTCCTGGGAAGGCCCCCTAGGGTCTTGCACCATTAACATTTTTGGTATACAGTTCTATGGGTTTTGGCAAATGCACGGAGTCACGTGACCACCATTGAAATCAGGGTAGAGAGCAGTTCCACCTCACCCCCAGATCCCTCTAGCCGCTCTCGGTAGTCACATTGATCTGTCTCCTGTTCCTTTATTTGGACTTTGTCAGAGGTGAAGTTAATAGCATCGTACAGCACGTAGCCTCCTCAGATCACTGCTCTGTCCCGGCTAGTGCTGAACAGTATCCATTGTATGTACGTGCCATGGTTTATCCACTCACCAGTTGAGGGAAATTTTGGTTGTTTCCAGTTTTTGACAATCAGAAATAAAGTTGCTATCAACATTCCTGTGGACATACATTTTCCTTTCTCTTGGGTAAGAACCTAGGAGACTTGCTCAGTTATAAAGCAAGTGTTTGTTTAAGTGTATTAGAAATGGTCAAACTGCTCTTCAAAGTGGTCCTATTGGCTGTTCTACAAGCAAAGTATAAGAGTTGCTGTTATTCCATTATGTAAACACTTGGTATTGTCAGTTTTCTGGCAAAATTTTGTAACCATCCCTGTAAACATTCAACGCTATCCCAGTGTGGTTTCGATGTGCATTTTCTTTATGAGCAATGATGTTGAGCAACTTTTCATGTGCTTATTTGACACCTGTGTGTGCTTTCTGTCCATGTTTTAAAAATTGAGTATTTGGTTTTTGTAGAATTTGGGGAATTGTTTATATATTCTTAATAGAAGTTCATTGTCAGTTATTTGATTGGCAACTATTTTATGCTAGTTGGTAGTTTGTCTTCTCATTCTCTGTTGCAGAAAGATGTTCTGAGATTTTGATGGTGTCCAGTTGATCTATTTTTCCTTTTATGGATTGTACTTCCACTGTCCTAAGAACTTTTTACATAACCCAAAGTCACAGATAGTGTTCCTATCTTTCTCTAAAAGCTTTATAGTTTTCCATGCCACATTTAAGCCTATGATTCACTGCAATAAATTTCACATAAGGAAGGAGGTATGGGTTAAGATTTATTTTTTGTATGTGGGTGTCCAATTTTTCCAGTACCATTTGTAAAAAGACTGTCCTTTCTTCATTGAATTGCCTTTGTATATTTGTTAAAAATCAATTGACTGTGTTTGCAGGGATCTATTCCTGAGCTCTCTGCTCTGTTCCATTCCATCATGTGTCTATTTATTTTTACCCTTCTTCCATTCCTGTTATTAATAATCTGTGTCTTCTCTCTTTTTTTCTGGACTAGTTTATTAACCTTACTGGTATTTCCAAAGCAGCAGCTTTTAGTTTCTTCATTTTCCCTATTATTTTCCTATTTTAACTTTCACTGACTCATGTTCTAATTTTTCTTATTTCCTTCCTCTGCTTACACTTAGGTTGAATTTGCTCTTCTTTCTTTATTTTCCTAGGGTGAAAGTTTAGATGATGGTTTTTGTGTATTTATTTTTAATTTTTATTTTTTTTCAGGGCTGCACCTGCAGCATATGAAGGTTCCCAGGCTAGGGGTTGAGTTGGATCTGCAGCTGCCAGACAGATCCGCAGCCACAGCAACGCCAGATCAGAGCCACACTTGACACCTACACCACAGCTCACAGCAACACTGGGTCCTTAACCCGCTGAGCGAGGCCAGGGATGGAACCCACATCCTCATGGGTACTAGTCAGGGTCCTTACCGCCAAGCCACAAAGGGAACTTCCTAGATTGTGCATTTTAGATCTATTTCTCTAAAATATGCATTTAATGCTGTAAACTTCCCTCCAGGCGCTGATTTCACTGCCTTCCACATTTTTTGTCTTATTTTCATGTTTCACCTAGTTGAGCAATATTCTTGGGGAGCATCATTTAACAAGATTGTTCTTACCTACCCTCTCAGCTTTGCCCTCAGTCTGCAACCCAGCTGTTGTCCACTAGGATTGATCAGGTGGAAGGGATCCTTTGCTCGTCCTCTTGGGGAAGGACATTTCCAGAGAGCAGCAGTGACGTCCCATCAAATTTGCTCACCAGGAACAGGGAAGGGCTGGATCACACAATGGCTCCCTTTCACTACCTGGAGGGGACAGCACCGCCTGCCACTCTCTGGAAATGTCCTTCCCAAGCAGAAGGCTTGTGTTCTGTAAGGAGGAAGTTTCTGGTTGGGACCATGGAAAGAGGAGGTGGCCTCTGTGAGTTCACCCCACTTCTCTCTGTGAGAGTCTGTTGGGGGTTCCTGGAGGAAAAGCCTGCAGAGGTTGGGGCACCTCTGGGACCACGGCCCCAGAACCTTCTCGCTCGATATCCCGCACTCAGATTCAGAAACTCCTCAAAATTTCTACCTTCGTGTTCCTACTGGCTTGTGGCATCTGGTGGTTTCTGCTCCTGGTTAGGAAATTTCAGGTTCTGTATCTCCCGTAAACACGCCTTTCTTCAGATTTGGGGGTGGGGGTTCTCTGATGGAGCCAGGAGAAGTTGTTAATATTCGGTTCATCCAGATTTTCTTACTTCGAGGATGGGAATGCTGACCTCCAAGCTCTTTACGTGTTTGAGCTAAAACTGGAAGTCTAGCGAAGCTCTGCTGGAGTTTCCGTCTTGGTTTTATGGTGGTGAGGCCCCCAGAGAGGGGAAGGCCTCTAGGGGACAGGCACTGACTGCAGGTCAGAACGAACCGACGCCCATCAGACCCGTTTAGGAGGGATGGGGGATATTTCATGAGCATAGTCCTGGAATCTTTCCCATGGAGGTCTGGTAGCCTCCACAGGACCTGGACCCAGAGGACAGAAATTTGGAGGACAGAGCAGACCCATCCTCCAAGTTACTGGGCTTTTTTTTTTCTTCTTTCTCTGAGTGTCGGGCACGGCTCTGTCCTCCACATGGAGGACATCATGTGTCCTCTGACACATGTCCTCTGACCCCAATCCAACTTCACACGCCCTGTTAAACCCTGCTGGGACCCAACCTCTCTGCATCTCACCACTTTCACCTTCCCCAGTGAGTGCTCTGAGCCGCTGGTTCTGGGGGATGTTAATCAGAGACATGGGAGGTCAGGGCAGAGGGGGTGCCGCAGGGAAACTAGTTTGGGAAACTGGGTTGCAACTCGAGGAAAACTCTGATTCCAAGATGCAGACCCTTGTCTGAAGCTGGATGCTGGGACTGAAGGACGAAGGTGGCAAAGTCCACGGGGGCCAGGTGTCCTCCAAGCCATCCACGGGACTGAATGGGACACACTGATCAGAAATAGGTCACCTGGGAGGTGAGTGACAGAGGCTCTAAGGCAGGACCCAGGCAGTCTAGCGAAGAATCTGTTTAAAACTTTGATGGAAGGAGACTCCACATGTGTGCTCGATTCACCGAAGCCGATGAAATAACTGAAGCCCCCTTGGGGAAGCTTCACCACCATCACAAAAGCACCGTCAGAAGCAGGAGCCACCAGGTAACACCACATCCTGCGTCGGGGAGAAGAAAACCTGTTCAAATATCCGACTTTGAGACCGTTTGCCCTGTCACGGTTCAGCAGGACCTTCCACGCTGTAGGACTAGATCGGTCACGTGAGTGGAGGTGTCATAGCTGACACCTGTAAAATACAAGCTAACGTTCTTTCGGGAACATCTGCAGGAGTGCCTGGCTGTTGTTCAAGGCAGCTTATTCTCCAGGAAAGGAAAGCTCATTCTAATGAGCTGAAGCCCCTTTGGCTGAGAGACACACCCGTACAAATTAAAAAATGAGTGCTTATCTGAGACCCAAGATACTGAGGAAGACATTTAAAGGTGTCCAAAATATTCTTATGTTTCTACGTTGCACACGGGGCATTTGGCAGCTACCGCCAAGGGTGACCGCCCCAGGAAGCAGGAATGCCAGGCTGCGATGGGTGAGGGTCCAGGATCCAGGGTCCAGAGCCTCTGCAGGGCCAGCCCATCCTCACGCGGCAGCCCCTCACCAAGCATGAGAATGCAGGGCTGGCTTTTGACCCACCCTCCCACCTCCGGATGGAACCTGGCCTGGCTCCCCCCTCCCCCCTGTCTGATGGCCCTGGGTCAGCTCTGGGAAGAGGCACCCCCCCCACCGCAGAACCAGGGGAAGAGACCACCGCAGTCCTCCCCCTCCAGGCACATCCTCCACCAAGCTCAGAGAAACCTGTCTACACCAAGCGCTGTCCACACAGCCTGAACGCAGAAGTGAGTTTCTTCTGAGTTGTTCCTTCCCTGCAAGGAGGCTGCTCCTGAGAATCCAGAATCCAGAGAGACGCTTTCTCTCTACGCGAATACTTCTTTTTTTCTCCTTTTCCTTTTATTGCCGTTCGTTTTCCTTGGCCCAGATGGACACTTGATAGGGTTTTATTATCCTTAGATAATGTTTTATAACTGTAGATTATTTGAATGTGACTCATAACTTATTTTATTTGTAGATCGTGTATTTCACAGTGTCTTTACGATTATTAGCAAATCCCCCAAAATCATCCAAAAAGATGGCAACAATTTTATTTTTGTCTTTCTCCTAGAATGATTTCGAAATTTCTTAATTTTGGTTTCATTGGTATTATTTAAGTAATTACACAATGTTTTGAGTGGAGACTTGATAATAAAATTTAGGGGACAGTGTTTTATAAGTCCGTACATGTAGATGTGAATTTTAATTTGTTGTTTCCATGTTATTTGGGGCAAGAGTATTTTGGCTCTTGCCCTTAAACAATAGTTTCTACTGATTTGGAAACAGTAAGTTTTGGTCTCTTTTCTCAAGTGGTATTGACTTTTCTCTCATTGGAGCTTCCTACTGGACTTCAGTGATTACACAAATATTCAGATGGCAGCTCAACAGAATTACAACTCTTAGAGCATTCATAAATGCAGCTTATTTAAAAGTGACGTTCCTGCGTTCGTGGTCCTTTTCCTCCGTCTGTGCCTGGAGGGAGAACAGCGTTTCTGCCGTTGTTCAATGAGCAGCATTTTACACGAGGCATTTCCTAACAGTGAGTATTTGGACCTCAAAGGTTATTTCTGTTTACCAGGGGGTGAAGTTTCTCTTGTTATAAGGTTTGCTAAATAAAGCCGGGTCTTAGAAAATAGTCTGGGAGACACTGGCTAAGGCCAAAGACCTCTTACCTCCAGGCTCATTGTGGAGCGTTGGCACCTACAGGGAGGGGGCTGGGAGGGCTCACCCAGGACCCTACGGAGGGTCTCGGCTCCCTTCACCAATTTCACCATTGAAACTGGGCCAGAACCACCTGAAAAAGCCCCCAATGGCAAAGCTGGAACGTTTTGGCAATAGAATAGATTATATAATTCTGGATTATAACCCAAGCGTGAAATAAACACACATGCTTCCATACGGGTTTAAATAAGGGATGGAGCAAAGAAATGGGTGAGAGGAGACAAATCTTTCCCCACGGAAGATTCCAGATCACTTAGGTGGAACTCCCCTCTCCAGGAAGTGGAGCTTAAAATCCTCCACCCTTACGAGTGAGTGGATTTAACGACCAGCTTCCAAAACCACGAAGTACGAGAAAGGAAACATCCTGTCCCGCAGAGGAGCCTGGCCGACCCCACGGTGCCAAGTGATCAAGGTCTCCCGAGACACGTCACTCTGACGCCAGCCCCCCCGCCGCCCCCCGTGAGATGTTCCTCCGTCTCTCCCATTTCTTCCCCCAAATCCATAACCCTAAACGGATCACAAGAGAACAGCACACAAATCCAAGGGAAGGATCGCTGCGAAACCCACGCCCAGTGCCTTCCAAGCCTCTGAGATCCCGAGCACAGGGATACACGGAGAAACGGTCACAAATCAGAGATGAAGGCGCCCTGATGCCCCAGCGCTGTGTCAGGTCCCGGAGCAGGAAACGTGCATTAGCGGGAGAACTGGCGACATCCAGTGCCTATTCAGCTGGCAGTCACGCACCAGGGTTAGTGTCTTAGTTTTGAGAAACGCACCCTGGTTGTGTAAGACGTTAACATTGGGGGAAATGAGGTAAACAGGATAGAGTCCTTCCAAAAAACAAACACCAGAAAGGAAAAATCCTAACCCCACAGTGGAGAGGCCTCGCAAATACCACTTTACCAGACTTGCATTTTTTTCTGCAAATCTAAAATCATTCCAAACTTCACAGTTGATTAGGCTTCCAAGTCCTTCTCTCCTTGCTTCTCCTGCTAAATTCAACCAACCCTGGACATCGGACAACAGACACTCCCAGCCAGGAAAGGACTGGCCAGGACTTCAGGCTGGAGGAGAAACATGGCAAGAAGTTTCCTGGCTTTTCTTTTTGTGTCCTGAATATCCAGGTCAGAGGCTTGGGGGACCTAAAACCCAGAACTTCCAATGGGAGCAGACAACAAAAGCCCCAAGAAAATCCCAGTCTTTCTGGCCAAAGGACCAGGAAAGGGACATCCCGGTGGCACAGAAAGTTTTTGACAGCACCCCCTACCCCAACCCAGCCCCATGACACCTCTTCCTCCCCAGCCCTGGGGTGCTGTTAGCAAAGCCTGAGTGGGGAGTGTGGACACCCACCCTGGCACCCCCCACTGCCAAGTAACTACGGAGGATCCAGGAGAGTGCCCCCTCCCCCTCTGATTTAGTGTCAAGGAAGACAGAAAGGGGACTCTGGGTTCCCTCCCTCTTGCAGCCCATGCCTCTTGCCTTCCCAACACGGAGTATGAGAAAGACTCAGGAGTCCCTGTTGTGGCTCAATGGTTAACGAATCCGACTGGGAACCATGAGGTTGTGGGTTTGATCCCTGGCCACGCTCAGTGGGTTAAGGATCCGGCATTGGCATGAGCTGTGGTGAAGTTCACAGACGCGGCTCGGATCCTGTGTTGCTGTGGCTCTGGTGTAGGCTGGCCGCTACAGCTCTGATTAGACCCCTAGCCTGGGAACCTCCATATGCCACGGGGGCAGCCCTAGAAAAGACAAAAAAGAAAAAAAAAAGAGAAAGACTCAGATGGTGGGTAGCTGGAGAAAGGGGTCTCTTCTTCCACAGAAATTTCCAGGCAAGCTCCTGACCACCCAAACCTGAAATTGAACCCCCTGCCCAGGCCAGGTCTCAGAGCTGGACCTCAGCGTGGCAAGCCAGCTGGGCTTTCAGCATGCTCTTAGGAGTGCACAGAATGGCACTGCAGGGGCCCCAGTCCACACTGTCGTGAGAACTGCAGCCCACAGATGGCCAGGCCCCATGCACTAAACCCAGACTGAGAGACTGTTGATAAAACAGGAGAGTCAGAAAGGATCTGATGGCCTGATACACCACCCAGAAGTCTGGGGCACAGTAAAAAAATCACCGGTCAGGCTAAGAGGGTCTCTGGAATGACACACCCGAGGTTGTGCATTGTGCAGGCTTGTACAGTGACACAAGAGACCCTGAGAAAGGGCCCTTCCTCTTGTGCTGCTAAAGTTGGCAATATTTCTAAAGAGAGTGCCTTTAAACACTTGCTTTGTGTGTGTGTGCAGGGGGTGGAGCCTTAGCAGCCTCCTCCAGGAAAGCACTGAGGGTGTCGGGGCAGAGGACTGAGAAGGGGGGAGGAGAGTCAGCCAGTGGAGGGAGAAGGGGGTTCAGACCCGCCTTCCTGCTGGGTGGACACACCATCCCTTTCTAACCGTAATGAAATAAGAACAGGGCCTTTCCTTGGGTCCATTGCCCAACTGGCCATTTCCCATTGAATATGCTCTTGATTCGTGTTCAAGGCCAAGAACCACAAATAGATGCTTTATCATTATGTGGGTGTCTCTTCTGAACTGGGGGAGGGATGGATGATTAATCATTCCTAAAGAATTAACTTTGTAAGGTGCCACACTGCAGCTTTACATTTCACAACAGACTGAAGCCAGAACACTTGCAACTCTCGTCTGGAACTGACAGCCTTCGCTTCCTGGCCTTAGAACCTCTGTTCTCTGCGGCTGTTTAATACTTGCCTAAGCTTTGCTCAAGAAAGGGGCTGTTTGAGAGTCAAAATCTTGTCTAGTGTTTCTTTTAGAATGAGCAAACCAGCCAAATCCTTGTAGATCACCAGAAAGCAAAATACCTCGGTCACATGACTTCACTCATCCCGTCCCCCCAAATGTTTCCATTCGGTTATGAGAACAGAGGGGTCGATACAAACAGCGTGGAAATGGGATACAACGGTCAGTTTAAAGACCTGAGGTTGGTTACGGCGCTTACAAGTTACAAAGCATCTTGTTCAAACCTCATACTTGTCCACATGGTACCTTTGGGTTTGCGGAGGGAGGTGCATCATCACACCACTTGTAACGAACGGGTTTCCACCATTAGATAAGAATTAAGTCCTTGGGTTTATCGTTAGGAGCTTTTTCCAGATGTATTTGCACGGCACCTTTTGTTTAAAAATGCCGAACAGGAATTCCCGTGTTGGCGCAGCGGAAAAGAATCCGACTAGCATCCATGAGGATGCAGGTTTGATGCCTGGCCTCAATCAGTGGGTTAAGGATCTGGCATTGCCGTGAGCTGTGGTGTAGGTTGCAGATGAGTCTCAGATCTGGTGTTGCTGTGGCTGTGGTGTAGACCGGCATCTATGGCTCCAATTTGACCCCGAGCCTGAGAACCTCCATATACCATGGATGCGGCCCTCAAAAGACAAACAAACAAAAATGCCAATCAGGCACCAAAGCAGTTCGCTTTTGACTGGCCTTTAGGAAACTTGTAGCTAAATTTAATACTAACTTGTAGTGATAAGCTCCCATCGGGGGGTTGTAACATTCACTCCTTCTGCGTTTTTAAAATTTTCTCCAACTGCACTGCTTTTCATTACGTCGACATGCAGCGTCTTTAGGAGTGTTAGGGATTTTGGATTTTCTCCAAAGGGCAGCAGGAAGCCATCAAAGGGTTTGGGCGGGGAGCTGACCTGACTGAAGGGGAAGTTCATGGCTCTCTGTGGCTGTCACATGTGGAATGGAGTTGAGTGGGCTAAGAGGGGAGGGGAGAGACCAGACATGAGGCCTGCACAGGGCGGGAGCGGAGGAGAAGGCGGGAGGGGACAGACCGGGTCATTTTGGAAGTGGGTGGACAGGCCTTGGTGAGGGCCGGGCTGATGGATGGCTGGCGGGAGGGAGGGAGTGGAAGGCAAGAAGGCGCTGGGTGAAACGATCTCGCATGCCCCATGTCGCACCCACGCACCAGACTCCCACTGTCCCTGAAGTTACAGCGGTCGGGACAGGAAGGGAGCTTGCCTTTCTCAAGGCACCTGGGGACACGGGTATAGACTGGTGCTCCATGTTCAGCTGCTGGGGTTCCCAGTGTGCACCCCTTGGGCAGGGGTGGGGTTCCCTGCCTGCTGAGTTGTGGTCGGGCACCCTTCTCCTTGGGACCCAGAAAGCAAACCCTTCAGTGGGGGCGGGGTGGGTGCAGGAGCTGCTCTCTGAGGTCGGTCTCCCTTCCACTCCCTTCCTTGACCCTCTGGGTGCAGCGATAAGGGGCCCAGGGGTCGGTCTCTCGAGGGTCACCTCCTCCGGCTTATCCCATCTCTCCAGCTTGTGGACCCACCCCCAGGAGAGGGGCCTCCCCTAATTGTGGAGTAGGATGCGCATTTTGTGGGCCTTACGGAGTGACCTTCATGATGCTCTGATGTGAGCACGGTGGCTTCTCTTTTCTCTGTGGCCACGCTGCCCTTGCCGGGTTCCTGCTATGGGGGATCCCACCCTGTCCCCTGCCGGGTGTTGGAGTTCCAGGCTAGAGGGACAGGACCGCAGGCAGGCGTGCCCTCTCGTGCCACGCTCCGCTGGTCCCGGGGCGATGCGGTTGTCTTGCGTTCAGCAGAGACTTAGCGTTACACTCAAGCAAGAGAGTGAAAGGATGGTCCAGACTTGAGCATCTCGTAGACCTGGCCCCGGGACGCCCACCCAACAGCAATAGTGGGATAAACATCTGTTTCTCTAAGATGCTGTCTTCAGTTTCACTTAGAGAGCTTTTCTAACCTAATTATATGTGTCAACTCTGTGGCTGTAATCAGTGCTCTTAGGTTAACCTTCTCATACGGTCCAATTTAGATGGCTTTATGGGCTGTCCCGGGCAGTCCTTGGGTTACACGAGACATGACAGATGGCTGCGGGATGGATGGAACTGCGCCGTGCAGCCCGCTGACCTTTAAAAGGCCCATAAATGGTGACTGAGTCTTGGCACCACCTTGCCGTTCTGGCTCTCGCGTTGCCTTTGTCCATTAAGGCACGGATAATAGCAGGCATGTCAAACACATTACACAGCGACCTGAACCGGTTCCAAGTTATGAGTACTTGGTGAGTTTGCTCAAGAGGGGCTCCGGCAA
The DNA here is from genome assembly GCF_016906955.1 of Phacochoerus africanus. NCBI lineage: Eukaryota > Metazoa > Chordata > Mammalia > Artiodactyla > Suidae > Phacochoerus > Phacochoerus africanus. The sequence goes on from NC_062546.1 coordinate 201,969,629, forward strand.
TGAGCTCCAAAGGTATTCTCCTCTTCCACTGCCCACTCTCACCGCCCGGCTCCCCACCCCGGCCCCGGGTTAAGTGAAGGGATTACAAATTAACCCAGTTTGGTTGGCCGTCAAGATGCAATCCTGCCCCAGGGCTTCATGGAAATCCTGAAGAATGAAAGGGCAGTTTCCCCCGTTTTATTCACTCTTTTCGGCCTTTTCTCATCGGGGGTAAACACAAAGGAGCAACATGGGCGAGACAGGAACTTCCGGTGGACTTGGGTGTTTATATCAAGTTATTTGATGTGTTGTAGGAAAGATCTTTTCCCAGCCTTTGTGGGTCATTATCGTGCTTCTTTCATGTCTGTGAAGCCACTTCTCCTCCCGGGGTCCTGAAGATCCCATTTGCTCACCTTGTCTCTTTGCCCTGGGGAACTGGAGTGGAGCAAAGTCGGCAAACCTGTGGTTACCTTTCCATGAAAAGCGGTTGTTTATTTTTAAATGCGCCGGGAGCAGGACCCTCATGTCTCCAGTCAAGCTCCGAAGCTTCTTTGTTGTTGTTCTCCCAGTTTCTAAAGATAAATTACAAGCTCATTTCATGGAGGGAGGTAAAGTAGAATCCATCGGTTTGGGGAGACTTCATCAATATTCAACCATAGTAAAAAAAATTACTGGGCGAAAGCAAATCCTGATGTCTAATAAAGATTAGCCTCATCGCCAGAGACTGGCTACTTTCTAGGGGAGAAGCGTTGAAGAAAAACAAATCACTGTTCCCTCTTCTGAGAGAGAAAAATCTGCTGGTGTTTGATGTCAGGTACAGTGTGTGTGCGTTAGAGCTCAGGGTTGAGAGCACTGACGTTTCCCGCCCGTCTCTGCAGCTACCCTGACACTTACAAAAAAAGAGCCAACTCACATTTACTCAAACTCCCCTTTGCTTTGCCCAGAGCCAGACTGTCTGCCTCTCTTGCCAGAAGCATTTTACCCCTTTGGCATTTATGGGACAAGAGTAAACAAGGTTCATCCCCGCTCTAAGCGAGGTGATGTGGCAGAAAGGGACCTGGCTGTATGCCAGGGGTGGCTTGTGTTTGCTTCCAGAGCTGAAAGTTAAATTTTCAGGTTTTGGGAGAGCTGGTTGACTTCATGATGGTAGCTTGACATTGCTCATAGCGGGAGTATTTACACCACAGAAATTGGCAAGTGCTACAGATCTGGGCTGCCCCACCCCCCACCCCTGGGGGGTTGTTAACAAGTGCCAGCTTGCCACTGCAGAGTCCAGAACAGCCCATGCCCTGGCCCAGAGGCCTCCTCTATCATCTGACTCACCCAGGGAAATGGGTCATTCCCAAGGAAGTGCTCTAGAAAGCACAAAGTCTCCGGGGCTCAGGGGTGTGCGGGGGCTGTGTTCTTTTATCAGCAGCCTTTGCAGCTGGGATTCTCTCATCCACACCCTGGTTCTGTTGAGTTCTGCTGTGACCTGAGAAGCTTTCGGGCTCTGGGTCACTTTCCTAGGCTCAGAATCACCTGGCTTCTCAAACAGTGACGGATGGGCTCCTGTCACCACAGGAGGTTCCAAGCGACAGCCGGTGGCAAAGCTGGCTTGCCCTCAGTGCTGACACCCAGAGCGGCGTGGCTGACACAGAGAAGGTCCAGGCAGAAAAGCTGTAGAAATAAAAACAGTTCGGGGATTTGTTTAAACTCTCCTGTCTTAATCTTAGCCACCGACTTCTCCATATATAAGAGAAACTTAGGCTAAAGGACAGCCTCGGGCAGGCAACGGGGAGATCATCTTCCCACTAAACCCAATCCTCTGGGCTCCAGGAATGAACTTGTACAACCCGTTGGACTTGAAGGGCGTGGCCCCTCGTCCCGTGGGTGTCTGCGTTCATTGCAAACCAGAATCAGATTTATGTTCTAAAATGAACCCGCAGTTCTGGCCCGCCCACAGCTGGCAATGAGGCATCTGCAAGGTGACTCTGGAGTTTTTAAAAACCTATTTGTTGTTGCCAGCCAACCATTCACTTGAAGCCGTCTGAGCACCCACTGTCCTCTTTCGTTGCATTTAAACCTTCGCTCTTTGATTTCCTCCTTCTTTGCTGCCGGCCGAAGTGGTGGGAGACCACCGTCTGCAGGTGGAGAGAAGGCTGCGTGAAGTTCATTTACAGAGCCGGGCACTGTGCCAGCGCTCAGTCCGAAGGGCCGTTCTCAGGCACGGATGTTCAGGAATCTGCCCTCTGCGCGGTTCACCCACACCCCTTAATCCTGTCTTAAGGCTGCCGGGCATTTTTGCAATTTCATCTGCAGCATCCTAATCCTCTCAGGGCTGATTTTATTTTATTCATTAAATTAAATTAATTAATTGATTGATTTGTCTTTTGCCTTTTCTAGAGCTGCTCCTGTGGCATATGGAGGTTCCCAGGCCAGGGGTCTCATCGGAGCTGTAGCCACCAGCCTACGCCAGAGCCACAGCAACGCCGGATCCGAGCCGCGTCTGCGATCTACACCACAGCTTACGGCCACGCCGGATCCTTAACCCACTGAGCAAGGCCAGGGATTGAACCCGCAACCTCATGGTTCCTAGTCGGATTCGTTAACCACTGAGCCACGACAGGAACTTCTCTCAGGGCTGATTTTAACCCTCACTGAGAAGTTTCAAAATACCGAGCTTTGTTGTTTGTTCGTTTGATTAGCCTGATGCTCTTAGCGGTGTCAAGAGTCTGAATGGAGCAGACGATTTGGGAAAAGGTAGGAGTTCACGCAGTCATTAAGGTTAGACCTTTGGCGCTGGAGGAAGACTAACCAAACATTCTACCCTGTGGTCCTCACCGCTGGTGACTTTGCCTCTCGGGGGACCTGGGCAACGTGTGGGGACAATTTGGGCTATCACTGCAGGGAAGAAGGTGCCACGGGCCTTGGTGGGCAGAGGCGAGGGACATGGCTCCACGTCCTACAACTCCTGGGACAGCCCTAAAGAGCAAGCATTTAACTGGCCAAAGTCCGAGGTCGAGACGGCAGGTCCACCCAGGGAAAGACTCCCTCCCTGGGAGCTCCCGATGTGGCTCAGCGAGTCAAGAACCAGACATAATGTACTTGATTCAGGTTCCGTCCCTGGCCTTGCTCAGTGAGTTAAGGATCTGGTGCTGCCACAAGCTGAGGTGTAGTTCTTCAGATGCTGTTTGCATCCGATGTTGCCTGTGGCTGTGGTGTAGACCTCGGAGGCAGCTCCAATTTGACACCTAGCCTGGGAACTTCCATGTGCCGCAGGTGTGGCCATAGAAAAACAAACAAACAAAAAAAAAATGACTTTCTTCCAGCCTCAGATGAGCAGCTCCAGGGATCGAGCAGCTCAAGAGACTGTTCCCCGGAGAGGCACCTTCCACCTGGGACCCACTGGGCTTCTCTAGCAGGTGGCCACCAGCTGGGAGAGCAGGAAGGCACAGGAGACCCAGGAGGATTCCTCTGGGGACAGAAAAGCCTCGGGTGGCTGGTGGCTGTCCTTTGGGCTTGGAAGGGCTTGTGTAGATTTATTCAAAGAGATTGGACTTTATATGATTCTAGGCAGGTTTTTGGTAGAAGTTACGGTGAGGTCAGAGTTGGCTCGGAGCGGATGGATTTTCTAAGTCTCAGCTCCCTGCTGTCACTTTCTGCTAAGTTCACAGTTAAGGAAGTCTTGAGGAGTTCCCTGGTGGCTCAGCAGGTTAAGGACCTGGCATTGTCACTTCTGTGGCTCAGGTTACATCCTAGCCCAGGAATTTCCACATGCTATGGACATGGCTGGAAAAAAAAAAAAAGGAAAGAAAGCCTTGAGGTTTCCTAATGTCTCCAGCCCCCTCCTCACCCTGTTCTTATGCATATTTTAGCCCGAGTGAAGTCCACGCGGGGCCGAGGGTAGGGGGAGAAGGGAGGTGGGGAAGGATGAAATTCCAAACGCTGACCTGCAAGACACTTCAAGTACAAGAGCGCAGTCTCCCTGGCTCTCAGAGTCCTGCCAGAGGGACAGGCGATCCCGGCCAGACCTGTGCATCTCGCTTGCAAGGGAAAAAGAAAAGGCCAGCCCTGAATTTAAAGTTCAGGACGCGCGTGGGGAACGAGTTGTGTGGGTGGCTCACGGGATATGGCTGGCTCTCCAGGAAGTCTGGATCGCCCTGCAATAAAAACATGCAGCATCCTGCGCTGGGCCGAGAAGGGCTTTGAGCTTCTCCTGGGGGTGTCTTTGAAAGGCTGCCCAGACCGCAGGCCTGATGGCCCAGGCGCGTGGCGGACAGTTTAGCAGCCCTGCTCGGACCCCTGCGCTCTCGCACTGGAAATCAGGGAAGACGCTGGGCTCTGGAGACCCCCGCACTTCACTCCTTCTCGCCTCCCGACCCACCCAGGGCAGAGGCCACCTCCTCGGGGGAGATGTTTGTTTGCACAGCAGCCGGCGAGGCTGCATATCCAGGGCAGAGCTGGATAGGATTCTCTGAGGGGTGGGTCCCCGGGAATGTTGGCACAGCAAGGTGGTTGCTGTACAATGATTCTGTCTTGCAGTAATAACGCTGCTTTCATCCAGATGGATTCATAAGCACTCTGCAAGCTTTATCAAGTCATGAGAACATGTTACACCAGTTTCATTTGTCTATCATTGCGCGTGGCTTCTGGGTGAATCACGGGGCTTTTTTTCTCTTTTGACCACACACGGTAACTGGGTGTGGATCACGGACCTTGTAGAACAAGGGGCTTCAAAGAGCTTAAAAGAAGCCAGGCCTTGATGGGCGCTTGAAAAACACTGAGACCAACAGCTTCCCGTTGTTGCTGGTGTGAGCGGGCAGTGACCAAGATGAAGCTGGTGATGAAGAGGCTGCTGGAGCGTTTGACATGCCCCTGGGTTATGCTTTCAAAAAGCCAGGTGGGACCCCAATTTAAAGACAGCAAAACCTCTGGCAGGACAGATGGGGCGTCTGGAGGGAGAGACTCAAGGGGATCCTACAAGCAAAGGGGCTTTTGGGATCTCTTTCAACCTGTGCCTCCAGAGCCCCACGGGGTAGGGGTGGGGGCTTCTGCCTGGGAGCTGAGAGGCCAATGGGAGGCTGGGACCCAGGCCCCTGCCCCCGGCTCCTGACTGGTTTCACAGATCAGGCGTCAATACAGGGTGTCGGCTGGAAGAAAAAGTTTCCACGGCTAAAGGAAAGAAAAAGAACACGTGCAAACCTGATGGGTCCAGTGCCTGACATGACAGGTGATGAACAGAGAGGTGGTGTGCGTGGGCTGAAGTCACCCAGCTGGTGACCCGCCAGGCTGCAGCAGGATGGCTCTCTGTCAGCCACCGAGGACAGCGCTGACTCCGGAAGGAGCGACAGAGAGCAGGACGGGCCTCGGGGCGGTTTCCAGCACAGGAGCTGGGTTTCTCTCCCTCTGGGTTAAAGCCATGAGTTGGGGAGGGAGGGGCTGGCGCTTCTGCACATCCAAGGAGGGAGGGGAAGCCTGGCCGAGGGAAGCGTGCCGCTTGAACTGCCCTGCTGTGGCCTCTGGGGAAATCCAGCAGGACCTGCTGGTCCCAAGGGCACCAAGTGCCCAGTGCAGCTCTGACAGGGGACAAGGGAGCACGCGCACGGTGTTGTGTGGTGCGTCCCGCCACACCCCTGCCGGGTGGCTGTTCTTCCATTTTGCTGCTGAGTAAATGCAATTTCGTTTTATTTGATTTTTTAATTTGTTGCCCTTTTGATTGAAGTGTGGCAGATTTACAGAGCTGCGTGTCTTTCTGCTCTACAGCACAATGGCCCAGTCATGCACGTGTACACGTTCTTTCTCTCACACTATCTTCCATCCTGGAATTTTAAAGACGCTGAAGGATTCTTCCAAAGACACATGACGTTGGAGGCTGTGCTTTTCCCACGAGCCTGTCCCACGGGAGAGAGCCGGGTGACGGCTGCTGGGCCCAGCCTCCCCCCGGCCCCCCCACTGCCCTGCACAGTGTAGGGCAGACTGTGGCCCACCCAGCCTCCTGCTCTGCCTGCCTGTCCTAGCACCTACCCCTGGGGGCAGGCGACGAAGGGGTCCTTAAATTTCATCCATGGCACCTTCTTTGCCCTTGGGCTCTGACCTCCGCTGGGGAGGGTCCCAGGTGCGCTGGTCAGAGGTAACCTGTGACTGCCTTTGTTCACTCAAATGGACATTCCTGCAGCCAGGACTCCGTCCTCTCCTCTGTCCCTGAGACCATGCCTGTGGTGACAGAGTACCCGCCCCAAAGGTGCCCGTGTCCCTCTTCCTGGAAGAGTGAAGGCGTTAGATTGTGCAGCGAAGGCCCAGCAAGGTCAAAGGCCCAACAGGGTCAAAGACCCAGCAAGGTCGCAGATGGAGTTAAGGTTGCTCTCTAGGTGACCCTAAACGAGGAAGAGAACCCGTCGGGGCCAGTGTGATCACAGGCCTTTAAAGAGGAAGAGGAAGGCAGAGGGAAGAGGCCAGAAGCAAAGGGACGTGTGACAAGGAAGTAGCTCCAACGACACGGGCCATCAGCCCACGGGCCCCCGAGCCGACTTCCGACCTCCAGGCCAAAAAGGTGGGACGCTCGTGTTGTTTTCAGCCACGTGTTGCAGCAGCGTAAGGAAACGAGCAGGGCACCCTCCTGAGTGAGGAGGCTGCTGACAGTTGTGTGTGCACAGGGGGGCGGAGGGCAGTGTGGCTCCTACTGTCTCTGACGGCGTGATTTTGCGCTGTGCCCACCTGTACTCAGGGGCCCGGGCCTTTGAGGGGCCCCAGGCATGAGGGGGACCGATTCTGGTCACTGTCACTGCAGACCCCACGGATGCGCTGGGAAGGAGGGAGAGCCCTGTCACCAGCCCGGGGAAGCACCCCGCCACGTGCTAAGCTGGGCGCCATCACCTCGGGGTTAAGCATTCTCCCAACAGATTCCTTTTTTTTTTTTTTTCCAGAAGTAGCATTTACTATATTTACATTCAAAAAAATTTCGCAAGGAACAATCATGATTGCACAGTCAGGGCCCTGGGTGGGTGAGACAGTCCCCAAGGTGGGGTGGACAAGACGGATCAGGGCTGGCGATGGGCACCAATTTTTCCTAAGAGGAGCTTGGACTCCCCTCGCTCCTGCCTCCTGACTTTCAAGGACCACGGGGCCTCTTTTTCCTTCTCTTTATCACTGTCCATAAGAACCTCGTAAGCACGGGGGCTGTGATTTGAGTTTGAGAGTGAATGGCCCAAACTGGCATTCTGCACACTTCGTAGTGTGCTGAGCTGAGGGCTTAACCCAGGCACCTGACTCTAAAGCTGGGTGTGTATCTCTCTTCAATATTCATTCATTCAGTGGCTCCTTCAACAAGAATCACTGGTCCCCGCCGTGAGCTGTCATTGCATGACATTCTGGGCAGGGGGCGGGGATTCAGACACACAGCTGTGTCCTTACATCTTGTTCCACACACCCTCTCTCCAAGGGCCACACCTTAGATGCCTCGGGGCCAGGCAGGTACCAGCAAGGACTGAGTGGCACAGGAGGGGACTAGGATGCAGATGAGGATAACACGGTCCGCTAAGGGGGCTTCTTTGATGGTCACCATGCAAGGATGCAGGCCCAGGGTTTTTTTAATCACTTGGAGTTTCAGAGGAAGCCAGATATCTGGATTTTTAAAATGTGAAATATCTTACACATATTTAATATGAAAATGAATCAAAGGTACTGGGAACTGATGCAGTTTTTAACAAGAGTGGAGACAAACAAAACACTTGGCCAGGGCTGGGGCTCGGGGGGCGGGTGCTGGATTCAATCGGTCATCCACCAGTTCTGGGCCTTTGGATGGGTCACAGCTGGTTTTGCTCCAACTGGAGTAAATGACAAAAGTAACCCGGGTAGGAAGGAACGAGAGTTACCGGGAACAATTTGAGGCCACTCAGCAGCGGCGTTGATGGAATCCGCAGACTGCCCTCCGCAGCTTCCATGTGAGGGGGAGACAGCGCCAGGCAGCTGAGAGCAGGGCTTCCCGGAGGAATTTCTCCATTTAGTGATAGATTTGTGTTGCCATTCTCTGTGCAGAGAAAAAAATAACTGTTCTCATTGAAGAAAGGCTTTTCTGATTCTTCATTGAAGGGCTTCTCCTTAGGAAATCAAAGATGAACCACTTTCTCGTCCGTTGAAATGAGAGAGAAAGTTTTGCCTGACCTGTGGGGTGGCAGCCCCCGCCTGAGTGAATCTGCGGACTCCAGGTTGCACCGGTCTGCGTGCCTTAATTCCCGGTGCGCTTGGCAGAAAACCATCTCTGGGGAGACGACCGCTGCTGTGGAGATGGAGCCAGCAGCTGGAGGGGAGGTGTGGTGTTGGCTCCTCTTCTCCATCTACAAAGTGGGCACAATGCCAAGGGCAGGTCCTCACTGGGATGCAGAAGGGCTATGAGGTCAATCACTGGTATCCCCTACCAGGGTCTGATAAGACTGCCTTTCGGACACCCATATAGTCCTAACTCCTAAGGGACCCTGTGCTTAGTCCTGAGTTGTGAAGGGAAGTGTGTTGGGTCCCGGTATGGGGGTGGGGTGCTTTATTCTCCAGGGCCAGGTCTCTCCTCCCAGAGCCGGTTGGAGGTGGGAGCTGCTCCATCAGTCTGGTGCCCTGGGTGACTGAGAGCTCCCAGCTGCCCTTCAGTGGACATGTGTCCAAGTGAGAAATGACTCTGTTATTTAGGCACTGAGAGGTGGGGATTGTTTGTTATGTAGCATAACCTAGTCTATCCTGACAAATATATGGGTGGCTCTGCTACCCCTGCCCCTCATTCTCATTGGTCAGTGGTCCATGTGATGACAGCCAAGGTCTCACTATTTCCTGAGCCACTTGTTCAGGCTATCCAGGTGGTCTCTTAAAAGGCAAATCCCAGGAAGCTCACTCTGTCCAGGCTCCTCACTGCATTCCGGTGGTCCCTGGGGATACCTGTTCCAGGACCATCCTGTTGGTCGTTTGTATGGCAGCCCAGTCTCCCTGAACCTTGGCTCAGTGCCTTTGCAGGTCACCTCCACACATCTGAATCTGCCTTCTCAGGCTTCCTGCCACCCCTGCTTCACAGCCTCTTCCATGACTCCAAGGACAGCAAAGACGGGGTGTCACGGCTCATAAAACTTGACTGAAGTCCAGGCCAGCAGGGAGATGATGATGCAGAAAGTCAACTGAATGTGAACTTGCAGCCTTTCCTTTCCCCAGTGGGGTCCCCACTGTCTCCACGTGCTCCTAGCTTATTCCCTGTGGCCATGTTTTAGGCACCTGCCTCCTGTCCAGGGCTGCCCTGCTGATGTCTAGGCCCTCCTTTCCTAGGGTCCATACCCCCCAGGTGCTTTGAGGGAGAACCATGGTTCCTTCTCACCCCCAGGGTCCTGCTAGTCTCCCCATCACAACAATCTTCCCAGTTACAAATCTGCCAGCAACAAAAGCAGCTTTTAACGCTCTTTACTGCACACAGTTGAGCTCAAAGTTCTCCAGAATTCCCCTCCTGCGTGAGGATTCTGGCTTTACCTTGCCCAGCGATGATTAGAGTGTTTCGTATAAATTTTTTTTTCCAAAACAGCGTAGCTATTTGTCTTCAAAGACAAATCCAGCAAGAGAGATAGGGACACTGCCACCACTTTACATGGCATCCCCCAATTTTCCAGCAAGTAAGCTTCTGAAGTTTGGTACACATCCTGACTCAGAGCAGTGAGTTATCTGAGATCTTCATGTGCTCTTTGGCCTTACCACACATCTGCGCCTGGGACCCACGGTGGACCCATCACATTAGGGTCCCTTTCCCCCAGTGGAGTCCCATGACCACCCAGGAATGCTGTTATGTCCTCAAGAGTGCACAGCACTGAGAGTGCACAATACCGGGAGCCCATTGGAGGGCTCGAGTCTTCACAGCACGGGACACCACCGAGCAAGAGGGAGTGTGCAGTTTCATACCCTATTCCCATCTGTGCATCCTACTCCATGGCCTGAGGACAGGAATCTGTGCTGCTATCCTGGACCAACTTGGAGGTGCTCAGAAAGCGTCACGCAAGAACCCCCAGATGTCCTTTTGCAGGCATCTAGGTTGTAGGAAGACCTGACATCTCAGATGTCCCAACCTCTCTTCGGACTAGAGGTGGGTCTCCTGACCACTGACAAGTCATCTGCTGTACCAGGACCAGAACTTTGAGGTGGTGGGGAGCACAGACTCCTGGTTGGATTCTGCTTGGACCCTGTTGCACTCACAGCCTCTCAAGAACCAGAACAGCCATGACCCTGGCCCCCCAATGCAGGGGGAGAGGAGGGGACTTAATGGCTGCTAAAACACATTCTAGATCTGATGGAACCACACCAAACAATGTTTGTGAAATAGAAAAAGGATGAAGATTACTGATGAACTTTTGACCTGAGCACACCCACTGGTTTCACTTGTCTGGAATTTTTTCCATGTCCTTTCTTTATATCATTGCCCTTCACAACCCAAGCATTTCCCATATTGACATAGAAGGTCCTTAAGCATCTCCTGAATAGTTTATAACTTACCACTGTTCAATTCATGGTTGCAACTGGCCCTCGTTATGGGTTAAATTGTGTCTCCCCCAGATTCATATGTTGGAGTCCTAACCCTCAGGATGTGACCTTACTTGGAGACAGGGTCTTTAGAGAGGAAATCAAGTTAAAATGAAGTCGTCAGGGTGGCCCTATCCAACCACTGACATCCTTAGCAAAAGGGGGAAATGCGTTCACAGAGAAAGACACGCACAGAGGGAGGACGAAGATGATGTGGTGAGAGACACAGGAGGATGATGGTGTCCAGAGGCCAAGGAGAGAAGCAGGAAGAGAGCTGTCCTCATGGCCTCAGAGGAAACCAGTCCTGCTGACACTGTGATCTCAGGCTCCCAGGCTCCCAGGCTCCAGGGCTGGGACGATGACTTTCTGTTGCTTCGAGCCACCCGGCCTGTGGGCCTTTGTCCTAGCAGCCCTGTGACAAACTAACTTTTCATGTGTGTTTGCTGTTATAAATAATCTATGAGATATACTTACTACCTTATAATAACTATAATGGAAAAGAATCAGAAAAAGAATATATATGTATAAATGAATGACTTTGCTGTGCACTTGAAACTAACACATTGTAAATTAATTACACTTTAATTAAAAATAATCTCTGAGAGCATCTTCACGCCCGTGTATATCCACCCCTGGCAGGACTCAGCGCTCATGCCCCCCTCCTGCATCTCCTCCACACCCCATTTGAGGAGGAGCCACTCTCCGTGTATGTGCTCGTGCCCCCATCACAGCACTCCCCACCCCCCACCCCAGGCGCTGAGCTCACATTGCTGCCATCCTCCCTGAGCTACACTCTCTGCATTCCTCGTGTCCACCTCAGGTCACATGGATGCCACTGGGGTGTCCCCAAACCAAGGTGTGGGAGGCTGTGGGGAAGATGCCTCTGGGCAGTGATGGCACCTGGGGGCTAATGGGGACAGTTTTGGATTCCAGCTTATCTTTCCTCTGGACTTGCCACCCCTCAAGTCTGTGACCAGCTGGGAAACCAGTGGTTCCAGCATCCACTCTGGCTAAGTGGAGGGACGGAGGGATGACCGCCCGGACAGGGGACACTCGGCAGAGGATGCAGTGAGGTGGGACACTCGGTGAAAGATGCAGCCCAGAGCCTGCTGGGGGTGCCAGGGGAGAGGGCAGAGACATGCCAAACACAAAGCCTGGCCTGAGTGTGGCAGCCTGGCCTGGGACGTCTTGCCTTTTAGACACGGAATAAGTTACTAGCCTGTTGGTGTCAGTGGAATGGAATCCATGAGCATTGTCGAAATGCTAAAAATCTGCTGCTTCAAATTTCGGGATGTTAACGTTTAAAATCAAAATGTCTGTTTTCTACGAATAATAAAAGGAAAGGATACTCGCTGTGCTGCCAAGTTTCATCTTTTTTAACAACAACAAAAAAAGAGGTTCATTGAGCAGTAGGGGATTTGAGCCTCTTCCAAGTGGACTAGAGCTCAAGCAGGGGCCGGATCCAGCCGGACTCCAAAGGCCACAATCCAGGCCTGGGGTGAGCAAGCCTGGCCGGGACCACGTGTGCGTGTATGCACGTGTGTGTGTGTGTGTGTGTGTGTGTGTTTGCACGTGCACAGAGGCTCAGCCGGGTGGGGACCCAGGTCTCAGGTTGGCAGAGCTCACTCAAGGGCAATTTCAGCAGCAGCAGAGGTTCAAGGCCCTGTCTGCTAGTGGTAGGAGGTGCCCCTGGCTTGCTCTGCAGCCGGGCTGGGCCAGCCTCTTCTGTCCGGCACAGCCTCCGGTTGGGGGTAAGAGGCTCACAGGCAGGAAGAGGCGATGCTTCCTGCGCAATGAACCTGTGTGCTCCAGACATGACATGGCAAAGGTGTGACTGGGCTTCAGGCTGAGATCAGCCCAGGGCTGGCAGGAACAAGGAGGGGGCCACTGCACATTTCCTCCGGCAGCCGGAAAACTGGGGGAACAGGATGCTCTCAGGCGTGCTTAATTCTCACGGGGAAACAAAACTAAAAGCTCCCACTGAGTAGGTCATAGGTGTGCCTGCTGCTGCTTCACTGCAAAGGTGATGAGAGATTCTGGTCTGTTACTGGGGGTGATGACACACTCACCCAGGTACCAAAGAGCAGGGCTTCCAAGGTGTTCTGTGCCCCCTCCCTGAGGTGGACCCAGGAAGCCCCCAGGAGGCGATGATGCCGAGTCCTTGCGGGGGTTGAGGGGACCACAGAAGGACTCAGTGGGATTCAGTGTCTCTAGGAGACACAGTTATCATCCGGTCACATCCTGTTTAATGAGCTCCTGGGACCAGCGCTTCGGGAAATCGGGAGGGCCGGCTGTGCTGCCACCTTGCACCAACCTCGTCCTGATCCCGAGGGACTCGGCCCTCTCCTCTCCCCTCCAGCCAGACACGGATGTCTGCTCACACGAGGGGCTCCCTAGACCTCCGAGTCCAGCGGCGTCCTAAATATTCAAGGATCAGTGTCTGATTTCTCTTGAAGGGCAGTGGAAGGCTGCAGACTTCAGAGAGCAGACCCCGAGCATCATCGCAGGACCCTCGCTCGGCCCTGAGTTAAAGCTCAGACGTGCTGTCACGGCCTCTCTCCTTTGCAGAGCCCGCGAGCTCGGAGGAAAGTGAGCGGGTGAGATGCTGGGTACATGCACCGTGTGCCTGGTTGCATTTCTGGCTCCAGTTCCCACATTTTCCTCCAGGCCATGTTGGCGGGCGTTTTTTTTTTTTTTTTCCATCCTAAGTTTAGTTAGACCATTCGTAAGATCTGCTTATTTGCCAAAAGCGTGTATTCAAGACAAAAACCCTGAGTGAAGGGCTTTGTTGAAAGTGCTTTGGGGACCTTTATTTTTCCCCCCCGTTTCCCCATCCAGAGAGTATGTGATGTGTTTTCCATTCTGAGCTTCTTTTCAGGCAATTGCTGCCCTCCCCCCTGGGGGATTAATCTCCCGGTAAGCAAACTGAAACATGCCTCAGAGTATTTATTTGGACTCAAGAATTAAAATAAGTCCTGAGTTTAAACACAGGGACACACAAGACAGATTTGCTGCTAAACATACCCCACGGCGTTTTTGAATGTAAAGTCATTTTCTTTTTTCCTGTAAGCAGGTGATGGGGGGAGAAAAACTTCAGACATTGGATTTGATTAAAAAGCGTTCCAGGAGTTCCTGAGGTGGCATTGTGGGTTAAGGATCCGACTGCAGTGGCTGGGGTCGCAGCTGCGGCTCAGATTCAAGTCCTGGTCCCGGAACTTCCACATGCTGACGGTTCAGCCATAAAAATAAATAAATAAATAAATAAATAAATAAATAAATAAATAAATAAATAAATAAATAAAATAAAAAAGTTATTCCAAAACATTTCCTCTGGGGTTATTGCCTTCTAGGAATGTATTCTTTTGGCCCCATCCTCAGCAGGAATGCTTTTGAGAGGCGTTGCTATTTGAGGAAAAGTTCACTGGACCTGTCATTTAACAGATAAGGAAACTGAGGTGCAGAGATGGGCTCGACTCACTCATGCAATGGCTAGTGCAGGGCCGAAAGGGGACCAGATTCCAGAAATCCCACCCCAGTATTGGTTGGGATTTTCTCTGCACCCCTTTTCTCCCCTGATTGACATTCCGACATAGAATATTCTGCTGCTTAGTAATGGTAATTGCCTCACATCATGTCTTTATAAAACTCCAAATCATAATGCTCGCTTCGAGGCAAGACAAAAGTTTCGAATTTGCAATTCTAAACTTCCTTCCAACTCAAGGAAAATCAGAATTTCTTTATGAGAGTTTAGACTTTAAAATACATCTAATATGGTTGAAGGCATAGACTTCTCTGATCAACTCCGTGAAACCAGCTATTGTTACCAGGCAGAGGCGGCTTCGCCCTGCTGCAGTTTTTGCTCTGAGAATTTAGAAAAGAGAACCTCGGTTTCTACCCATCTTAGTCAATCGATGCGGGGTTGATTTTGCGGTCTATAAGCCAATTTGCATTCCGTTATACTAATTGTGGAAAAATGCAAACAGGCTTAGGGACTTTTATGTTTATTTCATACTTTTGCTTTCCTCTATAATGTAGCAATTTAGAGAATAGAACAAATAAATGGAAGATATGGAAATTTAGCTAAACAGTTGGCTCCAAATAATAGAACCCTTTCATGTTCTCTCTGGAGTTCTCTATTCATGTATCATGATGCCAAGTTTTGGCAAATAAGCCAAGTTTGGATTAAGTTACAGCCAAGTATGTTGCCTTTGCCCATTCAATTTATTCTTGGCAAACGTCAGAGTATATTTATAATAAAGTCCCATTTCGAACATTCTATTGCCCCAATGGAGTTCTAATAACACTGAGTGTTTATTTAATGTCTAACTGTAGGAGTTCAAAGCACTTTACAGACATTCCTTGACTAACCTTAATATCCCTGCCAGGGTTTACAGGTTTGGAAAAGTCAGTAGAAGGACGGGAGCTTGCTTGGGATCACCCAGGAAGACCATGAAATACTCCCAATTAATCACACACCTCCCGACTTTAGTAGTTTCTGTTCCTCAGAGGGTGATGCATTCCCAGCCTCTTATCTAAATGTTGGTGGATAGACAGCATTTGTTTATTCTCCATGGTGATCTTTAATTAAGGAACGTAGAAACCCCACAGACACTTCTGTTTGGATGTCATAGCCTTCATTGGGCAAAGTATCCTCTAAACACTTGGATTCTTTGGCAATGGAGTTGGCATTTTGAGAACTAGAGAAGAGACAGCGTGGGAGGGGTCCCATATGGATTAAAATAATGGTAGTGATTTTTCCATGGACTCCGGAGTAAGTTCACACTTGTGTGGCATGTGTGTGGGGAGGTGGGCGGATGGCTGGTGGACAAGCCGTCAAAGGGGAGTGAGTGTTCAGGTAGCTCAGTGGCATCTCCACCTGGTGAAGGGCACCCTCCTGAATGTCACGGCCTTCCAGCACTCTGCTATCCTTGGTCACCAGCTGTAAGGCGGTTATTTAGCATTATCTTGGCACTTTCCATGTTTGCCAAGTTAAACTTTATATTGTGCCTGCGAAGGACAATGTGCCAGGTGGAGCTTGATGAAGATTGTGAACAGAGGAGCCAGGTTTGGAGTCTGGGTTCTGGACAGGCCTGGGTGCAGGCAGGAGGGTTTCCTGTGTCTCATGGGCAGCGAAGCAGTGGTTATTTTGCCAAGAGCATCTCTGAATCACCCCATGGAAAGGCCACTTCAGGACCCTTCCGGATCATCACAGAGGCGGCATCTCTCGACTGCCCCTGGCCCAGGGCTGAGGGGCTCTTATAGAAAAGGCTCTTGTCTCTGTAACTTATTTATCTTACAGCTGACCTATGGTCCAAGGGTCCTCTCTTAGATTGTTTGTCAGGGCCAGAGTTTAAGCCTATGCTACTATTTCCCATGTTCTTCCTCTTAAATCACTTGGGGAACTCAATGCTGGAAAACAGAACATTGGGGGCCACTTACATGCATTGGACGAAAGACGTGTCAGGTGCCTTAGGATGCAGACTTGAGCTGGACTGAATCTGATTTGATGGAGCCACTCAGCAGCTGTGTGACTGGGACAAGTCACGTAGCATCTCTGTGCCTTAGTTTCCTCTTCTGTAAAGGGGGAATAATATAATAGCACCTGCCTCATGAAGATTAAAAGGATTGATGTATATTAGATGCTTAAGAGGGTTCTTGGCCCATAAGTGGCACTGTATTAGTTTACTAGCTATTATTATTATTCCCGTGAATGTCATGGGGTAAGATTCACAGCCCGCCTTCTCTCTCTGTCCTTGAAACTGATGGCAAAGACTAACTGTACAAAAATAGCTGGAGGCAAAACCATCAGTACTGAGGGCAGAGGTGGGAGGTCTTGTGGCTGGGATATGGATGGGACAAGACGGCAGAGGTCACAGAAGTTCCCTCATCTCTCCCCAGAAATCAGTGAGAATGGTGGGGGTCAATGGGGGTGTTTCAGGGACCCTCAACAATTGTTGGGAGGCAGGGCTCAAGGTGAGAGGAGGCCAAGGTGGAGATACCACTTGGCTTTCCTTTGCCCCTGCCCTGACTGCAGTGACCCTCAGGGAGGCTAAACAGGAATCTGCTGATGAGGAACTTGTCTCTAAGTGGCTTCTCCTGACCTCAGCAGGATCATTTTATTTCACTAAGCATGTTCATGACCCACAGTCTCATTCCAGGTGGCTGGAAGAACTCTTCCCACTTGGCAGGGGAGCCTAGCCAAAGCCACTCTGGGTGGACAGCCAGAGGTGAACGCCTGGGTATTGATGTGAGGGCTCTGCCAATGAGAGAAGACGTCAAGGGCTGATCAAGGTCACACTCACAGCTGTGCCTCTTAGACCAAGCACAGTCTGTGTACATCTGCAGGGGCCTGCCCTCCAGCTGCAAGTCTGGTGGTGGTGGAGGGGGGTAACTGTGTCTGGGCACGAGGAGCCCAGAGATCTGTTTTCGGTCAGATAGCATTCTGTGACGTCCCAGACCAGCACACTCACCAAGAGAAGTTTTGTTGACGCAGGAGAAGGACAGAGACTCATGTTGCAATCAACAGAGAGAAAACATATTTTAAAAAATTTACTGCAGGAAACAGGAGGAACATTTAAACGTCATCTTCTTTCCCCTTTTATAGACTCTGCACAGTAAGATAGGAACCAGGAGATGCTAAGACAGAGATGGAAAAGGAAATGCCCGCTTAAGAGGAAATGGTTAGAGAAAAATAAACAACAGAATTTAAAATGGGATTAGAAAAGGTAAAAGTCCGCCAGGATTCAGAAAATTGAATCAGGCAAGTTTTAGAATCTCATTTAGAATAATGTAAAAGGAATGACTGAGGAGATGAAGGGTATTAGAAGAAAATATAATAAGCACGAATGAGACATAGTGGTGTTTCATTGAATGGAAATTGAACAGATGATTTTGCCACCAGCTCCAAGCTGATACTGTTCACTGCATGACAGGCCAATAAATTGAGAGATGAGTTGTTGAGTCAAGGAATAGCTTTATTCCTTTATTCAGAAACCATCAGACCAAGAAGATCGTGGACTAGTGTCCATCTTACTGGAGTTACAATTTAGGCTTCTTTTATACTAAAAGGGGAGGGGGTGTGGTTGGTTGTTGAAAGCTTCTTGGTGTGGGAATCCTTTGTTCTTGCAGCTGTGCACATAGGTCAGGTCATGTTCCTGTATACCTCCAACAAGACAAATGTTATTCTCTGTTCTGCAACTTTTTATATCTATATGAATGGAAAAGTGTTACACCCTTAAAGGTCAGAGCCTTAGGAAAGGGCCTTCCTATGTATTCAAGCTACAGGCAACATTCTTTACTTGTAGCCAAGAAAACAGAAGACAACCTTTAAAGTAAAAGAAACAGATCCAATATGAAGTCAGATTTCTTCTTCCCTATTACAATTTTGTTTCTACAGGAAAATACCTAACATGTGAAGAATGCTCTTCAAGAAGATTATAGACCTTCAGGCCAAACTGAACAACAGTAACAACAAAACACTCCTACTCAGGATAAGCGAAGGAACTTGCTGGAAATAAATAGTAGGGGGATCATTCTTTGGTTTTTAAGACATCACTGAAGAAAAACATAAGAGTGAGGATTTAAATACTATAATTTTTAACTTAGGGTTGAGAGGCAAGAGTCGACTGGTGTGCTGTCACAAAGGAACAATCCAGCATCGTCTAACCACCCCAACGGACAGCTACAAAAATGAGGTATATATTTAACAACCTTTTAAAAACTCAATACACTTTAAAGAGCCTCAATAGTATTATCCACATTCCTTGACCACAATGCTGTAAAACAAGCAAAATGGCAAAGATATTAATAGGAAACCACATTAGAAAATTAACACAAACGTAAGACAAAACATTCCTATGTAACCACTGAGTCAAAGATGAAATCAAAACCCCAATTATAAACTATGAAAAAGTATCATGTTGTGCAAAAATTAAGCCTGGGGGAGGAATGATGCCTGTTACAGCCTTGATTACAACAGTGGGAAAAAAAAAAAAAGAAATTCCAAAATATCCAACATTGAAGAGCCATGAACAGTATGGTGCATCCTTACCCTTACAAGGGACTACTGTGTGGCCATTACACTGTCTTTATTGACATAGAAGGATGCCCATGATAAGTTTTATGTGGGAAAGTTATACGCACAGTGTCTTCCCACTTTTTAAAACCTGTGGCTGTGTTTTATCTGTGGGTGGTAGGTAATTACTTTTTCCTTTCTGTGCAGGGCTATGTTCTTCTTTGCCTCCACAGGCATGTATTAATGAGGTATCAAAATCGACATGCATATATAGACGAAACGGGGGGCTGGGTAAGGATGTGATGCCTGATAGCTGAGGGAGGCCTCCTGTGACTTCAGGTGGGTACGTGGGGGCATGGAATTCACTGCGGGGGGCTTTGCCTGTATAACCCTCCAGAGAGATTATACTTAACATACACTCATTTAACTACATTCTCATTAGCAACTTTGCGGATTTCCTCTGAACAGACCCATTGATGAGTTCTGCCTTCTCCGTAAGAACTGAAGCCCACTTAACAACAGGTAATGGTTTAGTCACCCTGAAATGAGTTGGTAATGTTTGACTTTATGTCCAGAGAGGTGGTGGCGGGTGTCAACAAGACGGGTTTCTCTGAGGTGTCTCCTGAGTGGCGGTTACAGTGTCCCTAACACCCCCAAACATGCCTGTGTCCAGAATCTAACTGCCAGAGCTTGTGACAGGGAACTAGGTGGAGGTGACTCGGACACACAGAGGTGGAAGCTCTCCGCCACCTTGTGTTGCCCTAGGATGTGTCCAAGGATACAGCTGTGAACACGCCAGCACATTCACCGAGAAGGCGCACCCTTCTCCAACGGCCTGCTCCCACTCTTCCTGTGACCCAGCCCCCCAGCCATGAACGCAGGAGAGACTGTCCTGGGGCTGGCCCCCACCCCGCTGGCCCAATCAAAAACTCTCCCTATCATTTGGACTTGGAACCCAATGAATCTAATCAGTGTTTGGGGTGGGGGGAGAAGTAACTAAATTTGGAGCTGGGAAAGCCATGAGGTCATTGCAACTAGACTGTGAGGGAGATAATTCTGCAGGGATGCCGACGACCAGGGGTCAGAGATGATGCGGGTGGAAGGAAGAGGGGTGGGGAGAGAGGATGGGAGGAAGTCAGCCGGGCTCCTGGCAGAGCCCCTGTGAACTTGTCCCTGAATTCCACGAGGCAAACATGTGCCTCCCAGCAACCCCCCCATGAGGCTAGTTGGGATTCTGTTACATGCAACCAGGCAGTTCACAACCAGGCCAAGTATTTGGTGCTTGAAATTTAACAGGCTCAATTTCCACATTAGGAAACAGAAGGCAATGTGAAACAGCCGGAATGTGGTAGGGACATGTTACCTATTCTCAACGTTTCTCCTTAAAAACGTAACCACATGCAAACCTCATGGACAGATTAAAAAAACACTTCTGTAGAACAAACGAAAAAATCCCCAAGACAGCACAAGTCTATGGGGTTTTTTTTGTTTGTTTTTTGTTTTTTTGTCTTTTTGCCTTTTCTAGGGCCGCTCCCGCGGCATATGGAGGTTCCCAGGCTAGGGGTCGAATCGGAGCCTACGCCAGATCCACAGCAACGCGGGATCCGAGCCGAGTCTGCGACCTACACCACAGCTCACGGCAATGCTGGATCCTTAACCCACTAAGCGAGGCCAGGGATCAAACCCAAAACCCCATGGTCGCTAGTTGGACTCGTTAACCACTGTGCCACAACGGGAACTCCAAGTCTATGGGTTTTTACAATTCGAAAATGATTTGGACTTGCTTACATTTAAGAGTTAAGGAAAAATTTGCAGAAAAGTGATGTCGTGAACTAGGAATGGTGCAGGACAACAAAACATCCAGCTAGGACCGAAAGGCACAGGAGGCAGCAGCTCAAACGGCCAAAACGATGGGACGGTCCCCAAAAGAAGTACTAAAGGTGCTGGGTCAAGGGTAAAGGAGGTCACTCAGGGTACCAGTTCTACCACCTTCATCGGGTGTTGTCAGATTTAGCATAAAAACATGTGGAACACTCAGTTAAATGTGATTTTCCGATAAACAATGACAACACGTTAGTATATCCTACATGTGGCATGAGGTATACTAAAAAAAGGCATTGATGATCTGGAAAGTTAATGGGGCATCCTATATTTTATCTGGTAACCCTACCCCCATCCCAAGAAGCTTAGTTAGTTTTCAAGGATAATAGTCGTCGGAGTTCCCGTCGTGGCTCAGTGGTTAACGAATACGACTAGGAACCATGAAGTTGCGGGTTCAATCCCTGGCCTTGATCAGTGGGTTAAGGATCCAGCGTTGCCATGAGCTGTGGTGTAGGTCGCAGATGTGGCTCGGATCCTGCATTGCTGTGGCTCTGGCATAGGCGGAGGCTACAGCTCCGATTCGACCCCTAGCCTGGGAACTTCCATATGCTGTGAGAGCGGCCCTAGAAAAGGCAAAAAGACAAAAAAAAAAAAAGAAAGAAAGAAAAAAAAAGAGAGAGAGAGAGAGATGCTGCTCTGTTGAATACACAACACCTGCCCTCCTGTTCCCAAATGTTTTTGTGTTGCCCGCAAATTTCCTTTGGGAGCGGCCTGGCATGGCAGCATCTTGGGACTGTGGGTAAACCAAGCAGAAACTTTACTAAATACTCTCCCATCCCCAAACCAAGTATAAAAGAATCTCAGATCTAAAAACTGCAAACCCTCCCAAGAGGTTATTTATTGGATTTGTGTATTAATAACACGATCTAAACAATTTTCAAATTCTTGGCGGCTGTCTGGTCCCAGGGAGTGGGAACTTTTTCACCCTCCTCCGCGCCCCCCCATTGCCAGCCACAGATGCAGCTCCTCAGATGTTGTTCCCACCTGAGGTCCCCCTTCTGTCAAAGCGAAATAACATGGAACTTAGTCATAAAAACAAAATGCTGGGACTCAGGCTGGCAGAAGGGGTCCAGGAGGGCGCAGGATGTGGGGGGAGTGCTGTCCATTTACAGGAGGCTCAAGACGGATGTCTTCCCCCCCCCACCCCCGACCCGAGTCTGTTCTGTCTGCATTTGCACTGCAGACGTGAGGCTAGGGGGCGGACTGTATAGAGTACACAGTGGACCACGGGCATGCAGAATGAAATCCATCTCTCGGCTTCCGGGCTGGTGCTACCTCCAGAGAGAGAAAACGAAGGCTGGGAGGGAGAAGGCAATAGAACCCCACACAGCAGCCCCTATTTCCTCCCCCTCCTTTTTAAGTGCTGGAGGTGAATGGAGCAGCCTGGTGCTAAGAAAGGTGGTCCCTTCCACAGGGTGATGCCCCTCAGAGGGGTCAGACCCTAGAGCAGCCAGTTTTGTTCCCAGAACTCTGTATTTGAGCATTTTCAGTCCAGGGATTTTGGAACTACTTAGCTCATCATGGTATACCAAAAAATTGGAAATTGAATTGTATTTTTTCCATGAATTTTGTAGCTAAGGAAATAGATATCTCTGCAACGCAGTGCCCAGGTTCTCAGATCCCCAAGAGGAATGACAAAGAGGGCTCCCACTCTAGTCTTTCACCTGGTGGTGGCACAAACCCCACAGGCAGCATTTTTACCTGATTTCACAGGCGAGAAGGTCAAGCAGCTTATCAAGGTTGTTGCTGTTGGTGAGAGGATTTGAATCTTGTCTCCGCGGCTCTCCACTCTGAGCCGGCTGTAATTTTTTTTCTTTTTCCTTTTTTTTTTCTTTTTAGGGTCGCACATGTGGCATATAGAAGTTTCCCGACTAGGGGTCCAATTGGAGCTGCAGCTGCCGGCCTATGCCACAGTCACAGCAGCTCAAGATCCAGCCAACAGCAATGCTAGATCCGAGCCGTGTCTGCGATCTACACCACAGCTCACGGCCATGCTGGATCCTTAACCCACTGAGTGAGGCCAGGGATGGAACCCTCATCCTCATGGATACTAGTTGGGCTCGTTACCACTGAGCCACGACGGGAACTTCCCAGCTGTACTATTTGATGGAATGTCTGACAGCACCGAGACCCCAGAAACCTGCAAATGGTGGAGTTGTTATCGAATGCAAGTTCATGTGCCTGGCACACAGTAAGGCCAAACAGATTGAAACATAGGAGTTTGGATCAGAAAAAGGTTTATTTCAGGACCATGTCAGGAGACAGGTAGCTCGTGGCCCCAAACTCCAAGAAGGCTCTTAGCAAAGCACTTTTAATGGCAAGGTGAGGGAGGGTGTGGTGGCTGGTCCTTGCAAACTTCTTGGTGTGGGAATCCTTTGTTCTTACAGCTGTTCCCATAGATTAGGTCACCGTGTTCCTGTAAACCTCAGACAAGACAAGTATCAGTCTCTGTTCTGCAACTTTTTAATCTCTATATGAATGGACTCTGAAAGGTCAGAGCCCTGAGAATAGGCTTACCTGTCTATTTCAAGCTACAGGCAACATTCTGTTACAAAAGGTGCAGAGCCAGCATGACGAAGCAGAGGAAAAGGAAGCGCTCTACTATGGAGTCAGATCTGTTCCTCCTTATTACAGTTTCTATAATAGGAGAAGTTCTGAGAAAAAGCGACTCGAGAATATCAGCGACAGAAAAAACCAGGAGAAAGAGGGCTTTTATGCTGTTTCCCTTCTAAAGCCTGCAGACCCTGTTATTTTGGGTTCTCTTATTATCTGGTTTTGATTTACGAGACTTGAGTACGAATAAAGATGGTGTGGATCCTTTTTGGAAGGGTGTTTTATTCTCGTTTCCATGAACTTGAGGGAAAAAAAAGTGAATACAGAGACACCTTGATCTGCCAATTTTGGGGAAGCCAGCGCCTATAAAAGTAAGTTGGCCTTACTTCAAAAAGAAAACAAAGCAGCTTCATAAATCCTGGCGCTCCAGGCTGGTGCTTGTCATTGAAGGAACCGCTCTGCTCCCTATAAGCCATGCAGCGTTCCAGAAGGCCCTGCTCAGCTCGGATTCCAGCTCTCATCGCCCTGGGAGGGGAGTGGGGTTTATCACCCATCTTGATCTTGCACAGGAGCAAATTAAGGCAGAGCGCCCCGCAGAAGGTCACGCTGGCCGTGCGTGGCAGCCGAGGGAGGGACCTGTCAGAGTGTTTATCTCCAAAAAAGCCTCTTTGCAACTCTTAGAGACAAAGCGGTAAGCCAGCGCACCATGCGCCCCGTACCTGGTCTCCAGTTCCTGAATCTTTCTCCTAATTTGAATCCTGCCCCTTGCGCGCACCCAAGAGCCTGCCTCTCTGGGGCCTTTCTCCACGTGAGAATGGAACGATGGTTCTGCCCTGCTCTCCCTTCCTGCTGTGGGCCATGATCTGATGACTCATGCCCCCCACCCTCGCAGGGAGGTGAGGGGCAAGGATCTGGGGGATCGGGGACAGCAGGTGTTTGGACCCCAGGTCTTTCCCTGAAGAGGTTGAGCTCCTTTTGCTTCCTCCTCCATAACGTGGAATCACAGTGTCTGCCTCTGAGGATTTCTGTAAGGATTCAATGAGAAACGTCTGTAGGTTTGGCATGGTGACTGGCACATGGAAGAAATTCAATTTTTAATAGACATTAATAACAATAATAGTAGATTGATAACATTTGTGTACTTCAGTCCGTATTGTGCCTCAACCAGAATCTGTGTTTTGAGCCTTCCTCCTCTACTGGAATTAAAAGACCTTCTGCATGTGACCTGCGGGCAGCAGCAAAGGGCCCGCCTCATTGTCACTCCATGAATAAGGCCAGTTCCATGGCGATAGGCTAAGGCTGCCTGCCCAGTCACCGACCTGGCATGGCGCTGATGCAATAGACGCTGGACGGTAGGCTGTTCTGGTACATTCCAGCTGGACAAGTAGCCTGGGTCCAGCCCAGGTGTCAATCTGGTGGACAGTCCCCTGTGTGCCCCTGGGGGCAGCCTACCTCTCTGTGCCTCTTGTAAGCTGGAAGTACCAGAAGCCTGCTTGCCTTGTGAGTGGGAAACCTAGTTCCAGAAGCTTCTAGGGGTAGAAGTTCCTACATTCCTGAATGTATAAATCACTTATAATACCAGCCTCAGATGCTCAAGACGGAAGTTCCATCCATTGACAGTCTCTGCCGAGGGGATGCCCCTGGAGAGCCTGGCCTGCCTCCTCTGCCCTCTGCACAGGAGGAGCCGGCCTCCCCTGGGGCTCCACTCAGACGACCAGCCAGCCTCCTACATACCACAGCTCCTCCCGCCTTGCTCATGCTCTGAACTCACCCCAGACCAACCCTCCAGGCCTGGAATTCCCTGCGTGTGGATGTCTCGGCATCTGCCTCCTCCTTCCTGCTCCGAACAAGTCCCGGGACAGTGAGCATTTGCTGTGACTTCCTACCCAGGGGCCCCAGGCCACCATCCCCTGAGTGGCTCCAGCCAGAGGCCTCTCAGAACCTGCGATTCCCTCTGCCCCTCCCAGCTGGGCCCACCCCTGGATGGCAGTTGCATCCTTCCCCCTGCCCCCTCCTGCCCCACCCCAACTCTCCACGTCCTGCTCCACAAAAATCCTGTTATCCCCTTCCTTGAAGCCCTCTAAACCTCAACAATGCATTTAGGAAAAAAGTCCCAACTTCTCACCGTGGCTAATCTCTGCCCCATCTGGTCCAGCCCCCTTTTTGAGCACCCCGTGGGTCCCTCTCCCATCCCTTCTGTGTTTCTTTTAATCATTCATCACGTCAAACTCTTTCCTGCCCCAGGACCTTTGCACTTGTGGCTGGTGCTGTACCTGTATGCTTTCTCCCCCTCTATCAGCAGGGCACCTGTATACTTTCTCCTCCTCTATCAGCAGGGCACACCCTTTATCCCCCCTCCTCAGCATGAATGTCACCCTCTGGCAGTGGCTGGTCAACCAGCTTCGGCCAGGTGCTCTGCCCCTCAAGTTTTCCACTTCGGCACTCGTCTTTCCAGCAGATTTGGTCGTGGCCTCTCCAGTGACAGTGCAGGGGCCACGAGAGCAGGGCTGACCCTTCCTACTCACGGCGTGTCCCTGGCCTGCGCAGCGCCTGGCACCACTCAACTCTGTGGCCACACTCTGTGCTTTGTGGCCCCTTTCTCTAGACAGACCAGGTCTTACCACCTGACCCCCAAAGCCAGCATCATCTCCTCTCTCAGCTTAAGTTCCCCTTTTATAATTATTTCCAAAACTGTGGGCAAAGCGGTGGTCAGGCTGAGGCTGAAACACACGGGTCCTGTGGAAGCAGGCCTCACTTTCACTCCTCATTTCTGAGTATATGTGTGTGTGTCTCTGTGTGTTCATGTGTCACTGTGAGTATGTGTGCCTGTGTCTGTATGAGTGTGTGTTTGTGTGTGCCTTTGTCTATGTGTGTGTGTCTGTGTATCTGTGTGAGCCTCTGAGTGTGTGTGTGTGTGTGTCTGTGTGAGCCTGAGTACATGTGTGTCTGTGTGTGCAAGCACGCGCACACACTCTCAGCTTAGCTTAGTACAGGGCATCCTGTTTGGCTGATCCACAGAGAACCAGAGCCTCCTGCCTGGCCCTCAGGTCAGCTGGGGCCATAACGCTGGGCCTGCAGGTGGGGGACACCAGAACCCCGAGGTGTGAGCCTCGGGCGTCTGCTGACCTTCCGGGGCCCCTCTGCAGCTCTGGCTCCACGTGGCTTGAACCCGCTGTGGAAGCCTCTCCCCTCCCTCCAGGCTCAGATGGGAAGCTGTGTCCAGATGGGAAGTGGAGAAGGGGGGCCTTTGTGGTCCCTGGGGCTTCTCTGGGTGTGTGGGGCTTGTCAGCGCTTGGCCAGGGGCCTGGGCGACCGGGGTGAGCTCACCAGGAGCTGACGGTCGCAGGGCGGCGCTGGAGCTGGAAATCAGGGCGGAGAGTGGGATCAGGTGGAGGCCGGGTCCGAGCCCGGGATGCTGGGCGAGAAGGAGGTGGCAATGGTAGGTGTCCGAGGCAGGGTGTCTGGGATACAGGACAGAGAGCACAGAGGACTCAGATGGAAGATTCTGGAATGCTGTGCAGGGAGTTAAGGGTCTGGGTGTGGGTAGAGGGCCCCCAACCTTGGAAATTTGGTGAGAGAAAAGCATGCAGCTTGCCCCAAAACACAGCACCTCTTTGGGGCTTTACGTTGCCAAAGCCTGAGTCTGCACATTGCACGAGGAATAAATACGCAGAGGGGCCTGGGGTTTTGTGTTTCTCTCTCACTGCTGATGTTGAGGCTTCAGGCCCGTGGTTTATCAGGGACCCTGGGCCCTCCCTCTCCTCCTGGCTCCCACCTGCAGGCTGATAGCGGACTGGACAGCTGCCTGCTGCTGTGCCCCCTCCCTATCTGGCCTCTTGTCCAGCATGGGAGGCCCAGGGGCTGTGGGTGTGTCCCTGTTCCTGTCACCATCACGGGGGCGGGGTGGGGTGGGGGCTGAGCTCTGCGCTGTCCTGAGCACAAGGAAGCCGTCCACCGAGAGGAAGCCCCTGGGGGTTCTTCCTGCAAAATGATCCATAAACCTCCAGTCTGTCCTGAGATGTGGATCTCGGGTTTTTCGAGAGGAGTCAGAGCTGTGATTGGGTCTCTCAGGGAGACGAGTGCAGAAAATGCCTTCATTCCCTCTTCCTTCATCTGCAAAAACAATCACAAAGTCTCCACCTATTTGTACAGAGTTCCTGAAGGCTGTGGGAATAGGACGGTGTTTGGGGAATTATTCTGGTTTCCAGGGCGATGCCTGGTGGGAGAGGCTGTGAAGCGTGGCTGCGGGGTGGGTGTGGCGGGAAGGACCTGGAGCCCTGACCTCTGCCCAGGAGGAAGCGCCTGCACCTGACGGAGGCTTTTGTTGCATTTCTCCTGAGGCTGCGAGGTGGCTGCCTCTTCGGCCTGCATGGCCGTGGGCACAGCACCCCCTTTTCCCTGAGGAGACCTGGGGAAGGTCTGGAGAAGGTCCCTGCCAGGCCTTCGGAACCTCGGCTGCTAAAGATGCTCCTTCAGAGAGTCTGTGGGGTCTTTGGGACGAAGGCGGGCTGTGATTCTAGTGGACACTGGTTTGGGGTCGAGCATTTTGAGCTGTTTTGAATTCAAATGAAAAAGCATACCCAAAAATGTGACAGGCATTCTTGGCATAGAAATAAACACGGGGAAAGCCAAGCAGCTCGGGGACCACCCGGGACAAAAGCTCAGCTGACAAAAGACACTCCGCTCAGCTCCCGATTCGCTCATCTGATTCCGGGAATGGGGGAGTTGGGTGGAACATTCTACTAAGTGAATTTATTCGTCACAAGGGGAAAACAATCCTGTGGCTCCTTTGCAGTCACACATGTCAGTGCTCGTGGTGCCTACCTGGGTGCTTGGCCACTTCTGCTGGTTGTCTGCACCTTGGTGGTGCCATCCTTCAGGCTCCAGTCCTGCCGTGCGAGTTGTCAGGAGTTTCACGACTTGACTCTTGGGCCCTTAGCTTGGAATTGGAGACCTTGGGGTGCATCTTGGTGCTTTGTGTGTGTGTGTGTCTTTTAGGGTCATATATTCAGCATATGTAAGTTCCCAGGCTAGGGGTCGAATTGCAGCTACAGCTGCCAGCCTACACCACAGCTGCAGCAACACCAGATGCAAGCTGTGTCTGTGATCTACACCACAGCTCGCGGCAACGCTGGATCCTTTACCCCCTGAGCGAGGCCAGGGATGGAACCCACATCCTCATGGCGACGTGCTCACCCCTGGCCGCACCCCTCACTACCCCCCACCCATGGCTCTCTGTCCTGGGCTCCCGGGGCCACCAACCCATGTCTGCTTCATTCTCCATCCTCAGACGCAAAGGCACTGGGCTTCGTGGATGGGGGACCTGGGCCCCTCTCTAAGCCGAGTTTTGCAGGATGCTCAGGCCTGTCCAGATGTGTGAACTTTATCATCGACCTCTTGGGGGACCCTTTGTTTTCCCTTTTTATTCCAAGTTCCAGGGGGATGTTCTGCCTCCTTTATTGGCCCTGTGGTTGGAAAAGACGGTCTTTACACGTTCCTTGGCGTTTTGATCGTACCCATCTATGAACTGCCCTGAGCTCTGTTCAGTGGGATCCTTGCCAGAGCTGCAGAATAAAAAGCACATGGAGAGGGAGGACGTCTCCACGGGATATGCTGAGCTTCGGATGGCACGGCGTCAACTCAGAGGCTTCAGGGCGTCGGGCTGCGTGCTCGCCCCGTCCACACCCCCTTCTTCAGCGTCTCTTGAAGGAAAAGGAGCCCCAGGGCTGAGCATCACGGTTGGACTCCATTAGCGGGGGAAACCGTCTCCGTTGCTAAGGGCTGGGTTTCTGAGCCTCTTGCGTGTCTGCATTCCACACGGGCAGAGGGAGCCGGCAGAACTTGTCAATCACCACCGTGATGGAAAAAGAGGGATGTTTTCTCTTATCTCGGATTTGAGCCAAGGCACAGGCATCCAGCCGTGGGGATTGCATTCACACATCGCCTTCCGCGGGCCTGATTCCCTCCCCGCTGACACCCTTCTCCTGCCACCACCCCGGCTCTGTGCTCACGTGTGCTCATGGAAGGCTGGAATGCCGCAGCAAGAGCTTCCCCAAATGTCTCATCCGGTAGCCTCTGTTTCTAGGTGAGAAAAATGAGGCCCAGGAAAGACAGAAAGGGCGTGGCAGGCTGGAAAACCCTGCGCTGGGGTGACATCCTCCAGTTCTCACAGCCTGTGGAATTATTAGAATTATTACTTGCCATTTCTGTCCACAGGAAAGAAACAAACTCATGGATGTGGAGAACAGACTTGTGCTTGCCAAGGGGGAGGCGGAGGGCGTGGGGTGGACTCGGAGTTTGGGGGTAGTCAATGCAAACGATTGCCTTTGGAGTGGACAAGCAATGCGATCCTGCTGTACAGCACAGGGAACTATATCTAGTCACTTGTGATGGAACAGGATGGAGGGTCATGGAAGAAAATGAATGAATATATGTCTGTATGCATGACTGGGTCCTTTTGCTGTACAGCAGAAATTGACAGACGATTGTAAATCAACCATAATTAAAAAAATCTCTGAGTTCCGTCGTGGCTCAGTGGTTGACCAATCCGACTAGGAACCATGAGGATGTGGGTTCCATCCCTGGCCTTGCTCCGTGGGTTAAGGATCCGGCATTGCTGCGAGCTGTGGTGTAGGTGGCAGATGCGGCTCGGATCCCGTGTTGCTGTGGCTCTGGCGTAGGCCAGCGGCTATAGCTCCGATTCGACCCCTAGCCTGGGAACCTCCATATGCCGCGGGAGCGGCCCAAGAAATAGCAAAAAAAAAAAAAAAAATCTCAGCCAAAAGTTTACTTGCCATTTCTAGATAAACTGCCACTGCAAAAAAGCCAGGGAGCTGTCGTGACGTGCCTGAGTTGAAAGGTAATTAACGGGGGCCTAGGATTCAAAGGGGGTCCCTCCAGCGCTCATGGGCATCCACTCATCCTTTCATTCAGCAAGTCCCTCCCGAGCCCCTTCTCAGGGACACGGCGCGAGGCTGGATGGGACCTGGGAGACCCCTTCTCTCGAGGATGCGGATGGCGGGCAGCTGTCCTTCTCGGTCAGCCTGTGTTTTCTTTTCTTGCTTTTTAAAGTCATCTGTTCGATGAACCTGCTCCCTGCCCAGCACAGAGCGCCTTCCGAATCTCCCTTTTCTGGCGTGGTTATACCTGCTGCTGGATGTAGCCCCTGGCGTCTTGAAACTGAACTTGTTGGTGGCTTTTGTGTGACAAAAAGCTTTCGGCCCTGAGCCCAGCCTTTAGCGGGCACGCTCCTCGCTCTCACTGTCTGCCTCGGGTCCTGTGCTCACCAGGGACAATGACAGCGACGCATGCCAGCGCCCCCACCTGGAGTCTGTGTCCGCCTCCATCTCCTTCAGTCTCTGTGGTTGATCTCATAGATTCCAGCTCAGAAACGTCCCCTGCCCCAGCCTGTGGTCTCCACTCCCAGGACCACGGCCAGTCCTTGACTCCCAGCACCTGTAGCTTCTGGGTGGGGAGTGCCCCCTCTGGGGGCGGGAGAACCCAGGCCACCCTGACATATGGAGAATGTCACCTGCCAGGTGAGGCCTCAAGGCCAAGGGGACCTCATTCCCTGAGCTCATCCTGGCCTTGCCAAAAAAGTTTTCCTCTTATATTATATGTGCTCACAGGGGAGGTCTGAGGACTTGAATTTTTCCCGCTCCTTCCCTGAAGCCTGCCCCCCCGGGCCTTGGCCACACTCCTGCCTGAATCAGGTGGACCCAGGATGCAGCTCTGACCTCTGCGGCAGTCTCCCGAGCCAGCTGTGGGCTGAGGTCACCCACTCGGGCGGGAGACTCTGTAACTGAGCGGGACCCTGGAGGGCCTCCCCAGAGTCCCCCCCTCCCCCCATATCCTCCACCTGCTTTTTCTCTATAGAAAAACTAGTCAAAGAATCAGTCTCATCAGAGGAGTGAGAAAATACAGAGAAAAAGGAGAAGAGTCAAGCAAGACAGAATACTGATAGTTTAGTCGTTCATCAACACTAAGTCCCTTCAGTCAGCTCTTCTTCAAAGACTGTAGACGATACTCTGAGCCCTGCCCTTGGAGCTGCGCTGCAGGCGCTGGAGCCCCCAGCAGGCGGAAGAAGACCGCATTTGCACGCTGCTCTGGGGCCCTGGTTCCCTCCCTGCTGACCCGAGAGCACGGAGACCCCAGACCGGTTGGAACCAGAAGGTTGAGGATGCTGACTCTCAAGGACCTCCCCACCCACCAATCAGGAAAGTGTGCGGGAGCGGATCACGCCCTGCCCCTCCAGCACTGGAAGACTGCTCACGACCCCCTCCAAGGGGAGCACAGTCCTTGAGGCCCTAGCCTGCTGTGTTCCCTCTTTGCCTGGCAATTAAAGCTATTTTTTCAGCTTCCTCCAACTCTGCCTCTGCGTTTCTATTTGGCACCGGTGTACAGAGGCGGCCGAGATTGCAGCAGCAAGATGGGAAGGCTTCCCCAGGAAGGGAGCAATGATGGCTGTGGCTGATTCCCTGCTGGACGCCCCTGCCGCTCACATATGACAGGCCCTCCAGCAGCCCCCATCCCACAGCTGCTGGGCAGGCGGAGGCGGAGGGGGTGGTGGCAGCACAGGCGACCCTGGGTGAGAATTTTCTGAAGGGGTCCAGTTGCTTGGCCGGAAAGAGGTTGAGGAGGGAAACTCGCTGGACAGGAAGGCAGGGCGCTGCTGGAGGTGAGCGCTGGCATGTCACGTGGACCGGCCGTCCCCAGGGGCTCCAAAGTTTGCCTTGGGGTCAGCCTGCCGACAGGGTGAACTGGGATGGACAGTTAGTTCTCGGCCCCCTCCCCCTGCCATCTCTGCCTGAACGCCTGACATTCCTGTGCCCAGGGCCCTGGGGCTCACCTAGCACCAGCCTGGAGCCGCCCTGGGGCCCCTGTGGGAGAGAGTTTAGATCAGTGAAGGCAGTCAGTTTCTAGAAGACCAGAGAGACGATCGCATCCGCCTGCTGAGATTCACGATTGAGGCGAGGAAAGAGAAAAGGGACGTCCCATCATCCTGGCAGAGTGTTCCCCTGGGAGGCCCTAAGGACTCGAGTTCCCCTGCCCAGGAGCCCGAGAAGGGCTGGGGAGACCCAGGACAGCAGGGGCCACCGAGAAGCCTGGAGGCAGGTTCCTGGGGACCAGAGTGCAAGCTCATTCAGCTGTGTCTGCTGGGCAGACAGCCCCCTCACTGCACCCTGGCCTCGGCAGCATCTGACCCAAGCCTCTCTCTGAGCCTCCTCTGCCTGACGTCTGCCCATTGTCCTGCTGCCCCTCAGGCAGAGCAGAGAGCGGTCTTGAACCTGGACCCCAAACACCATTTGGCACTGTCAGATCTGGGCAGCTGAACTCTCTGTTTTGTGCAAACAGCAGAGCCAGTTTGAGGAAGGCAGGCCATCAAGGTGCATGTCACCTCGTGGAGCTCAGAGATGAGAGCATGGCAGCCCCACTGCCCCAGTCCCTCCACGCTCGCCACCCATGTGCCACATGGTTCCAGTGTAACAGGCTCGATGCCTCTCTTCATCCTTTAAACAAGGGGTCCTCACACTATGGCCCTTGGGCCAAATCGAGCCAGGGCCTGTTTTTGTTAATAAAATTTTATTGGCTCACAGACTTGTCCATTCACTTGTACATTGTCTACATCTGCTTCTTCACTACGCACTGTTGGATGGGTGGGTGGACGGGTTTGTGGGTGGGTGGATGAATGGATGGGTGGATTGGTGAATGGATAGGTGGATGGATGGGTGGATGTGTGGATGGATAAGGGGATGGATGGATGGATTCGTGAGTGGATGAATGGATGGGTGGGTGGGTTGGTGAATGGATAGAGGAATGAGTGGATGAGTAGATGGATGGATGGATGGATTTGCGAGTGAATGGATGGATGGATTGGTGAGTGGATGGGTTGATGGATGGATGGGTAGGTGGATGAGTAGATGGATGTGTGGATGGATGGGTGGATTTGTGAGTGGACAGGTGGATGGATTGATGAGTGGATGGGTAGGTGGATGAGTAGATGGATGAGTGGATGGATGCGACATGTACCACCATAGGATTTGCTGTGGGTGAGGAGATCATGAGAACTCTGCTTTGGGAACTCACTGTGACAGCAGTGTACAAAATGGTGCAGAAGGAGATGAAGTGG
This sequence comes from Phacochoerus africanus, assembly GCF_016906955.1. Classification (NCBI taxonomy): domain Eukaryota; kingdom Metazoa; phylum Chordata; class Mammalia; order Artiodactyla; family Suidae; genus Phacochoerus; species Phacochoerus africanus. Next base: position 202,002,700 of record NC_062546.1, read on the forward strand.
AAAGAGGGGGCCTTGGAGGAGTATTTCCAAATCCCAGGTTATTACTATGTGCTGTGTACTCCCTAGGCAGGCAGACGTGTGGATGGAAACAAGCAACTGAGCCAGGAGGATATTCTGGAGGAAGAGATAGTGGCCACTGCTTTACCAGGCAGAGTGGAGGACAGAGCTGGGAGGCTCCGAGGGACTGAGCAAAAGTGACTACAGGGCTCTGGCTCTGGGGACTGGAGCTGTCACTCCCCAGCACAGGGTAAACCAACAAAGAGACACATGGCAGAGACTCAGTGTAGACATCCTGACTTTAGGAAAAACATGCTTGTAAAAGCATCACCTGTTCTACACAGTGACTTAAGGCAGTTTACCAACTGCATGCTATGCAAATAAAGGGAGTTAGGACATTGAGGCTGTTGGGAAGCAAAATGAAAGCTTGTGAGGTTTCTGGTAGTCAGCCTAGAGCCTCTCCTCACTTTTCCATAGTCAGACCAAAGGGGAGAACCATCCAGCCCACCGGGCTTTTGGGAGGGCGTGGAGTGGGTTCCTGCTTGCAGAGTGCTCAGCTCCACGTGGGCACAGAGGAAGGTTGTACATGCTCACTCTTCCTTAATATTATCTTTCCTTTCTTTATTTTCCTATAAGTGCGTTATTCACCTGATAGTGAGTGTTAAGATGCTTGCGAGGAGGAGCTGAATCTCATTGCCAGCTCTTGTTTCCTCTCCGCCCACCAACCCCTCCCCTGCAGCCCTAGGACACACCGCCTCACTCCACTGAATGGAGCAGTGGAGGCTGGCGGACAACTGAAGAAGTGCCCTGCAGCCCCTTAGATTGGGTCTTTTCTGCGTATCTGGCTCTGGAATGAAAGGGACGTCCCCGTTGTGATGAGAACTCAGCAAAACTGCCCATCCACCTCCCTCTGCATCACTCCCCGTGCATCTGCGCAAAGCTTGGCACGCGTTGTGCAAGGACAGGTTGCTGGAAACAGGAAAAAGTGGGTGTCTGGGGGTGGAGAGAAGATTGACAAAGTCTGTGGTAGGTTTTATTTGCTGTCAAAGAATTTCTCACTGTATTTACTTCAGCTTTTCCTTAGCCGTAAGCCCCAAAGCCACGCTTAATTTGATAATGTATCTGCTTATCGCGTACCGTGACTTACAGTCACAAATCCTCCCAGAACTGGTACTGAAAGTTGGCAGAGGTGAACACATACCATACCACGCCTTCAAAACTGGCCGTTCTAGCTGTCAAAAATGGACGTAACATCAATTTTATTATCACTACTCTTGCTGTTCACATGGGCAGTTTGCGATTCAAAATAAGTAAATTTTTTATTTGAAAAGATTTCCAGGGAGTTCCCATTGTGGCTCAGCAGGAACAAACCTGACTAGGATCCATGAGGACGCACGTTCGATCCCTGGCCTTGATCAGTGGGTTAAGGCTCTGGCATTGCCCCCAGCTGCAGGGTAGGTCTCAGATCTGGCTCAGCTCCATATGCCACAGGTGTGGCCCCAAAAAGCAGGAAAGAAAAATTTCCAAGTCCTTCACAATTCATCTAGTTCTATTATTTATTTATCTGTTGTTTATTTACTGGTCTTTTTAGGGCTGCACCTGTGGCTTATGGAGGTTCCCAGGCTGGATGAGTAGATGGATGAGTAGATGGATGTGTGGATGGACGGATGGATTTGTGAGTGGACAGGTGGATGGATTGATGAGGGGTCGAATTGGAGTTGCAGCTGCCAGCCTACACCACAACCACAGCAATCCGAGAGGGATCCGAGCCGCATTTGTGACCTACACCACAGCTCACGGCAATGCCAGATCCTTAACTCACTGAGCGAGGCCAGGGATCAAACCTGCAACCTCATGGTTCCTAGTCGGATTTGTTTCCGCTGCACCACAATGGGAACTCCCTAATTCTATTTTTTAGGTTACTTGAAGGTTGATTTTTGAACAGTAAGTACCTGTACTAATTACTTATACTTTTCCAAATTTGTTCTTTATTGGCGGGGTGGGGGGCAGGACTTTCGCCGGGGAGTCAGGGGAGCTGTATTCAACCAGGTGTCTGCACCCAAATGGAGAGTTCCATCTGCCAGCCCAGGAATGATGCCTGGATGTTATTACTTTCTCTGTAATGTCCAATTTGGTCTTTGATCTCCTGAGCCACTGTTAATTTTATGGTTTACACAATTTAAAGTGCCAGACAACTGCGAAGTGCTGGCTCAGGAACGAAAAGCAGAACAGAGCTGCTTTTACCGCCCAGCCACCCTCCATAACAAACCTCTCCAGGGAGACCAATATTTGCACAGTAAATTGCACATTCTAAGGCTGTGTGGTCAATGGAAACGCTCCTTCCAAGTGCCCGAGACCCTCAGGTATCTTGACTGCCTGCCTGGACAGGTGGAGATGGAAGATCAGTCCTCTCGGAGGGGCCGTGGGTTGCTCTATAGGCACCAGAGCAGACACACAGAAATGTCCCGTGTGCTGTGCGACGCCTCGCGGATCTGCGTTCTTCACGGGACGATGGGGAGAAGAGCGCCAAGGTGATGTGTTGCAGATGTATTCCTTGTCCTGTGCGTGCGTGAAAGAGAGAGAGAGAGAGAGAGAGAGAGAGAGAGAGAGAGAGAGAAAGAGAGAGAGGGAGAGGGAAATGCATAGCTCCCGGTTTGACCCAAGTTTACTCTACGTTTAATCTTAAGAAGGGAGAAATGGATGGATGACTATGGTTTCAAGATCCAGGAGGGTGCTCCCAAGTCCATTAAGGGCTGTCCTTGTTACTGTGGTTGTTACTATCATTTAAAAAGTTTCTTTAAGAGTAGGAAGATATGAGCTTTGAAAGACAGGCTGTTTGGAGTTCCCGTTGTGGCGCAGTGGTCAATGAATCTGACTAGGAACCATGAGGTTGTGGGTTCAACCCCTGGCCTTGCTCAGTGGGCTGGCCCTACCCTTCAGTTCTACTCTCTGTCTTTAGTGGCAGGGGGAGGGGTGTCCCCCCCACTGGTGCCCAGATCACTGGGGGCAAACTGGCTACTCTGGGCAAGGCCAGTGATGGGGTGGGGAGCCCTCCAGAGGCCCTAAAGACAAATCGGGGGCAGCCTCCGTCCAGGCGGTACACGGACATCTCTCCTGGTGGGGGACCAACGTGTGATTTGGTCAGGAAAACATGTAACTTGTCAACATTGTATCCATTTTCATGCCTATGATGGGGCCGTGATTTTGTGGCTGAAGTCTCATGATCCGTGTTGCAAGGCAGGAACAGTCCAGCAAGGAGGCCACGGCCCATGGCAGTTTATGGAGTCCAGAAGGAAGGTCCTCTTTCAAATTTAATTTTAAGTTTTTAATTGAAATAGAGTCTATTTACAAAGTCATGTTCATTTTAGGTTTCTAGCAAAGTGATTGGTTGTCCATAGGTGCCTAGGTCTATGTCCTTTTCCAGGTCCTTTTCCATCATGGGTGATTACAAGATGTTGAGTCTAGGTCCCTGTGTTGTAGAGTAGGTCCTTGCTGGTTATCTCTTTTACGTACAGTCGCAGGGATATTTTACTCTCAAAGTCCTAATTTATCCCTCCCTCTCCCCTTTCCTCTTTGGTAAACATAAGATTGTTTTCTAGGTCTGCGAGTCTATTTTGTAAGTAAGTGTTCATTTGTATTTGTTTTTTCAGATTCCACATATAAATGATAAGAGAAGAGCATCTTTTACAGCTACAGAGCTCGGGACCACGTGCACTTTTTAGGCCAACAGGTTCTCTGGTTGCTGGGGTGTAATTCATGGGCGCAGTGGTATGAATTCTGGGCACGGGGAACTTGGACAGCTGTGGGGAAGACCTTGACTGAGGCCAGAGGCAGGCTGGAGCATCTCCATGCAGAGGCGGGAAGGGCATGTGAGGACAGAGACAGAAGTGAAGGCACCAAGTCCAGGCCCCTCCCCAGTGGGTTCTGACGGCTCTGGGCTCCTGCAGGGCTGGTCCATGGTAGAGGATCATTAGAGAGCTTCGAGGCCAGAAGAGATTCAGGCGTGCACTCAGGTTTTAGGGCCCAGGCTCCAGGAAGACACAATCACCAGTAACTGAGCCTGTGGCCCAGCCCACAGCCTTGGCCTCCAAGGGCTAGTTCTCTGACCTCTGGCTTAAAAGCAAGGGCTTTGTTTGTTCTTTGGGTCTACCTTAAGAATCTAGATTATGAGTCATCTTTCTTTGGAACTGCATGAATGATCCAAATTGTTCCATGCTATTTCTGTTAGGATAGCCGTCTTTGGCTGGTGAATAATGGAATATGGTTTGAGTTACCATTTTTTTCTCTCACTTCTGAGCTTTTTGGCTAATATCCGATGTGTATTTCTTACTCAAAGCTGAAAGAAGCATGGCTTTAGATGGACATTCTTTAATGACATTTCACTGGACACTTTCAGGTGTCAAAATGAAACAGAATTAACCTTTCTGTCCTGTTCACACATTATAATTACTACCATATTCCAATATTTATGTACCCTGCCTGGGTTACAATTTCTAGAAGGTCTTAATCAAATGGTTGAAAAAATACATTCTGCCTCAGGTCTGTCAACTGGCCAGTATTTTCCTACCATGCACAGCAATGACATGTACCATAATGAAAGCAAATCTGACCTTTAAAGAAAGGCCCAATCAAATGTCACATCCCGTATTCTAAAATGGCCTTGTGAAAACGCATTCCCATAATGAAAGCCATCTCAGGAGAAGCCATTTCCCAAGAAAAGCCAACTCAGGATCCTGTGAAACCTTGCTGGGCTTTAGTTTCCTTGCTCGGATTACGCCCTAGGCTTCCAGGGGGATTACAGATTACACACCAAAAGAAAGGCCTTTTTCAGTTGGAAGAAAGACAAATAAAATATGCAAGATGTTTATATTTCCAACAGCTCAAGGATGTACACACACACACACACACACACACACATCTCTACATACCACCAAGAACATATACTTTTTAATGAGTGCCTGCGGCCCTGTTTTCTGTGCACCAGCAGACTTCAGCATCAAAACCAGGCTGCATCTGGAACAGTTCAGCAGTGGAGAAGAGCCCAAGCCCCCTAAAACTCTCTGCTTCCCTGAAGCCTGTCCCAGTGCCCCGAGAGTGACCGTGACTTCTTTCTCTGCCCTGCCACCCATCATGCTTTAGGGTCATCTCAGGCTCTTCCCGGTTTTTACCTGCCCCAGAATGCGTTTACTTCCTCGTGGTCACACCATGTGAATGCAGGTGTTTCTAGGAGAATGGAGAAAGGAGATGTTTTCGGAAGGGGTGACTTCAGCAGCCCTCAGAAGACAATGACATGATGGACATTTGCACCACATGTTCAGGTTTACAGCGGGACCTCAGGTCCCCTGCTGTCTTCCAGTCCTCACCAAACGCTGGGCTCTCAAGGATGCCGAGACCAGCTGTCCACAGAGTTGGATGTGAAGGGAAATGTGACCTTGATCTGTGGATCCCGGGATGGGGACCAAGGACCTGTTTCCTAAAGCTGCTCCCCTATGGACTTGAGAGTCGCGTCCCATCTAAGTCCTGCCCACCACCTTCCTCTGGGATTCTGGACCACTCGGCCCTCATCCCCTCGTCTTTGTAAGGCTGACCCTTCCTCCCATCTCCCATCTCTCTGCTTATTCTGTTCTGCTGATGCCCCTGCTAGTGTGAACCTGTTTTCTGGTTCCCCTGTCAAAGCTGATCTTACCTGGATGAGGGCTGCATCCGGCACCCTCCTCCCTCCCTGTGCAGCCAGCCTCACCAGGCAGGACTTCCTCATCTCTGCTGTGTGATCAACTTTTGGTCACAAGACCATCGAGGATGCGAATGCCCTTGAAAGCAGGCGCTCCTTTCCTCACATGAGACCGGGAGCATCTTAAAGGCATATTTTGTATCTGGCTTCATGTATGATTACAATACTTGTTTGGTCTTTATTTGTTAAATAAATGAAGTGATGTATGAGGCATATGTGAACGTAGGAATTTTGTTCTCCACTCTCAAAAGTACGGGGTGATTTACATTTCATCAGTTGTAGACGTAACAACACTCAGACCACGGTTCTTCTGATGATGAAATGAAATCGTAGGGCCATGGTCTTGCATGTCAAGTACTCAGAAAATACCAGCTTCCTTTCCCTGCTTTTTTCAGCCTCCTGGTGTCTTTGTAAAGAGTATTTCACTGTCCACTACAGGTGAGTCTGTATCTTACCTGCGGGAGATGTAGTAGATCTTCTGCATCTGGGCATCTCCCGCCTCGCCAGCAAAGATTCCAAGCATCATTTCAGGTGATGAGGAAGAAGGTGGTTTTTTGGAGTTATCTCCATCTCCTTCTTCAGGGGCATGGGGGCAGGAGGAAAGCTCTCACCTGTCACCCCTGAGCCTCACCTTCTAAGGTTCCATGCCAGGACTATGAGGAGCCTCTGTCCAGGCTTTGAGTCTGAGCTTCATCCCCAGCTGTAGCACATAAGATGCATTCTGATATTTTCTATTATTTTTTATTCTTCTCCAGGCTAGTCTAGTCTATTTCAAGGGTTTTTTGTTTGTTTGTTTGTTTTTGTTTTTTAGGGCTACAGGTACAGCATATGGAACCTCCCAGGCTAGGGATCGAATCAGAGCTACAGCCACAGTGACACCAGATGCGAGCTGTGTCTGTGACTACACCACAACTCATAGCAATGCCGGATCCTTCACCCACTGAGGAAGGCCAAGGATGGAACCTGCATCCTCATGGATACTAGTCAGGTTTGTTACTGCTGAGCCATGATGGGAATGCCTATTTCAAGTTTTTAAATGTTGGCCATGGCTCTCCGCATTGAATTCACATCAATTTACATTAGTGGGTTGAGACCCTCCAAGTGGACGAAATGTCTTAGGAAATGACCTCCCAGGCCAGAAGGAGGTGTTCAGCCCAGCTTGGTGGAGATGATTGAGGGGGTACAGGTGGTTGAGTTTCATGCAGCGGTGGACACAGCCGAGCTGGGACTCAGAGAAGGCAAGATGGTGCCTAGTACAGAGTGCAACCTGTAAAGAGATGCTCACTCTCCACGCCTGAGGGTAGCTTTTCAAAGTCTGCACCCTGGGCACCTCACTCAACTCACCTAGCCCAGCCCCGGCTGCTACACGGAGTCGTCCCGTTTTACAGATGAGCGCTCTGCCACCACGGGGACAAAAACTGTGATGGAGACCACAGTGCCCGAAGCAGGATTCTCGCCTGGCCCTGGCTGACCTGAGCCAGAGCTGCTTCCCAGCCCCACAGGGAAGATGCAGGCCATCAGCCTCCATGGGACCGTCAGCCTGTGCGGAGACTCAACTTATGTGAAACTAAGGGGAGCAACTTCTGAACAGCACAGACAGTAGGTGTGAAACTGAGGATTCTGATGAATGTATTAAGTTTCTGAGGATGAGACTGAGTGTCTTGCTTTTATGGTTTCTTAAACCACATATCCTATTCCACAGCCTTCAGCTGGGCTGGCTTTGCCTCTGGTGCTTATTTCTGAATCATTTCCCAGCCACCAGGATGTGGGGCAGGGTGGGCAGAGGAGAGAGTCTCGGGAAGGGGTGCAGCCAAAGCCCATGGAGGAAGCTTCCCAGGGACACCCGAGTCCCAGACTCTGTGGTTTCCTAGTTTAGTGTTGAGAAACCACAAATGAGAGGCCAGAGGGGGTGGAGGTGGAATAGTGAGTTTATCACCTCCCTTGGGTGCTTCTCTGCCAGGTGCTATCTCCACTCCAGGTCTCCTCCTGTAATAGAGAAGAACCCATCTGACTCCTTATTGGATCTGTTCCTTTTACTTTAAACTTTGCAATCTATCGCTTTTACTACAAGTTGAGAATGTTGCCTGTAGCCTGAAGTATAGAAGAGAGCCCATTCTCAAGGCTCTGATCTCTAAAGTTGTAACAAGTTCCCATTCACATAGGGGTAAAAAGTTGCAGAACAGAGAATAACATTTGTCTTGCTGGAGGCCTAGAGGTACAACCTGACCTGATCTGCCTTGCACAGCTGCAAGAACAAAGGATTCCTGCACCACGACATTTGCAGCAACCAACCCCGCCCCTCCTTCACCTTGCCTTTAAAAATGTTTTGCTGCAGCTCTTCGAGGAGTTCAGGGTTTGGGGGGTGGGGGCATGACTCTCCTTGCATGGCCCTACCATAAACCTTTTTCTGTTCCAAACTTCACTACTTCAGTACTGTTTGGCTCACCGTGCATTGGGCACAGGAGCTTGTTTCAGCTAACCCTTGTGGGCGTCTCCTTTCCATCTCAGGCCATCCTCCTTCACTGGCTCCTTTGGTCCTGCTGCAGACAGGCTGGATTCCATCTTAGTGAAGCTTCCCTTCCCATTTGTCTACCTTCCCCCCCAAGCGGGGATGCTGTGGTCCCTCTTGAGTCAAGGCAGAGCCTGTCTGCCTGGGATAGATCATGGCCAGTTGTGGCTAACAGCCTGAACTTGCATCTGACCCATGGGCAGCCAGACTTTGATGAGCTCCCACAGGAACCATGACTTCATCATGAAGACAGACACACACATCCACCAGCCCCTCTGCGCAAGGACTGGGAGCTCGAACACATGCAGACACCTTCTAGGATTCCCATCTAGCTTGGTGTTACAGGGAAAGCAGGCTTGCAACAGGTATTTGTTGAATTAATAAAGACCTCACATAAGACCAGGCCAATTAAGAAAGTTCAATGGCAACTGAGAAAGTGTTACAAAGGAGTCCCCAGAGAATGTAAGCTTAAGGTTAGGAGGACAGGATCTTGCTGGCCTCTGCTTCGCAGTCCTGAGTTTTAGAAAAGATGAGACCTTGATCCAGTTCCTGATCAATTGCTGAATTATTTCCTCATCTGTGAAATGGGGGCAATACAGCATTGGCCTCCAAAGTGGATTTTGATGTTTTAATGAGCCCGTGAGTGTAAGACCCTTTCATAAGGCATCCAGTTCTGAAACTTGGGCTAAAGTGTGTTCTTGGCAGAAGGGAGTCACTCCCCCCACCCCCTTACAGGTGCCAGGAGCAGAGCAGTCCAGGGGTCCGCATTGGTGGCCTGCCCTTCCCCAGAGTGTGGCTCTCCAAAACCAGGCTGTGGGCTGTGGACTAGTGCCATTTTATGCCCATGGCAACCCATTCCAAAATCCTCCAGGGGCTGTGGCTGGACCTTAACAGCCTGGCATTCTAGGCCAGGGTTCTAACATCAGTTGTTTTTTTTCTTTCCTGACTGTGGAATTTTAACACTTTAAACTCCAAGATAGTCTTTATAGGATTTCTGTCCAGGGAGCCATAAATGAAATCAGACAAACTTTCTCTTCCTTGATCCCCCTTGGTCACCAATGTCATACCTGCTTTGAGTAGAAAATTTGGAAAATACACAAAAATGAACCCACGTGTATACACAGATGTATACAGCACATCTGTGTATATACACAGACAACAGTCATAATACCTCTAACCGGAAGAAGCGTATTAATATCTTGTTTTATTGCAGCCTTTGTTCTTTTTTTGTCTTTTCTTTTTAGGGCCATACCTGCGGCATATGGAGGTTCCCAGACTAGGGGTCGAATCCCAGCCGTAGCTGCCGGCCTACACCCCACAGCCACAGCAACACAGGATCCAAGCCACGTCTGTGGCCGACACCAGAGCTCACACCCATGCCAGATACTTAACCCACTGAGCAAGGCCAGGGATGGAACCTGCATCCTCATGGATACTAGTCAGATTCATTTCTGCTGAGCTGCAATGGAAACTCCAGCCTTTGTTCTTGAATACATTTTTCAGGATGTAGATGAGACCCTTATAAAGGTGTTAGCACAAGTCCATGTGCCCAGAGCACGGAGAGGCCCAACGAAACTTCAGAGTTTGGAGCTGAGAGATGTTTATTGCAGGGCCATGCAGGGAGATGGATGGCTCAGGCTTCCTAATATCCCAAACTCCCTGAATCTAAATTGCAAAGCACATCGAAAGGCCAGGTGAGAGAGGGGCGTGGTTGGTTGCAGCAGACTTCTTGGGGCAGAAATCCTGTGTTCTTATAGCTGTCCCCAGAGGTCAGATCACGATGTTCCTATCAACCTCCAAGAAGTTTCATGTTCTGCTTCAGAGAGGAGTTAAAACAGAGGACATGGGGAAGGGCCTGCCCCAGGAAGACCCCATAGAGTCCTGCTAGGTTACACAGGGTATTTTTAGTCTTTTTTGGTTGTTGTTGAAAACTATAATAAAATTTTTTTTTATAGTCTTAAAGATGCTTCATAGACAGACTGTTTAAAGGCTGGATAACATAGCACTGCAGAACTAGTGAGTGGAAGTAAACTCAGACAGAGCTACTCACACACTCCCCAGGGAAAATCACACTGAAAGAAGAAGACAGAGTCAGTTGCTATGATCCAACCACCTTGTCTGAGGAGGGGGCTGGGAAGAAAAAAAAAAGGGGGTGTATTCATAGTTCTGTTTATGGGGCTTGGTTAAATCAGGGACGTAAGCTTTTCCTCACTTTCATGTATTCACTCATTCTTCTCGGCAATGACTCTTTGGTTGCTAATTTGGTGGACAGGTATTCATTCCATCTCCTCCAGGTGCCAGGCTGGGAACAGAGTGGTGAGCAAAGCAAGCTGTCCCTGGTGACCTGCAGCCAGGCAGTCATTGGATCCCATCACGCATCCCATCGGGGGCAGGTGCACGCACGCACACGCACACGTGTGCACACACTCTTTAATTACAGCTGGGACAACGTCTCTGAGAAGTCAGGGAAGAGTGTCCTGAGAAAGGAATATTTACTGAAGGAAGAGAGGGAAATTAGCCAGACAAGACCATAGAGGCCATGACAACAGCAGCAAGAGTGTGTGCCGGGTCCAGCTCCAGCAGAGCAGGGTCTGTAACCCACGGCGGGTGGACCCATCCCGCCTGCGGTCTGTTGTTGTCAATAAAGTTTTATTGGAACCCAGCCTCGCCCATGTACTTATGTATTGTCTGTGGCTGTTTTTGTGCTACAGCAGCAGAGCTGAATGGTTACGACAGAGACGCTGTGGGCCCTCAAAACGGAAGTGTGGAAAGCTTACCCCTTTTCAGACAAGGCTTGACAACCCAGCTCTGGGGACAGGGGTGACATGGCAGGGGCCTGGCAAACCAGGGGCCTCTGATGGGGCAGCACAGGAGGGTTGAGCCTCAGAGACTGGCCCTTCCCTGAGCCCCGAGAGACATGGTGAAAGTGATGAGCTGACCAGCAAGAGGATTAGATTTCTGAGTTTAAAAGATTTATGAGTTTAAAAGATTGCACTTTTCTCGTGGTCCTTCGTGCTCAGCTCCAGGCCTTCTGTTCCAGGTTTATAGTCGTTGTGTCATGAGTACATGCATGTATATATCTATATAAATGGGTTCTGTGTCTCTGAAGAATTGTGACTAAGTATTTTCATCAGTTGCCACCTTTTCAGCTGACTCTCTCTGTTATTATTTTCTTAATGTTTTCCTTTAAATCCACTTATTGTTATAAGACATTGTCATACAGGGAACTTGGTATCTCTGCTTGAAACCGAGACGCACTCTCTCTTACCCTAGATGAAGGGTGAGAACCGTGTCCCTTTGGGCATCCTGCCTGGGCCAGCCTTGGAGGCCTGCTCTATTTCTCTGCTGAACAGAGTGATAAGCCAGAGCTGGGTGTTAAAGACAGACTAACAACAAAGACAGACGCAGAGGCAGTAAAGCTTTCACCACACGATTTACGATTTGATGCCGTCTGCTTGGCCCCCACTTGCAGGAACAGGGCTGATCCCCATTCCTGTGAGCTGATCCTCAGGGATGGGGGTCAGGAGAAGGCCAGGAGGTAGTTCTTAACCGACCTTTGAATAAAAATCACTGGGAGTTTGCTGGAAAGGCAGTTCCTGGGAATCCCATCCCTAGGGGTCCTGATCTGGGGAGGGGTTTGGAGAGGGCAGAGTTTGAAGGCATCCGGCTCCTTCCAGTGCGTGTGGCCAGCAGCTGCAACCCCAGAGTCACGGCTGAGGGGTGCTCCATGAAGGGATTGCTTTGACCACAGCCTGGGATGAAGGGCCTCCGACCAAACAACCATAAATTGCTCTCAACCCACCTGAAACAGTATCTGGCTTCGTTCTGAAGGATGTGGTTTGGAAAAGCCGTCTCTATGCTGGAAATGTGCTCACAATCCTGTCTACTTGTAAGAGTGATTTTGGTTTGAAGCACTTTATTGCCAAATTCCTGGGATGAGAAATGGTTAGATATTTACTTGGGGAAAAAAATAAGAGTTAAGTGAAATATAAATGGTTTGAAATTACTTGTAGGCAGGAGACGTTTGTGCATCTGACTCCTGAGATACCCACTCAACGCAGCCATTGAGAACACATCCGTTCCCTGCTCCTCGGGGGCCTGACCTGGAGTGGGCTTGGTAGCAGGTCCCAGAGAAACATGTCCCCGTGGTAGTTCTCGGAACCTGTGAATGTCGGTTTCCATGTAGGAAAAGGTGTGATTAAGACTTGAGAAGAGCTTGTCCTAGTTTACTTGGAAGGGTCCTAAGTCAGATGACCACTGTCCTTTTAAGAGTGAAGCAGATGGAGGAGTTCCCATCGTGGCGCAGGGGAAACAAATCCAACTAGGAACCATGAGGTTTTGGGTTCGATCCCTAGCCTTACTCAGTGGGTTAAGGATCTCACTTTGCTGTGAGGTGGCAGATGTGGCTTGGATCCTGCATTGCTGTGGCTTTAGTGTAGGCCAGCAGCTGTAGCTCTGATTGGACACCACCCCCCCCCCCCCCCCCCAAAAAAAAGAGTGAAGCAAATGGAGATTCTGCAGCACAGAGGATGAGGCTGGGCAAGGATGGAGGCTCAGCTTGGGTGATGCTGCCACAAGGCAGTGAGGGTCCAGGGGGACCCCGGAAGCTAGAAGAAGCCAGGAAGGATGCTTGGAGGGAGCATGGTCCTGTCAATACCTGGCTTTCAGGTTCTGGCCTCCAGAAATATGAGCGAATGTACTTCTGCTGATTTAAGCCATCAGATCTGTGGTCATTCATTAGGCAGCTTCAGAAAACACACAGTCCACAACACAGAACCCAGGAATAACTTCAGCGGACTGTCTACATGACTCTGTGAACGAGGCAAGGCTTTGGGTTTCCTGCAAGGAGACTCAGACTGAGGGACTGTGTTCCATGTGGAATATGGACACACACCGCACACGGGCACAACTTGGCCTCAGAGATGTGGCTGTTCTCTGCTCTCGCGTAGGCAGGCTTGGCTGAGCTGGTAACCCCACCCTGTGGCTTCCACGTAGGCCAGCCATGGACCGTTCTCTTCAGCCCCAGGAACACACGAACCTGCTGGCACCATTCTTACTCAACTCCCAGAGGCCTTTGGGGCCAGGAGATGGGCTGGGTGGCGTGAGAAGAAAGGTCCAGAGCAGCTCTGCTCCGTGGACACAGCTTGACTCTCACACATCACCTTAAACTCTATAGAAGCTATATTTAAGCATCTTTTAAAGATAAAATTAGTTTTCATATTATATTTTAACTTAGCTTATTCAACACGGACTCTATATAAAAATTACCAGTGAAAAATTTTACGTTCTTTTGTTTTTTAATTATCAGGTCTTTGAAATTGGGTGTGTATTTTACACCTACGGGGCATCTCAGCTTCTACCGACCACGTTTGAAGTGCTCGATAACCACGTGACCTTGACTTCTGCACCGAACAGTGCAAGGCTAGAGCCCAGGCAGCTGCAAAGATGCATGGGAGGCTGCTCAGATCCTTCAGCTCTGCGATTGCACCCTTGAGGCCCCTGATGGGAACCCCTTGCAAGCATTTCCAGGGAAGCTTGTGTGCATGCATTTATGCACAGCTGTGGTTTGGGGCTGGGACCGCGCATGCGTGGAGAAAGGACGATTCCTCCTAGGATGTAATAGCCTGGAGGTGAGAACAAAGCAGACACTAACGTTGAGATGGTGACTGTGGTCCAGAGAGCTGGAAATCTTTTCCGAGTGAATGCCTAGGGCCACGGGATTGGATCTAAGGTCCAGTCTTGCAGGACTCGTGAGGTCTTGAGTTCTTACATTAATTTTTTCTTCCTTTTCCAGCCATACCCACAGCATATGGAAGTTCCTGGGCCAGGGATTGAATCCGAACCAGAGATGCAAACTTCGCTGCTGCTGCAGCAATGCTGGATCCCTGACCCTCTGTGCCAGGCTGAGGATCGAACTGGTGACTCTACAGAGACAAGCTGGATCATTAAACTACTGTGCCACAGCAGGAACTCCCTGAGTTCTTAGATAGTAACAACTTCTGGAACAAAATTCTCCTGTGTAGATCAGTTCCTGAAAGCAGGGGATACCCCAGACTTGCAGCATCTTTCAAGGGAAGATGGGAGGAGAAATTGATTTATCTCATTTTGCTTTTTATTTATTTATTTATTTACTTCTTGATTTTTAGGGCTGCATCCACGGCATAGGGAGGTTCCTAGGCCAGGGATCGAATCAGAGCTGTAGCCGCCAGCCTACACCACAGCCACAGCAACACTGGCTCTGAGCCACATCTGTGACCTACACCACAGGTCATGGCGACGCCAGCTCCGTAACCCACTGAGTGAAGTGAGGGATCGAACCTGTACCCTCATGGATCCTAGTCGGGTTCATTAAGAGCTGAGCCATGAAGGGAGCTCCGATTTGTCTCATTTTGAATGGAAAGTTCATTGCCTCTGGGAGAGTTGTTTTTAGCTACACGAGGACCACACAGAGAAGAAAAAAAAGCATTGCTCTCAGATGGGAGTTTAGCCAACAGCGACAATAGCCGTCAGCTTTGCTGAGTCTGATGGACATTCAGGGCACCCAAGGCAGGACCATTGTTTATAGTGACAGCTTAACAGCAGGCCGGAGGAAGAGAAGGTTGCGATGGCAGCGGGAAGCCGTAAACACTTAATCCATCCCAGAAACTTCGAGGGAATCAGGCGCCAAGGAGGCCAGACCAGACCCTTAATTGCTGGGTAATTTGCTGCATCGGGCTGCCCACGTCTGCTCCTCTTAGATGCCAACACCAGCAGAGGGTGGCAAGGACCGCCCACTGGAGGGTGTGGTGGCATCGGCCCCCCGCAGAGGAGGGCAATATGATGGATATTCACCTGTCCACCGTGCTCGACTCATTTATTCAAATTAACCGGTGCCCAGAGCTGGAAAGAAATGGATCTGAATGCAGACAAAGATGAATTGCGGTAAAAATGGAAATTACAGTCTAGAAAACTAATATCATCAGGCCACTGGGATTTTATTAGCTAATCATGGCTATCATTTTGGGCTTTTGAAAACGTTGCTTGGATTGAATTTTCACCTTGTAACCATAAGGACTTGTCACGATGCGTGTTTAGTGATGCGGGGAGGGAGTGACGGTGGCTCTAATGAGCTGTTTTACATTCTTCTCTCTCTCTCCACACGTTCGTTTTGTTGCTCGGGCGCTGTAGATTTGTCACAGTTGACGATGCTTAAGGTAGCGAGTCACCTCCCGAGACCAAGGTCAAGCATTTGTCCGATCGCTCAGGGATCTCCTGCCAGGCGTGGGACGCTGGGGCTTTTCAGGTCAGGCAGCGGGTCCCCAGCCTAGGAAAGGAAGCAGCCTGACCATCCGCGTGGGATGCCCTACAACTGCTGGCAGCATCCTTGCCTTATGAATGCCTGGACCGCTGGATTCGGCTTTCCCCCTTGGCTACACCTTTAGCCCCGTGGCTCAGAGCACCCGCCACTGACTATTTCATTCTCACCGCTGCCGTGACATCGGAACCAATCCTAACCCACTCCCTCCCTGGCTTCCGCTAGAAGCCTGTCAAGCTAGCGATGCAGAGGGTGGGGAGTTAGCGCCCTGGGGTCGGGGGGCTCTCAAGCAGTGGGGGGAGCAGCCCATGGATGAATCCTTGGCCTGAATCCCTGGAGGGGCAATTCCGGAGACGGTCTGCACCCTTTTTGGAGGGTCCCACCCAGGACCAAGGCCCCGTTCTCCTTTCTGAATGGACATCTTAGTGCAGCATCCTCTATGCTGGCTTCCTGGCGGTTCCTCACGCTCCCCCGGTCCTTCACTCCAGCTCCTCCCCGTCCTCCCTGTGATGGTCTCGCGGCCCCAGGGCTCTCCACTCAGGTCTCTGCTGTTTGGGGAAGTGGGGGGATGGGGAACCCTGGTCTCCTCAAGGTCTCACCAAGGGCATGAAAACAAGCGTAGCTTGTAGTCATCGCAAGCTTGCAAGACGCCAGGCCCTGTGTAAAGGGCTTTTCTGTCTGACAATCAGCTTCCATTCTCACCAGCATGTTACCTGGGAGGCACTAATGACGCCCATTTTACAGATGAAGGCACTGAATCGCAGAGAGGCCACGGAACTGGTCCAGCCACGTTCCACGGCTTAGACTGGGTAAACCTGGGCTGCTTCATTCAAGCAGGCAGGATTCAGTTCTGCTGCCCCAAATGCTGCCTCCAAAACTAACTCACTGTTTAAGATAAATGCAGTTGCCTGGTGCTCCTGGAATCTAGGCGTGTGCTACGCTGAATGCTGAGAGGGCCTCTGGGATGCTGCCGCTCAGCCTCTCCCCCGACATCCCAAGGGTGGAAACGCAGACCTGCGCTAATGCGGGGGAGGGACTGGCCCATCGGATGCCTTTGGCCTCGTAACTTTTTAGGATAATTGGAAAGGGATTGAAACTCAGAAAGCCCGGACTCCCCGCAGGCCACAGGCAGCATCAGAGGCTCTCCTGCGCTCCCTCCATGTGATCTGATGGTGCTGATAAAATCATTTAACGTCTCGTGAGCCGCGCTGACTCTCTCCGTAGAGACCATGACTGCGGGCTCCAAATGTGGCTGATCCTGACGTCCTTTCAGTCGGGCTTCCGATTCTGGGCCTGGGCTTCCGCTGGGAGGTGGGACTCCACGAGCCTTTAGCCCCTCCCTCCCCGCACTCATCCCATCACATAAATACAGAAAAAGGCGGAATTCGGTATCCTCCCTGGAAAATAGAAAGGCTGCCATCAACAGGCTGGAAACACGAGGAGTTTCTGCTGATGGGTGGCACTGAGGGGTGTACAGCCTAACGAAGCCGAATTCCTGCCAGGCATCCTCCGAACCCTGGAGATATTGTGTTTAAAGCCTATATATTTTTTAAATTTTACATTTTTTAATGAAGTATTGTGGATTTACAATACTGTGTTGGTTTCAGGCATACCGCACAACAATTCAGTTATATATACATATATATTCTTAAAAATGTATATTACTAATATTCTAAAAATATTAAATATTAATATTATATTCTTCTTCTGAATCTTTTCTCTTATAGGTTATTACAAAACATTGAGTATAGTTCCCTGTGCTGTACAGGAGGTCCTTGTGGGTTATCTATCTTATACGTGGTTGTGTTTATGTGTTAAAGTCTCCATTTATTCCGTAGAGTTTCTCAAAGTCGAGGCTGAGGGCTATTGCAGCTTAGTTATCTGATTGTAATTGTGATTCATCTCAGGAACATGGCACTGGCTGTTGGCATCCGGGGTGGGGGCCGTGGCAGGAATGGGCCCTTTCCTTAAGCTCTCGGGTTCTCGCACACATAGAGCCTCTACGTAAGGCGGGTGCCCAGATCGTCTTACCCTGAGCAGATGGAACACGTGGGGTTTGGAACACGTATGTGGAGAATGAAGTTCTGCCCGAGGCCAAAGCTGAGCAGTTGGTGCTTCTCCATGTCCGTGTCTTTGGTGACCATTGCACAGCGTGACTCACATTTCTGGGTTCCCCCAGATCTCATTGCTCTCCCTGCTGGGGTGCTCTGACCCTCAGCATTTGGCAGGGGTGGATGTAGCTGGGGTCCACCTGGCGGGGACTTGCCTGGTGGACCCTGTTGGTTTCCAAACCCTCTGGACCCAGATCCAGGCTGGAGGGAGCTGCATGTACCAGCGCCCTGTCTGTGCCTGGCGTTTCTCAGCTGAGAAGCAGGGCTGGTACAGATGTTCCTGGGAGGCAGAGGTGTAATGAAAACGGCCTGGGTTATTGGCGTTAACAAACAGCCATGCATGTGTTTCCCAAAGGAACTGCGTATGTCACGAGGCCCTTCTTGTGCCCCGCTTCCCAGCACACCTTAAATTTGGCATAAAGTGGGAGGCAGTGTCTTCCCTGACAAAGAAGGGTCTTGCCTG
This sequence comes from Phacochoerus africanus, assembly GCF_016906955.1. Lineage (NCBI taxonomy): Eukaryota > Metazoa > Chordata > Mammalia > Artiodactyla > Suidae > Phacochoerus > Phacochoerus africanus. Next base: position 202,020,805 of record NC_062546.1, read on the forward strand.
TGGGTTGGTGGCAGGTCTGAGTCTAGGTCACTGGGGCCCTGACTTTCAATCTACCAGGTGAAGTAGAGCCATAAGGAGGAGGCCTGGCTAGCCAGAGTCTGGAACCAAAGGTCAGGCCTTCAGCCCAGGGCAGCAGGGGCAAGTCCGAGCGCTGGCTGGTACCAGGAGCCCGGAAGGTGAGGGGGGCTGGGTGAGGGGCAGGATCACCTGGGATCTGGGCTAGTCAGACCCCTGGACCCTCGGACCACAGGAAGGAAAACCAACTTGAGCTGGCCAAACTGGAGATGCCATGTTCTTATTAGGACACAGGGAGTCCCAAGGACCCAGAGGGTGGGATGCAGCCGGCTTTTGCAGGGGAGACAGCCAGGGGCAGGGAGGCTCTCCTTGCTTTCTCGTCTGTCTGCCTGCCTGTCGGTCTGTCTGTCTGCCTCTGTTGTCAGTCTGATTTTTTCTGTGTCTGTTTCTGACTGTGTCTCTCTGTCTGCGTCTGTCTCTGTCTTTGTCTGTCTCTGTGTCACTGCCTGCCTGCCTGTCTGTCCACCACTGTGTCTGTCCATCTGACTCTGTGACTTTCTGTCTGTGTCTGTTTCCATCTTTATCTGCCTTTGTGTCACTGCCTGTCTGTCTGTCTGTCTTTCTTCCCTCCCATCCCCTCCTCCATCCCTGCTCCCCCAGACTTTCTCAGCCCCTCTGGTCTGCACCCCACAGTCTGCTCTGGGCTGGACTTCCTTGGCCAGGTTCCCACTCCAGACCCGGCCAGCCGTGATCACTGCCAGGGCTGCGGTGCCACCATGCTGGCTGCTGGACCTGAGGTGCCTGGACGGGCTGAGAACCCCCTCCCCAAAGTATCTACTACAAGATAGTTGGGTGGTGCATGAACATAAAGGGGTCCTGCAGCCTAGTCTCACTAGCCTCTGCTCCCTGGAGGAACACCTCCCACCGAAGCCCAGGAGCGTCAGGGGCTGCGTGATGGGGGAGGGGCCTAGTTTCTGCTCAGACCCCAAACAGGACATTTTATTCCACCTGACAAAGAGCTTTAATGCGCTGTTTCCTTCCCTGCAGCAGGGTGGTGGCAGGGGTGGGGCTGGGGGAGTTTTATCCCACAGAGGGGATGCAACACTGCTGGAGTTTGCTAAACACGCGGCGTGGGGGAGGAGGCAGGAGAGCTGCAGGTCACTGTCAGGATTTAGCGGCGTCTTCCCAGCCTTCAGGGTGGCTGGCAGTGGGCCTGCGGGAGGGTGCCAGGGTCTCCTTCCTGTCTCCTGGGTTTGCGGGACAAACGCATTGGTAACATCTTAGGTAAACCTCGTAACCTGGAAATGCCCGGGAGGTACCGCTTCTGCTGGGGAACAGAGCGCAGCAGCGCCATCGGGCCTGGGGACACTGGGAAGGTGCCCGGCAGGTGAGAGGCACTTGCAGGAGAGGTTTTGCCGTCCTGAGAATCGCCTGATACAAGCCTGGGGCCAAGGGCTGTTGAAGCGAGAGCTGGACTGCAGGCCATAACCTCCCAGAGAGCAGCCTGGGACCCAGGATGCCTCAGGGCTGCTGGAGGATGCGGTCTCTCGAGCTCGTGGGCCGAGGAGTGTCCAGGTCAGAACTTCCCCACGCTGGTCCAGGGCAGACTCTCAAAGCCCAGCGGATGCTGGTGTTTGATCTGGAAACTCGCCCCCATCCTTTGCAGGTTGCTTTAGGGAGGCGTGTAAGTTCTCAGGATCTGCGGATTCCGCCCTTGACAATGAGCGTGGTGGTGACGGACACTGGGCAACGCTGAACGCGAGTATCATAGAGAAGCCTCATCTTCTGCACCTGATGTGGCAGGACCAGCAGCACCCGTACCATTGGGAACCTGTACGAAATGCAGATTCTTGGGACCCATTGGACTTGCAGATGCAGACACCCTGAGGTGCCTGGACCCTGCAGCCTCCGCAGCCGCCGCCCTGTGATCAGCTCCCACCAGCTCCCCAGCTCCCACACCCAGAGGCCCCCCGGGTCCTGCTGGGTCCTTGCCCCCCCTGCTCCAAGTTGCTTTCCCATGGCTTTACCTGCCCCTGGTACCTTATTCCTGTCTCACCCTCCCGGCTGATGGGCCCTCCTCCCTGAAGCCAGGGCATGCCCTCTGGAGGAAGGAGACTCAGAGCCCACGAGGGGCAGGAAGAAAACCCCTGGACACATGTACCCCCAATGAGTTCCGCCTAAACGTGCTCTGAGGATTTGTTCTTCAGGGGATTCTGGGGCAAGTCCAGACTTTTCTCCCTGGTATTAAACTCCAGGTATTAAAAGTGGTCCAGTGGCCTGAATTGCGGAGATCAGGCTCATTTTGATTGTTAAAACTATCCCTTGGGGGCGTTCCCATCGTGGCGCAGTGGAACCGAATCCAACTAGCAACCACAAGGTTGCAGGTTCAATCCCTGCCTCGCTCAATGGGTTAAGGACATGGCATTGCTGTGACTGTGGTGTAGGCTGGCAGCTGTAACTCTGATTAGACCCCTAGCCTGGGAACTTCCATATGCTTCAGGTGGGACCCTAAAAAAGAAAAAAAAAAATCCCTTGAAGGATCAGTTTGAAGTTTTGAAATGTATCCAGTTTGAAAAGTCTTCCCTCGGTCCAGCCCCAGCCCAGGCTTCCGGAGCCAGCGGGAGGAGGCACTGAGGTTGGGCCTCATGCACCTGATGTGGCAGGACCACCCCGAGGGAGGGAGAGGCTGGGTGGGCAGGGGCCCTCACTGTTTTGTTCAGGGTCCTTGGCAATTCTCAGAGGCCGTCTCCTCACTCAGGTTCAAGATCCAGTTGCAGGGATTCCTCGCTGGAACCCCCACCCGGGGTCTGGGACACTGACCATATCTGACCCCTCAGGCCATTTTCCCTCCCCAACCCGGCCCTGCCCCCGCCAGTCCCTTTCTCTCACCTGGTACCCTCTCGTTCACTGTTCCCAGTGGCTGGAACTCTTCCTATGTCCTTGACCTGGCCACTGTCCCCTCATCTCCTGGGTTAGACATGCTGTCCCTTCCTTGATGAGCCCACCCAGGTGGGCGAGGGGCCTCCCAAGTGCCTCCCAGCACCCACGCTATTGTCACTGCCGTCTCTCTTGTATGCAACTGTGGGATCTTTGCAGAACCTGCCAGACACCTCGTCACAATAGGAACCTAAACAATAGCTGTGCATCGAATGAATGAATGAATGAGAGCCAAGAGTCTGCTGCCCGAGGAGCCGGAAGCAGGCAAGCAGCTGTGCTGACCTCTGCCTTAATCGGCCAGTGGCTGGCTTGGTCAGTGCCCTTACAATAGTGCCGGCAGTAGTTTATAGCCAAGGTTGGTTGATGCACAGATTTGTCTTCCCCAAAGAGAGTGGGTTCTTTTGAAAAAGCTTGTGTCTTGTTTGTCTTAGCTGAGGCAGCCCTTCGGCCAGTGTCCTGGGGTCGCTAAGCATTTGTTGAAAGAACGAACGGGTGGATGGATGATGGATGGATGGATAGACAGATATGAAAAGTGGAAGGATGATTAATTAAGTGTAAATAGAAATCTAAATTGGGAATGTTTGCCTATTTTTGGTGCTTTGGGTCGCATTTTTAATAGACTATATTTTGTGCTAGTTTGTTCTGTATGAGCCTTATTCCAAACATAAAAATGTGTGATTTTTCTTAATCGTCTAACAAATGTTTTTTAGGGTCTACATCTAGTGCTACTATTGTTTGACTGAAGATACTGAGCATTTATCACAAAAAAAGATTGACTCTGATTTGATTTTGTGTTAGGCTTCCTCTAGGGAGTAAAATTCAGGGTAGGAATAACTCATAGTGCCATGTAGAGCCTCAAAAAGCACTGCTTTTTGAAAGAGAGTGACTGTCACTCTAATAGAACAAATTTTATTTTACCTTTTTTTTTTTTTTTTTTTTTTAAGGGCCGCACCCACGGCGTATGGAGGTTCCCAGGCTAGTGGTGGAACTGGAGCTATAGCCGCAGGCCTACACCACAGCCACAGCAATGTCAGATCGGAGCCGTGTTGGTGACCCACACCACAGCGCACAACGCCGGATCCTTAACCCACTGAACGAGGCCAGGGATCGAACCCATGTCCTCGTGGATACTAGTCAGGTTCATTACCATGGAGCTATTTTACTTTTTAGAAAAAGCATGATGTACCTTTCTCCTTTGTAGTTTGCTAACTCTCAGTATATTTTTCCAGTATGAATGTGAGTCAGTTTCTCTACCTATGAATATCTATCCATCCATCCATCCATCCATCATTCATCCAATGGTTCTCACATTTTTATACATGGGTCTTAATGTTTTATATGCTGCATAAAATATCCAAACTCATATATATAATAATTCCTTAAATAGAGTATTACATTTAAATGGATAAAATGTGTGTGTAAAGCATACCCATGTGTATAAGTTGCATCTTTCGGTGTAAATGAACTTTTACTAGTTAACTAGTTCTGATGGCTTGAGATATGTCTCTTCTATTTGGGTGATTTTACTTCAAGCTCACATTTGTTTTCAGACACACATGAGTGTGCTTTGGGTGTGCGTGGAGAGTCATCAGACACCCCGTCAAGTTGGGTCTGATCCCAGGATGGCAGAAAGCCCCCCTTCCTGGCCTGGCAGCGCCTCTGCCGTGACGCATGATGATGTATGGCTGTGCCATGGCTGGTTATGTCCTGTCCCTTGATAACTCTGTATAATTAATTTGATGCCATCTGATGCAGCAGCAGGTTCGACGTTTAAGAAATAAAAAGTTGTCCATGCCCCATGGAGCACATCTGTTTAATGGCATAATTCAAATTAATTTCTAACAATTCGGCGAAAGCTCATGGAATTGTGCTTCTGCCTGACGTTGTCCTGATGGCCGTGAACAAGGCTCTGAAGAGCCTCTCAGCTTGGCAGCCCCTGACTCTATTCACAGGAAGCACATTTTTAAAATTTTATTTTTCTAAAAAACAACCAAAAAACTGAGGACAACAAAATTGTAGAAAGAATACAGAGAGTTCCTGAACAGCTTGCCCCCAGCTTCCCCAATGCAAGGTCTTATGTAATCACACTATGGTGATCAGAGCCAGGAACCTGCCATGGATACGAGGCGATGCAATCATATACAAACCTTTTTCAGATTTTACTCACTGTCTGCTGACACCCCCTTCCCAGTCCAGGATTTGGCTGTCACATTCCTGAGTCCTCTCCCATCTGGGACATTTCTTTTGATCTTTCTTTGACTTTTCTGATCTCAACATGATATTTAAGAATATTGATCTGTTTTGTTGCTGGGGTTTTTTTTTGGTAGCATGTCCTTCAATTGGGCTTTTTCTGTTAATTTTTAATTTTTTTTAATTTTAAATTTAAATTAAATTTTTAAAAAATTTTTAATTTAAATTTAAGTTTAAAAATTTTTAATTTTTTCCATAATTCGTCGTAATTACACTGAGGCTATATATTTTGGCACGAGCACCACAAACATGCCAGTGTGTCCTTTTCAGTGACTCCCAGCAGGGGTCCATGATGTGGGTAAGCCTCCTGACCGGTGTGATTAATCTGGATTACTTGTTTAAGGGCGGACCTGCCAGCTGGCCCCACCACCAAGTGATTATTTTTCCTCCGTGTTTAATAGGGAGCTTGTGGAAAGAGAATTCAAAATAATCTTTTGCCCACTGATGTGGGCCCCCGTGTGTGTGTACAGCGATTATTACTGGGACTTTGCCAGTGGCGATTTCCTACTTCTATTTCTTCTACATTCGTTAATGGAACTCTGCTGCAAGGAAGGGCTTAACTCTTTCTTCAATTAGTTCTTCTTTTCCAAATAATGATTTCAGATAACTGCGCTTATTCACCTTTGATACTACGCTAAAACCACGCAAGTGGGACTTTCTTAAAGGTTACTTGCCATGTGGAGCCTAAACCTCTATCATTAAATATTTTCAAATTTGAAAGGAAGGAGGGAAAAATTAGGAGCTTGGCATTAACAGGTGCACACTATTGTATGTAAAATAGATAACCTGCCAGGGCCTACTGTCTAGCCCAGGGACGATATTCAATATCTCGTAATCTGAAAAAATAGGTTTATATACATATGGATGTGTAACTGAATCACACCTAAAACTAACAAAACGTCAGTTATGTTAAAAGTATATAAATCAACTATAACTAAAACATATCAAATATACTTCAATTTAAAAAAAAAGAGAGAAAATTTCATCAAAAAGTGCCCATTTTCCAATCTGTTGCTTTAGAATCCATAGGTCTGTCTCGTACATTGGCTGAGTTTAGTACCAATGCATGTTTTTTTAAGTAACGCATTATTTCACCAATTCATGCAGATTTAGAGTGCTGGCACATCTAATTAAGAAGATCAAATAGTCCCATTTGTTGATGTTACCACAGATCCCGCTAGAAAAGATTGTCAGTGCTTGGAAGCTGTTAAGATTAACTTTCTCATGAGCGCTTACATTTTATCATTGGCAATCAATACTATCTGTTGATTTTCTAGAAGGGAGAAGTGCACATTCATTTTTGAGAAAGAGTACAGCAAATAACTAAGTCTAATCATCACTTTTTGGCCATTTTTTTTTTTTTTAGGGCCACACTTGCAGCATATGGAGGTTCCCAGCCTAGGGGTTGAATTGGAGCTGCAGCTGCTGGCCTACACCACAGCCTCAGAAATGAGGGGTCTGAGCTGCATTTGCAACCTACACCACAGCTCACAGCAATGCTGGATCCTTAACCCACTGAGCTGGGCCAGGGATCAAACCCACATCCTCAAGGATACTACTCGGATTTGTTTCTGCTGCGCCACGGTGGGAACTCCTGGTTGTTTACTCTAAGAGTCAAAGAAAACCCACAAAGAAGACATTGGGTTGGCTCATAAAGGTGATTTTCCCTGGGACATGGTACTTTGGAATGCAGCAGAAGAACCTTGTGTGTACTTAACCATCTTTCATATTCACATATTCTAAACATATCAGACGTTCTAAAATGCAGACTTGAGAATGGTGACTTAATAAAGTTGTTCATTTTTGATACTACAACCGGGACAGTTTTCAATGAAATTTGTTTTTCTTTTTATTCCACAATTAAATGGTAGTAAGGAATATAATACCTGCTATTGCTATTGGGTTTAACAGCTTCTATTCCAGGTAAGTTTTACCTCAGTGCAAGTGTGACCACAGTGAAAGAGGTAAATAAATTCCTGGTAATGTTATGAAAATGGCTTTGACTTCATGGACCCCATGAAAGGGTCTCAGCAACTTCAGGGGTTCCAGGGACCACACTTGGAGAAGCACTGTTCTGGGTAAACCAGACTCCACAATCTGGCTCCTGCCTCTTTGCCTCCTCTTCACTTCCCAGAATCTTTCTCCCTAAGTTCCCTCTCCAACTCAACTACTTCCCTTTTTTTTAAGATTTTTATTTTTTCTATTATAGTTGATTTGCAATGTTCTATCAATTTCTGCTGTGTGGCGAAATGACCCTGCCATACATATATATGCATTCTTTTTCTCATGTTATCCTCCAGTGCTTCATCACAAATGACTAGATAAAGTTCCCGGTGCTACACAGCAGGCTCTCCTTGCTTATCCACTCCAAATGCAGTACTTTGCACCTATTAACCCCAGATTCCCCATCCATCCCACTCCCTCTCCCTCTCCCCCTTGGCAACCACAAGTCTGTTCTCCAAGTTCATGATTTTCTTTTCTGTGGAAAGGTTCATTTGTGCCGCATATTAGATTCCTGATATGTGATATCATATGGTATTTGTCTTTCTCTTTCTGACTTACTTCACTCAGGATGAGAGCCTCTACTTCCATCCATGTTGCTGCAAATGACATTATTTTGTTCTTTTTTTATGGCTGAGTAGTATTCCATTGTGTATATGTACCACATCTTCCTAATCCATTCATCTGTGAATGTTGGTGAACATTTAGGTTGTTTCCATGTCTTGGCTATTGTGAATAGTGCTGCAATGAACAAATGGGTGCATGTCTTTTTCAGTGAACGTTTTTTTCTGGATATATGCCCAGGTGTGGGATTGTTGGATCATATAATATTTCTATATTAGTTTTCTGAGGTACCTCCATACTGTTTTCCATAGTGGTTGTACCAATTTACATTCCCACCAACAGTGTAGGAGGGTGTCCCTTTTCTCCACAGCCTCTCCAGCATTTATTTGTTGACTTGTTAAATACAGCCATTCTGCCTGGTGTGGGTGCTACCTCATGTTCTATTTGGAGACACTCATAATCTAACTTAGTTTAAATGCCAAGAAAAATGCCATGTTGTCCCAGCTTCATTGATAGGAGGCCTAGAGTAGCACTGTTTACAGATCTTGAAATTTTAACCTAGGCTTCATGGGAATGCTGAAAAAATGACAGAAACGTATCCAAAAAGAAACACAAAAATCCAGGCTAGCCACCTCGATGGCACTCCAAGTAGCCAAATCTAGAACAAAAATAAATAAATAATGACATCAATGAATTATAACCCATAGAATAAAGGTTAGTTCTTAACTGATAGAAAAAAGTAATTGATTAGAGGGGCCCAAGGCTCTGAGTTGGTACCTGTGGGCACCTGCTTCTACCTGGCTTTCCCAAAGTTGCTTTACCTGGGGGAAGGTGTGTCTTGAGTGGATGTGTCTGGGATGCCGATTTCACGCACTTCTCCCCGGGTCCTCACCACGCTGCTAAGATGGAGTAACTGCATCACCCACATAGCAGAAGGGGCAGTTCTGGCTCTGAGCAGAAAAGGCTGGAAACGTATCTGGAGGTAGAGCTCCTGCAAGTGGCAGAGTCAAGATAGCCCACTTTCACTGGGTCCCCAAAGTCTGCTCTTTCTGCCCCACTTACAGCCACAGGCATTATACAACTCAACAGCAAAAAGGCCAACAACCCAGTTGAAAAATGGGCAAAAGACCTGAATAGACATTTCTCCAAGGAAGATGTACAGATGGCCAACGAGCACATGAAAAAATGCTCAACATCCCTAATTAGTAGAGAAATGCAAGTCAAAACTACCTTGAGATACCACCTCACACCAGTCAGAATGGCCATCATTGATAAACCCACAAAGAACAAGTGCTGGAGAGGGTGTGGAGAAAAGGGAACCCTCCTGCACTGTTGGTGGGAATGTAAGCTGGTACGACCACTATGGAGAACAGTATGGAGGTACCTTAGAAATCTATACATAGAACTACCATATGACCCTGCAATCCTGCTCTTGGGCATATACCCTGACAAAAGTTTCCTTAAAAAATACACTTGCATGTTCATTGCAGCTCTATTCACAATAGCCAAGACATGGAAACAACCCAAACGTCCATCGACAGATGATTGGATTAGGAAGATGTGGTATATATACACAATGGAATAATATGCAGCCATAAAAAAGAATGAAATAATGCCATTTGAAGCAATATGTATGGAAGTAGAGACTCTCATCCTGAGTGAAGTAAGTCAGAAAGAGAAAGACAAATACCACATGATATCACATATCAGGAATCTAATATGCGGCACAAATGAACTTTTCCACAGAAAAGAAACTCATGGACTTGGAGAATAGACTTATGGTTGCCGGGGGGGGGGGGGGGGGGGGAGAGTGTGGGGTGGTTGGGGAGCTTGGGGTTCATAGATGCAAACTATTGCCTTTGGAGTGGATTAGCAATGAGATCCTGCTGTGTAGCACTGGGAACTACGTCTAGTCACTTATGACGGAGCATGATAGTGTGCAAAAATAGAATGTGTCCATGCATGTGTAACTGGGTCACCATGCTGTATAGTAGGAAAAAAAAACTGTATTGGGGAAATAACTATTAAAAAATAATAATAACAAAACAAACAAAAATAAATATATCGGGGTGTCTCCCGCCTCATGCGCAGATAGGCACACACACCCCTGCCGCTGATAACAGTCGTGAACCACAGATCCAACTAGGATTTACCAAGGAGACAAGGCAGAAGAGACAAGCCCTCATTAACATCTGATCACTCCTGGTTTCCTGCTTGATGCTCTTTCCCTGAGCCATCTGGGAACCATTTATCGAAAACCGTAATTGTGCATTAAATATTGCAATTTGTTCCAGGCTCCGTCCATGGCGTAAACAATACAGAGATGGATGATACAGTGAGCTTGAGGGGCGGCCCCGCAGCTTCCCCACCCAGATGGGTTTCATCGTTTCTATGATTCCCTCTGTCTTTCAAGATCCCATCAGCAAAATAAATGCTGCTTTTAATAAACACAGTTCAGGGGAAAATGAACAGCCTGAAGAAGGCATCTCTGTGTTCAGGGCCAGGGAAAGCAGTTCAGGAAGCGGTCTGCCTGGAAAGGCGAGTTCTCTTCCCTGGGATGAGGGTCCTGGGAGCCCCAGAAGGCGGCAGCTCCATCCCAGGAGGGAGAGGCATGTCTAAAGAGCGGAGGCACTTAGCCCACGAATGCATCCTTCTCTGCCTTTAGGGCAGGGCCTCCCTAAGATGGTCAGATTGGGAGATCTGGTAACTGTCCCTGCTGCTCTGTGGGTCCCCAGAAGTGGGTGTCTGTGGGGGTGAAGGTGGGACAGAACCCGAGGCTGCTGGACTTTGGTTTTCTGCCTTGGAAGGGCCTGATTGCTGTCAGCCATCTGCTCTGGGTTCCACAGAAGGAAGTCTGTAATTAACCCTGAATGACTTTTTTTTTTTTTTGTCTTTTTAGGGCTGCACCTGCAGCACATAGAAATTCAGATCCCAGTTGAATTGGAGCTGCAGCTGCCCGCCTACACCACAGCCACAGCAACGGGGGATCCGAGCCACGTCTGTGACCTACACCACAGCTCACGGCAATGCCAGATCCTTAACTCACTGAGTGAGGCCGGGGATCGAACCGGCATCCTCATGGATACTAGTCAGGTTCTTAACCTGATGAGTCATGATGGGAACTCCTAGCATTTTACAAATGTATTATTTTTTTTAATGGCCACACTCATGGCATCTGAGCCACAGCGGCAGCAATGCAGGGTCCTTGAACCTGCTGCCCTGGGCTGGGGATTGAACCCTCCACTGCAGTCGAATTCTTAACCCAGCGCACCACAGCAGAAATTCCCCTGAATGAGTATTTAAGTAAAAGCCAAAGGAAGTCTTCAACCCGGAAAAATCAGATAAAAATAGGGAGCGTTGCCGCGGCTTTGGGGAGAGGACACAGAGGAGGAACTTAACTGAACGCCCCTGGTTCTGGGGGCAGATGCTGGGGACATGAGGATTTAAGGAACTCGCTCCAGTCTTCCCCACTGGCCCGTCTCAGGCTGGGATTTGATCCTCAGCTGCCTGGTTCCACCTGCTGCAGGTCTGGGGTGGGGAGTGGTCTCAGGGCCCCTCTGCTGGCACCCAGCTGCCTTTTTGTGCCCAGGGTCCCAGCCCCCCCTGAGAGCAGATCTGCTGCCTTCCTCTCCAGCTCTGCTCAAAGCCCTGGATGCACTCGAGTGAGTGACAGCTGAGAGGTGGTGACATCGCGTGTGGGAGGGGTGACAGAGCGAGCAACATCCCCACCCATGCTTCCTGTCCCCGTGTCCTCACGACTCAGGCTGGTCAGTGCGTGGTGGGAGGCAGCTCTTCCCCTCCTCCACCCATCCTGCCCCTCCCACAACCCCCTCCCCCCACTTGTCCTGGAATCTCTCTGGGTGTCAGCTTGACATCAACAAGCCGCAATTTCTGCAACAAAGGCACAGAAGTGGGCGCTTCCTCGGTTCCGGTCCACCGCCCCAGGTTGCTGCTGTTCTGCTGTGACCTTTGGCCCATGAGCCCTGGGATGAGGACAAATAACGGGCAGGTTCTGTGACCTTGGGGTACAGAGGTCTTTGGGGAAAGTCAACGCCCTCGTCAGCTGCTTCCTCCAGAGTCGCTTCTGTGAGTCCCACCTGAGAAGGATGAGGTAGGGTCAGTGCGCCCAGTGGGCAGCAGCTCAGACCCCCAGCCTGTGTCCTGTGGGGTGGGGGGGTGGGGGCACCGGCGAGTGAGCTAAAGGCGGAACTACTTCTCACTGTCAAGGTCGGAGGAGGCTTCAGAGAGGAGGAAATCAGCCGGCTGGGTGGGCAGGTGGCAGGAGGCGGGATGTGGGATGGGGCTTCCGGGAGGCATTGTTGAGAGGGATGGGAGAGGGGTTTGCACCTGATGACCTGGGCAGGCCCTTGGAACCTGCGTCCTGCCCCTCCCATTCCTGGGGACGCTGCAGCTCCTGGACCAGTGGGGTGCCGGGTGGCAGTGGGGTAGGTGAGAGCCTCGGCACCTCACTTAGTTTTAAGCAGGTGTAAGCACGACTCCAGTGCTGCTGGATCTCCAGACCGTCCCTAAACTCAGGCCTTTGCCTCTGGCCGCTGTGTATTCACCCTGTGCCACCCCTGAGCAAGAACAGGCTCTCCGGGTGCAGGTCAGAAAGAGGGGGAGCCTCCATTCTGCAAAATGATGTATTTAACAAAGGTTTACACACACACATTCTTGTACCCGGAAAACACTCTAGAAAGCAATAAAATCATAAACCACAAAGTTAAAAGTGAATACGTATTTCCCCTTATTTAACATGAAAACACTTTCTGTAATAAAAAGAAACAAATGCCATGGTTAAAACGAACCTTCAGGAACAGGATGTTGAAAAACATGGACACGTTTAGGTAAGTATTTGAGGGGGTAGCGTGGCTTCACATGCTCAGGCGTGGAATCCTGTCCCAAGCCTGCCTCCCCCGCTGAGTGTGTCCACCTGTTCATGGCCGTGGATTTCCCAGTTCCTGGGTTCCCCTAACTGGGAAACAGCGATGATCAGAATGCCTTCCTGACAATGGCGTCCTCACAGTCAAGAAGTTATAGGTTCTTTTTTTTTTTAATTTTAAAAAATTAGAAAAATTAAAGTATAATTGATTTACAATGCTGTGCCAATTTCTGCCATTTGGCATAGTGACCCAGTCATACACACACACACACACACACACACACACACACACACACACACACACACACACATCCACATTCTTTTTTTCTTACTCTCTTCCATTGTGTTCTATCCCAAGAGACTGGGTAGAGTTCTCTGTGCTGTACAGCAGGGTCTCACTGTTTATCCATTCTAAATGGAATAGTTTGCATCCACTAACTAGTTCTTCTGCTTAGGAAATGCATACTCGCCCATTCAACCTACTTCTTAACATATTTGTAATTCATTAGGTTTTACACAGCACATTTTCATCCACTAACGTGTTTAAATAATTAGATCAAACACAAATGGATAATCATGGGATAAAGCGTGAGAGTACTCATGACATTTTATTTTTTTCCTACAAAAAGCAAAGGGGGAAGCTGTTATGACCAGGGGACAGTGGCATCCATGAGACTAGACACTGCAGCTGGACAGTGAAGTTGACCAGGGAACGGTCTTTGCTCCTGGCGGGGGTGGAGAAGACTGCATGGCCCAGCAGGCTGGTTTGGGTTCCGGAGTCAGCTCGTGCTGGAGCTCTGCTGGCCCGACCTGGCTCACATGCCTGGGCTGCTGTCCATGGAATCACAGGGGCGGAGGCGCAGCCCTGCTCTTGCAGGGGGAGACGCTTTCCTTCCCGTTTTCAGTCCCGCTAAGTCTCTGATGAGCTCTGCGCCACAGAACTAGTCCAGGCTTATCAGGAGAAGGCTTTCTGCATCTGTGCGTGCAGCTTGCAGCTTCCCACGCCAGCGTTTCCTGCACCTGGGGTTGTAGATTTTTCAGACAAAAACAGAGGATGTCTTGTTAAATTTGAACTCAGATAAACAACAGATTCTTTCTTCGTGTGAAGCAGTGGGCAGGATGTATTTACTCTGAAACACAGGGGTGGTTGCCTCTCTTCAATTTTAAGTGGGCATCGTGTATGTGACGTGGCACACCGCAGGCCGCGGCCCCTTCTAGGAGGTGTATTTATTTATTTGTTTGTTTGTTTATTTTTAGGGTAGCACCTGTGGCAAATGGAAGTCCACAGGCTAGGGGTGGAATCAGAGCTGCAGCTGCCGGGTATAACTCAACCACAGCAGCATCAGATTGGAGCTGCCTCTGTGACCTAGGCTGCAGCTTGCAGCAATGCTGGATCCTTAACCCACTGAGCGAGGCCGGGGATCAAACCCGCATCCTTGAGGATAACCTACTGAGCAGCAATGGGAACTTCTGGAGTTGCAGTTAGATGGCGTCACAGGACACGTGGTTAGAAGGGAAAGAGAAAGAATATCCAGTTGAGGGAGAGGGGACAGCTCATTGAAGGTCATCACCTTACAGCCCGTGGCATAAATGTGGCCCATTTCCTGTTTTTATAAATAAAGTTTTATTGGAACACAACTATGCTCCTTTGTTTACAAATTGTCTCCGACTGCAATCATGCTGCAGTGGCAGAGTGGAATAATACTCACAAGACTATAGAGTCCATGAAGCCAAAAATATCTACGGTCTGTCCTCAGAAAAAGTGTGCCGACCCCTGATTTTGGGGTGTGGCTGGGGGAAGGGAGGAGGGCTGCCCAGAGCTGGTCCTGTTTCAGACACCAACAGGGCTGTGTTACTCCACTCACTCCGAGGTGGAAGGACCGAGATTCAGGGAGGTCAGGGTTCCAGCTCAGACTTTCAGCACTCAAGACACAGGGCGATCATGAGGGTGAAGACCGCAGAGAACCGGCATCCAGAAACGTCTAGCCCGGACACTGGAGCTGGGGCCAGCAGGCCTGAGGCCCTCCCCTGCCTCTCTGGACAGTAAGCCCCCCCCCCGACCCCCTGCCGTGAATAGCTGCCCCTGAGCCAGGGCTGTGCTCTGGATCTTCTGTTGCATGTCACCGGTGACTCAAACAGCAGCCTCGGCCTCCAAGAGGAAGGAAGTACTACGTCTTGCTGTCTTTGTCCAGAGCACTGACCCCAAGGGAGAGAAGGAATCTCACCTGAGCATCCAGGACCCCAGGCGGGGGCCACGGGTAGGGCAGCTGATGCAGCAAGTGGCATGGGTGCATCGGGCAAGCAGCCTCGTTGTCTGGGAGAGTCACGATGCCTCTGAGGGACCGGGATGGGCTTCAGGGTCCAGTTTCCAAGCATTTCCCGCCTCACTAAGGGCCAGATGATGAAGGGACATCTGCCAGCCTGCTCTCCATGCGCTGGATGCTAGAGAAGAAGGCTTCGTTCGCTGCGCGCTAAGGTCTGGGCCAATCTAGCATTTGACTCTGGCTTGACCCCAGGAGGAACCGCAGCCAGTCATACAGGACAACCCGTCACAAAGTGCCCTTGTCCGGAGAGGCTCTCCCTGGCCAGACTGCAGGAACCCGGTCACTGGGACAAAGGGCCAGTGTGTCCCGGGCTGAGGCATGTCGCCTGCGGAAAGCCCCATGACCGGTTAGTGCATTGGCCCAGGCAAGGGCTGTGTGTGTCTCCTCAACCTGAGGTCAGGCTTTCAAGTCACCTCCTTCTCTGAACCAGAGGCAACGTGAGCAGACCACTGGGGCAGCACACCAGACCTGCCACCCTCCTCGTGTCCCCCGGGAGATTCCACAGGGGTAGCTCAGCTGACGTCAGGAACCGACTGTCAGCAGCTCCTGGCGCCTGATGGAGATAGAAGCTCTGTTTGCCTCGGCCTGGAAGAGGTGCTATGACTGCGGGGGACGGGGGGCGGGGGTAGGCCATGTAAAAAGACAAAGAGACAGAGTTCCTGTCTGGGCGCAGCGGAAACGAATCCGACAGGTACCGTGAGGTTGTAGGTTTGATCCCTGGCCTCACTCAGTGGGTTAAGGATCTGGCGTTGCCATGAGATGTGGTGTAGGTCGCAGACGTGGCTTGGATCCCGAGTTGCTGTGGCTGCAGTGTAGGCCGGCAGCTACAGCTCCGATTCAACTCCGAGCCTGGGAACCTCCATATGCAGCAGGTATGGCCCTAAAAAGACAAAAAATTAAAAAAAAAATGAAATGAAATGAAATGAAATGAAAAAAAGCCAGACAGACACACAAGTCAACACGACATTAAGGGACGAGAACACAGGAAGGTCAGTTCCCTGCCGTAAACCTATTGGAGGCCACCCACGGTCGCCTCATTTGATAGGAAGTGACTAGAAGTGGCCAGGTGGCTTCCTGTTGGCTCCCCCATCCTCTCTTCCTGTGTGTCCAGGTGTCTGAGGACACAGTGTCCAGAGGTCACTGGAGGGGACATTTTAGCCCCAGGTGACCCCAGGCAGGTCTTAACATGAGCCCAGAGAGTCCACCTACATTTTTTCTCTTGAGTCCAAATCTTCAGCCCCAACTGCGCCATTTACCGTGGCCGGGGGAGGGGTTCCCTCACGCTTCTGCGCGTTCCTTCTTTCACTCCCTTTTCTCCGTTAGGTACGTAGCACCTACGATGGTTTGTAGGGTTCGATTTAGTCCATTTCTGTTTTTAAACCTTTAGCAGCAAACTAAAATAGCATTCAGAATCTAAATGTGTCAACCGTAAGAGCAAGGTGATAACCTCTGGGCAGAGGCAAAGTGTCAGACCTGTATGAAGGAGCACGTGCATGTATGTGTGTATGCGTGTGTGTCTTTGGAAACCTCTGCCATTGGCGGAAAGGTAGGGCACAGCTGGAAATGCCCCCACCCCCTGCGCCCCTACCTGAGCCCCATTCTCACCCTGTCCTCACCCCCTCCTAAGCCCTCCCTCGGGCTAAGCGGAATGTCACCTCGTTTTTTCAGCCACATTTGCAGGCTGAGCCCTGGGCCCCAGCCCGCGAGGGGTGCTTGGTTGGTTTTAACATGATTCAGCTGCAGGTCCTGAAAGTGGGTGTCAGAATATCCATCCCCACACCATTGTAGTTGACAGGCTGAAGACCGCAGAATAAATTGGAGACCTGCCATCTAGCTGAATATGGTGCTGGCTCCCCTGGATCCTGGGACGATCACCCTGGCCTCTAAGAGGTTCCTCTGGGGGAGCCCAGCGGTGAAAGGGCAGAACCAGGAGCTTTTCTGAGCAAAGCTGGAGGCATCCTGATTCCACTCAGGTTTTATTCTTTCCTGAAACTGAGAATGGAGGACCTTAGAGACGGAGGCCTCTGCACACGAATCCCACCCAAGGGCTTACTCACCTCCCACCCAAGCGATCCGCTATGTCGACAGCCCCCAAACTGAGTCGTCTGTTAAACTTACACCTGCTCCCTATCATCACTGACCTGAAAGATTTTGGAAATGAGTGCCAAGTCTGCTCTACCCGCCTGCCCTTGGCGTAGTCAAGGTGGTTCTCTTGTTCTCCGAAGTCCTTTCTCCACATCATCGCCCCTTTTCCGGCCATTTCCCAGGATCCCGGGCTTTGGCCCTTTCACGAGATGCTCTCTGAACGTCCTCCAGCCGGCCACTTCCTCCTTTAGGTCACGTGTTCATCGCTGAACCTGGCACTTTGGGCTTGCCCTTTCTGGGGTGGGACTGCGGTGACCATGGCCTTTGACAGAGACGCCGGACCCATGTCCTGCTGGCATTTTGACCAGCACGATGCAGGTGTAACTCAGAACTTTCCAGTCGACTAACATAGCCAAGATTTTTCACATCCAGGTTTCTGCCAGTCAAACCTTTTGAATCAGATCTGAAGCGCCGTTGTGATCCGCGCCACAGCTGCAGCAAAGCTGGATCCTTTAACCTACCGCCAGGCTGGGAATAGAACCTGCATCCTGGAGCTGCAGAGACACTGCTGGTCCCATTGAGCCACAGCGGGAACTCCCCAAACTTCTTCATAATACACATGTTTAGGTGTATGTTTGAACCCAGCTGCAAATTTTTTTAAAAAATCACTTTTTTAATTTTTATTTTTCATAATCATTTTTTATTACTTAATGAATTTTATTACATTTATAGGTGTACAACAATCATCACAACCAAATTTTACACCATGTCCATCTCAAATCCTCAGTACATCCCCCCACCCCCCAACCTGTCTCATCTGGAAACTAAGTTTTTCAAAGTCTGTGAGTCAGTATCTGTTCTGCAAAGAAGTTCATTGTGTCCTTTTTTTTTAGATTCCACATGTCAGTGATAGTGTTTGATGTTGGTGTCTCATTGTCTGACTGACTTAGCATGATAATTTCTAGGTCCATCCACGTTGCTAAAAATGGCTGGTATTTCATTCCGTTTAGTGGCTGAGTAATACTCCATTGTGTATATGTACCACATCTTCTTGATCCACTCCTCTGTTGATGGACATTTAGGTTGTTTCCATGTCTTGGCTATTGCAAATAGTGCTGCAATGAACATTGGAGTACATGTGTCTTTTTGAGTCATGATTTTCTCCAGATAGATGCCCAGGAGTGGGATTGCTGGATCAAATGGGAGTTCTATTTTTAGTTTTCTGAGGAATCCCCATCCTGTTTTCCACAGTGGTTGCATCAATTTACATTCCCACCAACAGTGTAATAGGGTTCCTTTTTCTCCACATCATCTCCAGCACTTATTGTTTGTAGACTTTTTGATGACAGCTATTCTGGCTGGTGTAAGGTGGTACCTCGTAGTGGTTTTGATTTGCATCTTTCTAATAATGAGTGATGCTGAACATCTTTTCATGTGCTTTTTGGCCATCCATATTACTTTGGAGAATTGTCTGTTTAGACCTTCTGCTCATTTTTTGATGGGGTTATTTGCTTTTTTTGGTATTGAGTGGTAGGAGGTGTTTATAAATTTTGGAGATTAATCCCTTGTCAGTAAATTCATTTGCAAATATTCTCTCCCACTCTGTGGGCTGTCTTTTCTTTTTGTTTAGGGTTTCCTTTTCTGTGCAGAAATTTTTAAGTTTAATTAAGTCCCATTCATTTACTTTTGTTTTTACTATCATTACTCGAAGAGGTGGATCTGAGAAGATGTTGCTGTCATTTATGTCTGGAGTGTTTGGCCTATGTTTTCCTCTAAGAGTTTTATAGTATCTGGTCTTATATCTAGGTCTTCAATCCATTTTGAGTTTATTTTTGTGTATGGTGTTACGAAGTGTTCTAATTTCATTCTTTTACATGTGGCTGTCCGGTTTTCCCTGCACCACTTATTAAACAGGCTGTCTTTTCTCCATTGTATATTCTTGCCTCCTTTGTCATAGATTAGTTGACTGTAGGTGCATGGGTTTAATTCTGGGCTTTCTATCCTGTTCCACTGATCTATGTTTCTGTCCTTGTGCCAGTACCATACATTATTAATAACTGTAGCTTTGTAGTATAGTCTGAAGTCAGGGAGTCTGATTCCTCCAGCTCCATTTTTCTTTTTCAGGATGTCTTTGGCTATTCTGGGTCTTTTGTGCTTCCAAACAAACTTTAAAACATTTTGTTCAAGTTCTGTGAAAAATGTCCTCGGTAATTTGCTAGGGATTGCATTGAATCTGTAGATTGCCCTGGGTAGTGTAGTCATTTTGATAATATTGACTCTTCCAATCCAAGAGCATGGTATGTCTTTCCATCTGTTTGTGTCATCTTTGATTTCTCTCATCAGCATCTTATATTTTTCAGAGTACAGGTCTTTGATCTCTTTAGGTAGGTTTATTCCTAGGTATTTTATTCTTTTGGATGCAATGGTAAGCAGGATTGCTTCCTTAATTTCTCTTTCTGATCTTTCATTGTTAGCATATAGAAATGCCGTCGATTTCTGTGTATTAATTTTGTATCCTGCAACTTTGCCAAATTCATGGATGAGCTCTAACAGTTTTCTGATAGAGTCTTTAGGATTCTCTAGGTATAGTATCATGTCATCTGCAAATAGTGATAGTTTTACTTCTTCCTTTCCAATTTGGATTCCTTTTATTTCTTTTACTTCTCTGATTGTTGTGTCTAGGACTTCCAAAACTATGTTGAAGAGCAGTGGTGAGAGCAGACATCCTTGTCTTGTCCTTGATCTCAGTGGAAATTCTTTCAGCTTTTCACCATTGAGAATGTTAGCTGTGGGTTTGTCATATATGGCCTTTATTATGTTGAGGTAGGTTCCCTCTATGCCCACTTTCTGAAGGGTTTTTTTTAATCAGAAATCGGTGTTGGATTTTGTCAAAGGCTTTTTCTGTTTCTATTGAGAGGATCATATGGTTTTTATTCTTCAGTTTGTTAATGTGGTGTATCACACTGATTGATTTGCAGATATTGAAGAATCTGTGCATCCTTGGGATAAATCCCACTTGATCATGATGTACAATCCTTTTTACGTATTGTTGGATGCGGTTTTCCAGCATTTTGTTGAGGATTTTTGCATCTATGTTCATCAGTGAAATTAGTCCGTAATTTTCTCTTTTTTTTGTTGTATCTTTGTCTGGTTTTGGTATCAGGGCGATGGTGGCCTCATAGAATGAGTTTGGGAGTGTCCTGTTTATATACTCTTTTTCCTCTAGTTATCAAGATTTTTATAGGCTTTCTCCTGGTCATGGTTTTGAGTTGAATTGTGTCCCTACAAAAGATACCTTCAAATCTTCACCCCAGTACCAGTGAATGTGGCTGTATTTGAAAGTAGGGTCTTTGCAGATGGATGGAAGTTAGGATAAGGTCACCTCGGGGAAGGGTGGGCCCTAATTAGTGACTGGTGTTCTTAGAAGAGATGCAGCAAGAGGCTACCTGGCCAGAGGGAAGTAACTGCAGGCTAGATATGATGGCCACCAGGTGAACCTTCAGAGGAAGTGCAGGACTTCCCATGGTGGCTCAGTGCAAATGAACCCAACTAGTATTCATGAGCATGGCAGTTCGATCCTTGGCCTCGCTAAGTGGGTTAAGGATCCAGTGTTGCTGTGAGCTGTGGTGTAGGTCAGCAGCTGTAGCTCTGATTGGACCCCTACCCTGGGAACCTCCCAGGGTGGAGTCCTAAAAAGAAAAACAAAACAAAGCAAAACAGGAGTGCGGCCCTGCCAATACCTTGATGCCAATACCTCTGGGCTACAGAAACGTCAGAGCATTTCATCAGTTTCTGTTGTTTTCAGCCACCCGGGTGGCAGTACTTTTCTATGGCAGCCCCAGGAAACTGACGGAGTCCTCAGTCCCATTACACATCCTTCTCGGTTGTGTGTCCTTTATCAGTTCCATCCACTGCACACCCTTCCCTGTTTCTTCTCACAGGATTCTTTGGTGTGCAAAGCAGGAGCCTTCCTGACAGGCTGGAACCCACTGGAGCTAGTCTGCTGTTTCCATGCAGGCAGTTAGCCTGGGGATTCCTGGGCTGGCTGTGATCGCAACCTCACCTCCTGTTCTTCACTAAGGAAAACGAAGCCCGTCTTGTGTGTTGTCAGCACCCAGCACACCTTCCTGGGAATGATATCCGGTGGCCACGGTGGCCACGTGACTGGGATCAGTGGGACACGAGGTCCCTTTCCAGTGTTCTAACTCTGTGCACGGCCCTGCAGAAGTCCCCAGGTAAGGAAGAGTACTCCAAGGTTCCTTGTGGGGAAAAAAGAAACATGTTTCATTATGAACCAGGGTATCTGAAAAAAAAACAAACAAAAAATACATTAGTTCTGGACTGGGAGTTTGGGAGTAATGGATGCAAAGTGGTACATAGAGAATGGACAACCAACGAGGTCCACTGTATAGTCCAGGGAACTATATTCAGTATCCTGTAATAAACCATCATGGCAAAGAACATGAAAAAAATATATGTGTATACGTGAACCACTTTGCTGTGATGCAGAAATGAACACAAACTGCAAGTTAACTGTACTTCAATAAAACAAATCTAAGAAGCCACTTAGTTCCATGATGCCACAGGAAGTTTGCAAAATCAGTGAATTAGTCTTCAAGTGACAGACTCGTATGATGGGGGTTACGTGATCACCTGTTGGAGGGAGAATGAAAGAGCTGGACTGAGACTTAAGTGCAAGGCGTACGATCTTCCCTCCTCTCCCTTGGAAAGTGTCGTGAACCTCAATCCGTCTCCGGTTTCCCCATCCTGGTGTGTAAGGTTGTGCCGAGTGTGTCTCGTCACACAGTCCCCCTGGCTGTGCTTTCAAATAAGGTTTCTGTGGTCACGTGAATTTGGAAAATATTGCATCTTACATTCTCCTCCTGGAGATTCATAATTCACGTTGCAGTATTAAAAACTACCCCACCCCCATGCTACAGTACAGAAACCCATTTAAACTGGGCTTAACTGGTGATTTATAAGCTTGTCTGAGCACAGGGTTCTTTTGTTATTTAATACCTATTACCAACCTAGGGTATTACCACTCTAAAGAATATTCCTTGGGAAAAGCTGTGGTAAAATTTTCTCATGGATTAAGCCACTTCCTTTGTTTCTAGATTCCTCAGTCTTTTGAGTGCAGCTTTGTGGCAGGTGGCCTCGGTCATCATGGGACCTCAAAGGAGGGCACCAGGCAAGGTGCCTTTGTAACTTTTGTCAATGCACAGGGGCCGATGGGACCAGAGGTCAATTAGAAAATGATGACTCCAAAAACTTTGTATCAGGGGTAATGGTTTTTGAAAAAGGAAATATGATCCACAGTTTGGGTTGCTATTCAAATCCTGAACACTTGAACTCCTTTTGCAAAATGTCATTCTGCCATCTCTGCTGATTTCCACAAAGTGGACTGAAACAGGATGCGTGATTCTGAGAGTGCCCACTGGCTCCCCCCACCTCTCCCACACTCTTCAGGGATGGATGGGGTGTCTCATCTGTGCTTAGTACCTGTGACTTCCACGTCTCCCTCTCCTGAATCCTCTCAGCCCTCATCTGGCACAGAGCTGCCCTGCGGTGCCCTATGCAGACAAAAACATCCACTGATGTTCAATAGCGCTCGTTCCTTCTCCGCAAGCGGTTGTGTTTGTGGCATGGGGGTTGGGGTGGTGTGGTCAGGTGGGGAGACCTACCTGCTGGCTACGTGGGCAGAGCTGGGGCTCCACTTGCATCCTTGGCGTGTCAGTGGGGGCAACGTCAGGGCTGCCCCATGTTTGCAGGCACAGCAGGAAGTTTCCAAAGAATAAGTACCGACATCCGCTACAATGCAAATGAACCTTGAAAACGTGCTCAGAGCAAAGACACCAGTGATGAAAACTCACACGTTACATGACTCCTTTGGTATAAAATGTCCAGGATCGGCAGATCCCTAGAAGAAAGTAGATTAGAGGTTGTGAAAGGCTGGAGGCACGAAAGGATGGGGTGTTGATAGTAAAGAGTACAGGGTTTCTTTTCGAGATGAAGAAAATGTTCTAAAATTAACTGTGGTGATGGTTGCACAGACCTGCAAATGTGCTAAGCAGCTATTTACTTGTGCACTGTAAAGGGATGGATTTAAATAGTATGTGTGCACTTGCCAGTAAAGTTGTTTTAAACACACACACAGGAGTTCCCGTTGTGACTCAGTTAATGAATCCCACTAGGCACCATGACGTTGCGGGTTCGATCCCTGGCCTTGCTCAGTGGGTTAAGGATCTGGTGATGCTATGAGCTGTGGTGTAGGTCACAGACGCGGCTTGGATCTGGCGTTGCTGTGGCTGTGGTGTAGGCCGGCAGCTACAGGCCCGATTAGACCCCTAGCCTGGGAACCTCCATATGCCGCAGGAGAGGCCCTAGAAAAGGCAAAAAGACAAAAAAAAAAAAAAAAAACCCCACACACAGACACACTTACAGACAATACAGACATACGATACACACAGAGGCACACAGACAAACACACATAGAGACATAATCTCATACACACACACACACACACACACACACACACACACATCTATGGCATGCTTTCTAAGGGCCAGAGTGCCAGGGATCCCAAGGTGAGGTCATCAAGATTCCAGCTCATAGGGAAATCCGAGTCTGAGCTGTAGGGAAAGTACCTCACCGTGGACTCTAATAGTGTTCCTTTGCTGAGAAAGAATGAAAAAACGTCTGCACCAGGAGTTCCCGTCGTGGCACAGCGGAAACAAATCTGACTAGGAACCATGAGGTTGTGAGTTCGATCCCTGGCCTTGCTCAGTGGGTTAAGGATCTGGTGTTGCCGTGAGCCATGGTGTAGGTCACAAACATGGCTTGGATCCCACGTTGCTGTGGCTGTGGTGTAGGCCGGCAGCTGTAGCTCTGATTCAACCCCTAGCCTGGGAACCTCCATATGCCGCAGGTGAAGCTCTAAAAAGCAAAAAAAAAAAAAAAAAAAGTCTGTACCAAAGAGGGTGAGGGCATTCATTATTAGGAAGTCCAGGGCGCTCTGAAAGTGGACCCTGATGGTCACATGGCGAAGGGTTGAGAAACACATGAACTGGAATCCCAACAAACGCGCCTGGAAGCCCAGGGCACAGCTGGGCTCTGGCGTGAGCCTGAGGACCCCTGGGGCCAGGCAGCCCTCGGTGGGCGCTCGCAGACCTGTGCTCAGCTTCACTGGATGAGGATGCAGTGGGTGCCCCCTCCTCCCACAGCCCTGGCCTTGAAGGGCGGGCTGCATGGGGATGGAGCGCCTCCTGCCCCTGCTGCTGTAGATGAGGATGAGGCTGGCAAGAATGACACCAGGCAGGGCCGGGCTTTTCTCTCTCAGTGACCAGCAGAGCTACACATTCGGGCAGCCCATCTCCAAGGAAGGAGGTCCCTCCCTTCCGCATTGACCCAGGACCCGACTTTCCTGACTTGAAAACTTCTCTGCGCCTGATGCCTGGACCACTCTTTTGCACCCTCCCCACCATCGTTTCACGTCAAAGACAGTGTTTTTTCTCCTCCCCAAGAAAGGAAGGCTCTTAGAGATAGAGGCGGTGTGCCTTTTACTTTTGGGGGTTCCCCGGAGCATGCGGTGCGGAATGGAGAGCGGAGGATGGGTTTGTTACTGTCGGCAGAAAATACCTGCAAAGGACGCTACTGATTTTTTTTTTTGTCTTTTTGCCCTTTTTTTAGGCTGCTCCCGCGGCATATGGAGATTCCCAGGCTAGGGGTCCAATCGGAGCTGTAGCCACTGGCCTATGCCAGAGCCACAGCAACGCCAGATCCGAGCCGTGTCTGCAAACTACACCACAGCTCATGGCAACGCCGGATCCTTAACCTACTGAGCAAGGTCAGGGATCAAACCCGCAACCTCATGGTTCCTAGTCAGATTCGTTAACGACTGAGCCACGACGGGAACTCCAAGGATGCTACTGATTTTTATTTGTCCTTTTAACCTGCGTTTGTGTTTTTGCCAATCAAATCCTTAATTTTTAAAAATATTCAGACACTGAGTACATCGGAAGGCATGGCCAGTTCCCAGTCTGTCTGTACCCATCTATCTGGGGTCCACGATATGTGTCTTCTTTCATTCAACAAACATATCTGAGTGCTACCATGTGCTGAGACCTGCTCTAGGGGCTGGGAGTTCAACAGCAGGGAAGATATGAAAATGGGAGAAATGAAAATGAAGCCACACAACATCCCTTTCTTCCACAGCTGCAGCAACGCTGGGTCCTCAACCCACTGCTGTGGAACGTGGATCAAACCAGCGCCTCCACAGAGACAAGCCGGGAACTGCACCCAAGCCGGAACCCCCATATCCCTTTCTTTGTGGAGCTTGTATTCCAGTAGGGTCGGGGGATTTAAAAAAATCGCAAAATAAACAGGTACGGTGTGTAAAATGTTGAATCGTGAGGAATGTTAAGGAGAAGAAGAGAAGGGGTAAGAAGGAAGAATTCAGTGCATGAGTGTGTGCGTGTGTCGGGGAAGCCCTCCGTTTTGCACATGGTGGCCGTGGGCCCTTGAGGAAGCCTTGCAGGGATCCATGGGGCGAGCTACAGGAACAGCATTCTTGGCAGAGGGAACAGCAAATGCAAGTGCCCTGGGTATAAGGGAGAGAGCGATGTCAGCGTGGCGGTGGGAGAGCCTGGGTGGTGGCAGAGGAGCGGGCGATCTCCGGGACCCTGGCTTTTACTCTAAGTGAGGGGTGAAGCCTCTGGGGGGATTTAGGCGAGGCAGGTATTTGGAAACCAACGACAGAAAAGGGGGCTTGGTCCAGGTCACACTGGTTGGTGAGAAAGATGGCAAATCCGTTTAGTGGCACCGGGATCCTAAACCCAGGGCCTGGAGCCCTGAGCTCTGGAGCCCTCACCCACCGCCCAGCTCTGCTGGGGGAGGTGTTCTCCGAGGCTCTACCTCCTCCCCTTGAGGCTCCCGTTCAGTGAACACCTGTAGAGGTGGGGGAGACCTTCCCCAGGTGAGGGGAGGGAGGCAAGCTGGGCCTTAGGGTGGCCAGTGGCCAAGAGGGCACCTTAGGACTCCCCTCCTGAGGCACATTTTCTTCATTTATCCACCAGGAAAACCTCACTTTCCAGAGCATTCACTCTTCCCTGCAGAACTGTCCTTTCCTTCTGAAAGTGACCCTGCCCCCTCGATACAGAAATCTGTACCAACCTCACAGCCTCTGCCAGGGGGCGAAGCTGGGGAGTCTGACTCCCTGAGGACCCCCATCAAGCCTTCTGCCCCAGGTGGAGGGAATTCACCCCCCCCCAGGGATTGTGAATTGCTTTCCCCTTGCCTTTCAACAAATGAAAAGGGTGGGTTAGGTGCTGTCACATCTGCTGTGTTTCTGTAATTCAGTGCTGTATCATGAAGCAGTGAAGGTTCCTGCCTGTGGTGTCACATTCTTGGAATTTATATTTAATTACTATAAAAAGACCAAGTAATGCCTTCTATATGATTATATCACCCCCACTCCTTTCATTTCAAAAAGAAAAAAAAAAAAAGAATGGATGTGTGTACATGTATAAATGAGTCACTTTGTTTTGCAGCAGAAATTATCACAACATTGTAAATCAACTATAATTCAATAAAAATTTTAAAAAGTGTACCTAAGTCCTTAAGTAAAATGGATGAAGAAGATGTGGTACATATATACAATGGAATATTACTCAGCCATAAAAAAGAATGAAATGCCATTTGCAGCAAAATGGATGCAACTAGAGATTACGACACTGAGTGAAGCAAGTCAGACAAGATAAATATCATATGATATCACTTACATGCGGAATATAAAAAAATGATACAAATGAGATTATTTACAGAACAGAAATAGACTCACAAACATAGAAAAAAAAAACTTAGGATTACCAAAGAGGAAAGGCAGAGAGGGATAAATTATGAGTTTAGTATTAACATATACACACTGCTGTGTATAAAATAGATAACCAACAAGGACCTACTATATAGCAAAGGGAACTATACTCAATATCTCATAATGACCTGTAATGGAAAAGAATCTGAAAAAGAATATCTATATATATTCTTCTTCAGATATACGTGTGTGTGTGTGAATAACACTGCTGTATACATGAAACTAACACAACATTGTAAATCAACTCCATCTCCACAAAAATATTTTTAAAAGATGCATTATCTGTCTTCAAAAAATATGGCCTCTGATATAGGATGTATACCCTTCCAAATTAACAATATAGCAACATAAATTAGAGAGTGAGAACCTAAAACGAGGAGCAAGAAAACAGGTGCAGGAGAACAGGCAATGCATTTGGAATAAGCATTTAATTAGCTCTGTGCTTCCCAGAAGAGAGCAGGGAAAAAATGAGAGTGATGATGTCATGGTTTCCATAGCAGACACTGGGAAGTATTTCAGTTCCTCCAGGTTGACTAAAGGTTTTCAGGCTGCGAATTATTAAAATAAAAATTGACCTGGACTTCCACTGTGGGATAACATCGGGTAACATGATGAGAAGAGGCGTAAACAGTGTTTTTACAGGAAACCCAAGAGCTGTTTTCTCATGACGCTTGCTCGTACAGTAAACCCGGATAAAAGGCCAGAGCACAGTATGAAAGTTCACTCCGCAAACAGGATTCTGGATGAGGTTAGATTTATGTGGTCTAAGAGCGTAGCCTATGATTTTCTAACTCAATGCAAAGATTTTCTAATCTTTGAGTCTCAGAATCAAGAAATTCTAACACAATGCAATGAAAGAATATGAGAAGAACAGGAGACAGGGGAGGGTAGCGTTGGTCCAGGACAGCTCGCGGGTAGCTGGGACTTGTTTGGTGCCCCCAAGAGGGGCTTGAGATGTACAACTCTGTGTGGCTGGTGGCGGGCAGGCTGAGCACTTGGGAATCCAGGATCTGGGGGTGGGGGGGGGGGGGGGGGGGCAGGACGGGGCCCTTCCTTCCAACATTGAGAAGGCGAAGCCTGCTTTCCTCAACTTGGGGAGGGCCAGGCCAGGCGAAATCTCAGCTTTACCTCATTGTTGGAACTGTTCGAAGTTTAAATCTGGTCTTTTAAGGAAACTTGAGAGATCATGTAGGCCTGGAATGTCTCCTGAGAAAGTATCACCCATTCCCAGTCATCGGAGGCCCGAGGAGGCCTTGGAGACTTTCTCAGGTGGGTTGGAACAGGAGAGGATGCCAAGACCCCACTGCGATAACTGAGTGGACACACTGGGTTGTTTAGGGATGTATTGAGTGATGAGCATCGGGCCTTGAAGAGCATCTGCAAAGACAGTGACCCCAGGTCTGGGGTCATTCGGCCTGAGGAGTGAGTTCTTCCTGGTTGTGGTTGGATCTTGCAAGGTCATTCCTAGTTCACGATCATAAAACTGTGTCATCAGCAAAAGGAGATTTATCCTCGTCCGTATGACGCTGGGGGACATACACCCAGTTTTGTAAAACTCTCTTAGACTATTAAGATACAAGTTCACGGGTAAGATTACGAGGAAACCAGACGGAAACCTGGTTTCACAGAGTTTGTGACCCCGACCCGCTCTGCTGGGTCACCATTCCTGCCCCTTCTTAACATACGGTGGTTTTAAAATGCAGCTCTTGCCATAACCCTGAAAGCTGAGGATTCTATCATTATTTTCTGCCCTCTGCAGTTTTGTTTTTTAGCGTGTTTCAGATTTCTAACTTCTAACACCTTCACTTCCTCAACTCCTGATTTGCTCCCGGACTGTCCCAGAAAACTCCTAACTAATTCGAACGCTGTCCCAGATGAAAATTGCTTTGAAAAAAATCACTGGTACCTCCCAGGCACACACGCTTTCTGCCTGTCAGCTGCATTTCATTAGCTACAGACATTTCTCAAGCGCTTCATTTGGACCACAAATAGGAAGTTGCTGACCATCCACGGGTCTCTGGGAGAGAATTACCACGCCAAGATGCTGGAGTCAGCACACAGGGCCTCAGAACAGACCCCTTGGCCGGGAGACAAAGGAGAGGGGCCGCGTGTGTTTACCAGTGATTTAATGAGGCCGGGAGATTCTCAGTTCTGGGCCAGAAATAGTAGAACAAAACATGACATGGTCAAAGATGCAAAAATGGGGAAATCCCTTCATTTGGAAAAAACGAAGTGCTGTAGTGGGGAGCAGAGAATGATACCGCTTGCGGAGTTTTTCTAAAGTTATTTGCTTAAAATATATTCCTTTGGTGTTTGCCCCGGATTCCTACTTGGCACTGAACTTTGGCCAATTGCCTTGAAGAATAGGGCTGAATGGAGCCTTCACACAAGCCCGGGTGGGGGCAGGGGGGTGGGGGGTGGGGAGGCCACTCAGTGTCATTGACCAAGGGTCCCTGTAGGCACAAGGCTTTCTGCTGTCCAAGACCTCTCCCTTCCCCACCCTCAGCTACCCACCTTCTCCGGGAAGACGGTCCTTAGCCCTGAACCTCTGGAATGGAATTTAGCCTCCAACCACCATTGTTATTTTTCCTCCAGCTAAAACCTTGTCTTCATCAAGCTGGGTGGTCCTATTACAACAGAAGAGCTAGAAGAATGTCAGTGATTTATAGAATTCATAGATACTATCAGCAAAGGGGTAAACCAACATATGCTTCCATTCAGAGTGTAAATGTTTGTTGTTACAAGATTATTCTTAAGTATCACTTTTAGGACACCGGATCACACCGTCAAAGGTTGGACATGACTCAAAGAATTTTATTAGTGCACATCTCCGTTTCTGTTGGGTCCTTGTGCCTTTCCCTCTTCTTTGTCTCTACGGCAGCTTTAAAAACTTCATGAAGAGTCCTAAGAAATAGCTCTGGAAAATAGATCTGCGTGCCTACATTGTCACGCGATTTCATAGAGGTTTGAGGGGTTAGCACAGTGACTCCTGGCCACTGGGGGCTGCCCGTATGAGTGTTAGATTTTAGAAATGCACCCCTCTTCTTCTAGAATAGAAATGTGACTTAAAAAAACAAGCACAGGGATTTCCCCTTGTGGCTCAGTGGGACCTGACGTAGTATGCATGAGGATGTGGGTTCAATCCCTGGCCTCGCTCAGGGGGTTAAGGATCCGGGGTTGCTGCAAGCTGCAGCATAGGTTGCAAAGGCTGCTCAGATCTGGTATTGCTGTGGCTGTGATGTAGGCTGGCAGCTGCCGTTCTGATGTGACTCCCAGCCTGGGAGCTTCGATATGCTATGGGTGCAGGTGTGAAAAAGAAAAAAAAAAGCAAAAAAAAACCAAAACATGCATGGGGTTAGAATTTCTTGGCATAGGGGACGTCTAAGATGCCCTTGTGGGGTTAATGAACAAGGAGCTAACAATTGCCGACTCACAAGTTCCACCTAGTAGTAAGGAAGGCTATTTGCAGAGACAGGAGGTCAAGGAGAACACGGAAGGGAGAAGCAAGAATCCATGAGCCTGTGGACTGCGTGCCCGTCATCGGAATGCAGAACAGTTGGAAGCTGATTTTTGGTAGCATAGACCCCCAAATTATTTCATAATTTATTTAGTTATTTATTGGCCTCACCTGTAGCATGTGGAAGTACTGGGACCAGGGATTGCACCCGTGCCCCAGCAGTGACCCGTGCCCCAGCAGTGATAACGCCGGATCTTTAACCTGCTGAGCCACTGGGGACCTCCAAGATTCCTTTCATTTGGATCTAATAATGAAGCACAAAATGCACAGACTTATTATCAGGAGTTTATGTCTGCCCATTCCACTCATGTTAGTAACTCCTCCAAAATGATATCTTCCGTAAAGGAATTAGGAACAGCGGGTAGCATCTCTGTCTGTCTAAGACCAGGAGATGCAGGACCCGGACACCCCCAGCTCTAACGGGAAGGGTGAAGGATTTAGCTTCCTAATTATGGTCGATGCTGCTTCTTCCCTTTGTATCAGCACACAGGCGTCTTGTGAGTGAGTTGTGCCAGCTTTCAGGTAGGGGAGCTGGGGCACCATTAACAAGGCAGGGGTGGCCTGACTCACACGCAGAGCTCTGAACTCTGGGCAGGTCCCAGCTTGCAGGGAATCTGGCTGATCCCGATAGCTCTCGCCATCAAGACTGAGCGTTGCGTGCCGGGTCCTGCCAGCTCCCCAGGCCAGTGCGTGGGGTGGCTGTGCCTGGAGGATCTCTGGACTGGCACGTCTGCTCCTTTGCTGCAGATGACTGATGTTTTGCGTTTGTCTGGAATATTGTTTCCATGATTCTTTTATTAAAATCAGCTGTGTTGGGTGCCCTTAAATTATTCTTAGCTCAACTGAACAAAGAATGTCAATGAGTGAGTGTGTCATTTGAGTTATAAAATGGAAAAGCGGGTTTCAATCTTGCATCTGGTAAAGATGTGAAGATGAGACCAGGCAGAAGCCTGTCTCCAAAGGTGCAGTGAAGGAGTTCCCGTTGTGGTTCAGCAGGTTAAGAACCTGACTGGTATCCATGAGGATGAAGATTTGATCCCTGGCCTGGGTCAGTTGGTTAAGGATCTGGTGTTGCTACAAGCTGCAAATTAAGATGCAGCTTGGATCTGGCATTGCTGTAGCTGTGGTGTAGGCCAGCAGCTGAAGCTCCAATTCGACCCCTAGCCCGGGAACTTCCATATGCCTGGGGTGCAGCCCTAAACAAACAAACAAACAAACAAACAAAAAACCAAGATGCTATGGAAAGAAAAATTTGGTCCATAACATAGAAGAGGAGGGAGAGACTCAGCCAGCACAAATGAGGGGTTGGGGAGGAGGAGGGCTGTACTGGTAGAATGGGCCAGCATCCTTTTGGGAATTGTGTTTTTTTTTTGGGGGGGGGGAAGGGGCTCACCCATGGCATGCAGAAGTTCCCAGGCCAGGGATCAAACCCACACCACAGCTGTAACCAGAGCCACAGCAGGGATAATGCTGGATCTTTAACTGCTGAGCCACCAGGGAACTCCCTCCTTTTGAGGGTTTGGAGTCATTTCTAGGGATGAATCAAGAGGGGAAGGGATGGGGCCAGCTTCCCCAGAGATGGAGCTGATTCTGGAATCCCCAGGTCCCCCGAGTCTTTGTTGATACTTTCTCCCAACGTAACACAGGGTTTTCTGGGGAAGTAATGATGTAGCTGGAACGAGGACACATCATATGCATCTCTCTGCATTTCCTCTCCTCTGAGATGCGCAATAGCCCACATCTCAGGGCCTCCCCCCCCCCATTTTGTGTAAGTGACATCTCTGTTGGCTGAAAGGCCACAGCAGCTGTTCCCTGTGGACGACTGTCCCTGCACAGAGAGCTTGACCAGTGAGCATCCTGACCACCGATGTTTTTATTGTACCTGATACAGGAGGTCCTGGGGTGTGACCTGCTGAAATGTGCCACACAGACCCTTGGTGCCTCCAGCCTTAGGAAGGAATGTGCTGGATGAGACATCAGAAGTCCTAAGTAATTGGCAGGGTCCCTAATTGGTTTCAGATGCTCCTCGGTTGGAGTTCCCTAATCTTATTATTTCCAGGGAATTTGCAAAAGCGACTGCTACGCTGGGGGAGCCTGAGTTTGCCGATGACCTAAGGACCCCTTCCTTCACCTCCTTTCCTGTAGGTGCCCTTCGCCAGGGCAGGCTCATCCCTCACCTGACCAGCCATCTATCCTGCTGCTACGGGTTGTTTTCGTCATTGCTGCTTTATTTATTGGTGGGGTTTTTTTTTTTTTCCTTTTCAATCTCAGCATTTCTTTGAGTCTCTATTTAATCCGTCCAACACCAAAAATTCCTTTGAGTTTCTTCAAATCTGGAAAAAAAATCAGTCTATTCAATTAAAATATGTATATATATATATACTGAGGGAGGTCCCTGGTGGCTCAGCGGGTTAAGGATCCAGCATTGTCACTGGAGTGGCTCAGGTCACTGTTGTGGCACAGGTTTGATCCCTGGCCCGGGAACTTCTGCAGGCTGTGGGCTCAGCCAAAGAAGAAAAAGAAATCCGTCGTGTTACGAAAGTGGAAAATTGTTGGTGATTTCTCTCTGCAGTTTTGCTGTCTTGAAATCAAGTCTTCTGACTCTGCTAAGGTCAAAGCATGGAGCACCATTCCATCAAGAGAGGAGGATATTAGTTCTATGACCAGAAATAGGGCTGTCATATGGCCTCTTCCTGCCTGCTTGGTGGAAAGTGTTATGGTTTCACAGTCATGGTCAGTAGCTGGGGTCTCACTGATGCTTCAGAGCACCTGGGTGACAGGCAGGGCTGGCCTCCTTACTCTGCTTGCAGTGGAAACACAGCTTAGGAAGGATGGCGACGTGGTGGGGTCACACAAGTGAGCACCGATGCAGCCAGACCTTCTGGGGCCCTGTACTCCCTAGGACTCAGAACCCCCTGGGGCCCACAAGGGGGTGAGGGGCATGAGGTGTGAGCAGACGCTGGTCAATCACTCTGTCCTCCGGAGTTCCCTCCACGGCTCAGCAGTGAACAAACCCGACTAAGATCCATGAAGACACAGGTTCGATCCCTGGCCTTGCTCAGGGGGTTAAAGATCTAGCGTTGCTGTGAGCTGTGGTGTAGGTCACAGACATGGCTCAGATCCTGAGTCGCTGTGGCTGTGGTGTAGGCCAGCAGCTACAGCTCCAATTCGACCCCTCACCTGGGAACTTCTGTATGCCGTGAGGAAGGGAGTCCCTGCAGGGGTTTCTAACACCACCCCCCAAGCCTTTTCCCTTGGTGGGCTGTTTTCTTTTTTCCTTTTTTTTTGCTTTATAGGGCTGCACCCATGGCATATGGAGGTTCCCAGGCTAGGGGTCCAACTGGAGCCATAGCCACTGGCCTACACCACAGCCACAGCAATTGGGGATCCGAGCCACTTCTGCAACACACACCACAGCTCAGGGCAATGAATCGACTCTTTTCTATCGATTCCAGGACCCAGCTACGACCATTCCCACCCCACCCTCCTCTGAGTCCTGGCCCTGGAGCCCCAGATATTTTAAAACCACAGATGCTTAAGGCTGGAAAGCATTTTGACAGGTCTCCCAGGCTGAGTTAATAGCTTTCTCTCCTGCTTTGCTGAGGGAGCCTGAGAACAAAGGGGGCCTCCTGGTCCCCCAGGACACACAGGCTCTGGATGTAGCCATGGGGCAGGCTGGCCTGTCCTGCTCCTACCCTAAGGCTCCTCACCGAAAGCTCTCCTGGCACTGAATTCTCCAGGGAACATGGACTATGGGCTGGGCAGAGTATGCAGGTTAAGGGGACCGGGGTCCCCCAAATTTTAGCAGAAAGAACAGCAGCACTTTGCAAAGCAAAACTGCAATGAGATATCACCTCGCACCTGTCAGATGGCCATCATCAAAAAGAACACACATGGCAAATACGGGTGAGGACGTGGAGCTTCTCCAGCCTACCTCTATTTCAAATAGTATTTACAAGAAGAGAAACTGTTGCACAGCTAGAGTGTTCCAGCTGTGACCTGGCTGGTGCCGGGCCAGGGTGACACGGTCAGGCCTTGAGGGGACACTGTATCCTAACGCCACCTGCCGATTTAGCAGGTGGTCAGTGGAATCCACTGCTGTTTTTCTACACAACACATTTATCTGATATTTGCATGAATGAGTCTATTCCTCTGATCCTTACGAACTGCTCTGGCGGCTTAGGGGCAAACAGGCAGAGAGGCTCCATCTCCACGTGGCCTTCCCAGCCCAGCAGGAAGGCAGACAGTCCCCATACACAGGTTGCTATTTGGGTACAATCGTGGGAAGTGGCTTGAGGGAAGGAAGGCCTGCTTGGAAAGTAATAACCGGGCAGGAAAGGCTTCCTAGGAAAGGACGTTCACACGGAGATTTTCAGGAATCCCAGTGTCAGCCAGGAAGGAGCAGGATTCCCAGGAGAGAGGAGAGCTTGCGAAAGAGTCTGGGCCGTGGGACGTGCCAAGGGGAGCTGTGGCCCTCGAGTGGCGAGACTGGGCACACAGGGGCCGAGTGCGGGAGAGGACATGCATCTTTATCCCACAGCAGAGGGAAACCTCCCCAGGCCTCTAGTCCAGACCTGACCCCTATCGGGGTGGCCTTTGGGAGGGAGGGTCCCTTGGGATGCTAGGTATAAATCAGGGAGGTCCAGGGCGGCAGGAGCCGGGCTGGCAGGAGGCTGACGGGTCCGTGCAGGTGCATGAAGGTGAGCCCGGAGGGGAGGCTTCGGGGGACGGGTGGCCGCGGGGGGACCAGGAGCAGGCAGGCAGTGGGTGTGTGAAGAGTGGAGGTGATGGGTGTGGTTACTGGCTGGCAGGTGAGGGGTAGGGGTGGGGGGGGTGGGGAAACAGGAGAAAAGGAGGCGGCTGGAGGGCGGGTGAGGCAGGACCCACCTGGACTTCTGTGCGAAGGGTCTTTGAGCCAAAACACAGAGATGCCGGGGTGGGAGGGGTGGCTACGCCGGAGAATCAAGGAAGTGCCCCATCAAACAGGAACACCTCCGGCAGAGATACACGCGGGAGACTTGTCCGCGTGAGGATGCGGTTCACGGCTCAGGTGAGGACGTCTCTGCCGACACCTGGAGGGGCCCCTGCAAAGGGAGGACGGGAAGGGCAGCCAGAGCCGCGGCCCCATGTCCTCCAGTGGGAGCTGCAGGTTGGAGGCTCCGGCTTCTCTGGGGGTCCTGGGAACGCGTCCTGCCCTGCGGGATCTGGGATGATGTCTCAGACTCATCCCACCCGTCCCACGTGCCTTCACTCGCACTTGACCGAAGGAGAAGCGGAGACCCTCAGGGACTAGACCCCCAGCTCAAGTACCGCCCCCACCAGGGAGGGAGCAGGTTGGTGGGGGCTGGGGATCCACCAGGAAGCCAGGCCACTAGCCGGCTCAGCCCCCTGAAGCCACGGGAAGGGATGACGGTCTTTTGAGTTTTTAAGAGATCTAGATGTTTAGGTAATTTCTTGTTTTCGAGATACTCCAATTTGTTCACATTTAAAAAAAGCACTGTTGGGGTCCCAAAAATTGGGGGCAGTCTACTCCAGACCGTGAGTTTTAAGTCTTCAATTTAATGTTGGAAAGCGATACACACTACTACACATAAAACAGTTGAACAGGGAGTTCCCGCCGTGGCGCAGCAGAAACGAATCCGACTAGGAACCACAAGGTTATGGGTTCGATCCCTGGCCTTGCTCAGTGGGTGAAGGATCCGGCGTTGCCGTGAGCTGTGGTGTAGGTCGCAGACACGGCTCGGATCTGGCGTTGCTGTGACTCTGGCGTAGGCCGATGGCTACAGCTCCGACTGAACCCCTAGCCTGGGAACCTCCACATACTATGGATGTGGCCCTAAAAGGACAAAAATACAAAAAAAAAAAAATAGGTGAACAATAATGCTATAAAATTAGGTTGTGGTGATCCCTGTACATCTATAAATGTAATAAAATCCATTGAGTAATTAAAAAAAGAAAAAAATAAAATAGGTGAACAACAAAGACCTACTGTAGAGCACAGGGAACTATATTCAGTATCCTAGGATAAACCATAATGGTACCACTCATGGGAAATAATGCGGAAAAGAGTATATACGTGTATATGTATTTATGTATTTATGTATGTATCACTGACTCACTTTGCTGTATACTTGGAATTAGCCCAACACTGTGAACCAACCAGAGGTCAATAAAAAAATTTAAAAAATGGAAGTTGGCTAGAAGATGAGGGGCTGTCACAGGATACGGAGAAACAGGGGCGGCTGGACAGGTGGGGTCCGGGGCTGTGGGGGCCAAAAGCGCGGGAAGGGTCTGCCCGGGTAACCTCAGCCTCTGGTCGATTTTTCTCCTTGCACGTGATTCTCTCCTCATCCTGCAGAGACCTTTTTCTCCCCGTGAGAGGTCAGTTGTCCGAACGCCTTCCCCACCCCTGACGTGGGCCTCCAGTCCTTCAGTGTTCCAAGGCAGTGGTGCCGGTGACCCGTGACCCAGGACTGACCGTGAAGTAGGACGCTGGGGACGTGCGTCCCGGGGGCCGGGAGACCGATAGGACCTGTGGCGGGGGCAGGAGTTGCGAACTGACCACCTAGCTGAGTTCACAGAGAGGTGTGGTTTGGGCCATCTGGCGGGGGGGCGGAAGGGGGGTAGTTTTTGGTAGCTAACCTTCACTGGGCGACACGTGCGGATCTGAAATCGGGTTTTCCTGGAAGTTGACGATGGGGACTCCGAGGCCTCCCCGCATGGCCACCGCCAGCTGGGTTAGAGGACCACTAACCATTGTCCTCCCCTGGGCTTGCCTGACCCAGTTCCCTACCTGTCTACACTCTCTGGGCAGGTGAGTTTGAGACCCTGTGGGGGTCAACCCCAGATCTCCTCTGGGCAGGAGGCACAGGTGGAGTGAGTGAATGAGCGAATGAGTGGCTGAATGAATGAATGACCAAGCAGACGTGTCCTGCCTCTGTGCCTAGAACCACAACCTCTGTGTGAGGGGCAGAGCTGGGCTGTGGTTTGGGCCTCTTTCCCCTGCTTCCAGACACCACGCAGCCTCCTGGGTCTGTGCTGGGTGCCGCCTCCCTGAACCGGAGAAGGAGACGTTCCTGGCAAAGATTAGCCACCCCAAAGGCCATGGCGTACCTCCCCCACGTCCCCCCAGCCCCCTTAGTTTTGCACGTGGCTCAGTGGTTAACGAATCCAACTAGGAACCATGAGGTTTTGGGTTCAATCCCTGGCCCCTCTCAGTGGGTTAAGGATCCGGCGCTCCCATGAGCTGTGGCGTAGGTCGCAGACACGGCTCAGATATGGTGCTGCTGTGGCTGTGGTGTAGACTGGCAGCTGCAGCTCCGATTGGACCCTAGCTTGGGAACTTCCATATGCCTTGGGTGTGGCCCTAAAAAGCAAATAAAATAAAATAAAATAAAACAAAACAAAACAAATAAAATAATAAAATAAAATAAAATATTAAAAAGAAAAAAAAGAAAAGAGACAGTACCGGTGACAAAGTTGCCAGGACCCCTCCCCTCCCGGGTCTCCCCGGCAGCCTGCAGTGCCTGATCCCCACTCAGCCACATTTTTGCTCCGTCTTAGACCAGTTTCCAAGCTCAGACGGAAGCAGGTCTGTGCCTCCATTGTCCCAGGAAACCACGTCACCAGGGTGGCCCTTGTCGTGAGCCTGGCATCTCTCTCCCTGCTCAGCCCTCCCCACTTCCCGTGGGTGCCCCGCGAGGCCCGAGAAAGAGAAGGGCCATGTCACTGGTTGTGCATCACATCCTTTCCAGGGGAGCCCCAGCCGAGGGCGTCGGGCCGCTGATAAGATGCGGAAGCCAATGTGCCGGCCCCTCCGTGCCACCTCCGAGCTGGGGGGCGGAGGCCTGCTTCTTTCGGGTTTGGTGAGTAAACCATGTGGAACAAAATCAAAAGCCCTGCTGAAGTCGCCACAGATGCCATCTGTCACTGTCCCGCTCTGGTGGGCGGGGGAGGGGCACTGGATTAATTGACAGGCTCTTTAAAACTTTTGCCAGCAGTGACTCAATGCCTTCTTTTGAAAAAATGCCCAAGTGAGTGAAAACAGTAAAACCCTTCCCTCGGGTGGGAAGGGTTGGGTTTTGAGGTCAAATGTCTGGTGTAATCCTTTTCGGTTTAGAAACGCACATGGACGGTGCGTTAGCTCTCCTCTCCTCCTCCTTCTGAAATGCATCCCTTGCAATTTATCAAGCTATTCTTAGACATTAAATACATCCCCCGCCTGGGCTAAGTTTCCTCTAATTGAAAAGGGAGGCATCTATTTGGGGCGAGAATCTCTGGTGGGCCGTGATGAGTCCAGCTTAATTAAAAAGTTGTGCTGCCC
Organism: Phacochoerus africanus; assembly: GCF_016906955.1. Classification (NCBI taxonomy): domain Eukaryota; kingdom Metazoa; phylum Chordata; class Mammalia; order Artiodactyla; family Suidae; genus Phacochoerus; species Phacochoerus africanus. The sequence goes on from NC_062546.1 coordinate 202,059,574, forward strand.
TCTGTTTATCTGGTGAAACACAGTCCTGCCTCGGTGGACACTCTGGGTACCCTATAAGGGCCTCCGCCAGCCAGGGCCACATGTCTTCAGGGACACTGGAGCCGCCCTGAGCAGCCCTTACTGACCTCACCCGGCATGAGCCCTTCAGACCAGGGAGTGGCCCCTGGTCTCCCTCAACCTTGACGCTTGAGGGACGCGGCTCAGGGCAGGTCCCACACGTGCACCCCTGTCCTCTCTCTTGTCCCACCTGCTCCTGGCCCTGCCCAGGCCCTGGCTCATCACTGGCCGGTTGTCCGTTCACGGTGCATGAGAAACTGTTGTCCTCTCCCTCCACGGTTCACGTGGAGGCCCTGGACATTTTGTCCTTTTTCTTTTCCCGAAAGTGGCCATGCTGTCACCTGCCTTCGTGGCAGCTGACGTGCTGTGAGAGCGACCTGCTGTATTGTCCTGCCTTGACCTCTCACTGGGGGACCCTGAGGCAGGCCAGAGGAGCTGTGGGCTTGCAGGCAAGGGACTGGGTCTTCATGAACCATCTGCGTGGTCAGACAGCTGTCTTTGAACTTTGAACTTCTGTTTGATCATATTTAGAGTAAGTATCATAACAGCTTTTCTTATAGAGTTGTTGTGAGGACTAAGTTAATAGAGAAAAAAAGTGCCTAGATCTCTCCCTGATGCACGGTGGTATGTAATAAATATTAGTGAAAATCAGTGTCCTTAGTTGCTCCTGCAATGAAGCTGTAGAGGGAAATAAAAGACCTCCCCTCTGAAATAATAAGAAATCACTGAAAAAACCAAAACGCTGTCTTGGAACACCAAGAATTCTCAAAGAATTCCAGAAGGACCAGCCCTTTCTAGAGGCTCCAGGGCCAGCTGCTGAAGTTAGGGGCAGGGCAGCAGAAGTGAAACCTGCTAGAGAAGGTCAAGGCCAATCTTTCTAGGCTCGGGAGAAATTGGGAAACGCTTGTCAATCCAGCGGGCTTCTGTTTTGGGTGCGCATCTGTAGGAACCCAGAAGGAGAGACGATTCTTGGAGCCTAGCCATTCTCTCACATGGGAAGTGTGGAGGCTGAGGGTTTGAAGTCATGTGATTGACGCTCTTCCCTTCCGCGTCTTGAGACGCTCCAGCCTTGAGGTCTTGCCCTCTTGAGATCTTACGACCTTGAGGACCTGTGGAGAGCGAGGTCTCAACTCTCCTTCGAACCTCTTGAAGCCAGAGGGGAAGGAAGCAAAGCTACAACCAGATTTCCACCCAATCCAGGAGCAAATCTCTCCGAGATCTTCTTGGCTGCCAGAGAAAAGGCTCATGAGATTAGGTGTCGGCTCACCCAGATAATTCAGGATAATCTGCCAATCTTAAAGTCAGCTGATTAGTAACCTTAATGACATTGGCAAGTCCTTTTTGCCACCTCATATAACATGTCATGGGCGTCACGCTAGGCAACAGAGGACCTGGGGTCACAATTCTGCCCTCTACACTCCCAGTTCCAGAACCAGCAACAGAGAAAGCAAAATCCTTTTAAAAGTACATACATCCTTTCTGTACTAGTCAGTCAAGTGAGGAGAGTAACTAGGTACAGCAATTTTCTTTTTTTTCTTTTTGGGCCACACCGGCAACATATGGAAGGTCCCAGGCTAGGAGTTGAATCGGAGCTACAGCTGCCAACCTACACCACAGCCACAGCAATGCCAGATCCGAGCCGTATCTGTGACTTACACTGCAGCTCATGGCAACACCGGATCCTCAACCCTTGAGTGAGGCCAGGGATGGAAACTGCATCCTTATAGATACTAGTCAGATTTGTTTCTACTGAGCCACAACGGGAACTCCGGTACAGCAATTTTCTTAGTCCCCGTCCCTGTGGTGGCTTCTTCTCCCCTGACTACTCTTGGAAAGCAGAAGGAGAGACCCTGTGGGCAAGGTCCTGGCTTGTATCTCCCACTCAGCAAAACAGGGAGCCTGCAGCTCTCCAGACCTGGCTATTATTGAAGCCAAAGACCACTGACCTTCACTGTGCACGTGCTCCATGCCTGGTGGCTGCACTACGTACTGCGTGCCCATTCATGGCTCACTCTTGCCAGCAACCCCAGGAAAGCGGCATCATTAAAATGAATATGCATTAATTTTGAAATGGGGAAAAGGACTTAATTTTGAAATATAATTAGGATGCAAGTTCAGAGGAAAACGTGTGTTGAGGAGTGGGCAAAGTGATATTACAAGTTCAGTTCTGTTAGCTAAAACTGAAAAAGAGACGCCTCCTAAAATTCTGACAACTCATCTACTGAATGATCTAAAAACACTGTGAAGGATTCAGGAAAGAGTTACAGAGCACTCAAATAAAAAAGGAACAAAATATACTATATTAAAATTGTGGTTCCCCCTGAGAAGGTACAGTTGATTCAACTCAGTTTATTCCCATAATTCATCAAGCATAGAGAAGGAGAAAAGCCACATGATGATTTTAATTAATGGCAAAAAAAAAAAGACCTTTGGTAAAATTGGAAATAGAACTATTTCTAATGTGCATAATAAACTATGACTGGGAAAATACTTCCTTGGCAGTACGTGCTGTGGTGCAGTGGAAATGAATCTGAAGTAGCATCCATGAGAATACAGGTTCGATCCCTGGCCTCGCTCAGTGGGTCGGGGATCTGGCGTTGCCCCGAGCTGTGGTGTAGGTTGCAGATGTGGCTTGGATTCCATGTTACTGTGGCTGTGGTGTAGGCTGGCAGCACCTATTCTACCCCGAGCGTGGGAACTTCCATATGCCACACCTGTGGCCCTAAAAAGCAAAAAATAAAAATTAAAAAAATAAAAAAAGAAAAGGAAAAAAAGAAAGAAAGACTTAACACTATCTATCCGAAACCCATAGCACTAAGGAGGATGCATGCAGCATTTTATCTCCAAAATCAGAAATAGCTACATATCAACTAGTACAGAGGCTGTCCAACTTTGTTTTAGAAATTTTAGAAACTTCATTAAGAAGCATAAAAATCACTAAGCGTGGGAAAGCAGGGGAAAAGTTAACTTTATTTGTTGCCACGGTGTCTATTAGTAGTGAATTAGTTCAACATGGTGACCACATAGAAAAATGCATTTACGAAATTTAATATTTCTACTATAATTATAAAATATGAAAAACAATGCTCTACAGCAACCCAAAGGTATAATGACTTAGAAATCAGTTTTTAAAAGCTGTTGGTGTGTTACAGGGAGATTAGAAAACAACGACAGTGAGAAATTACAATGATCAACACTTGAATGGGACTAAAAACTGATTTCAGTGCAGTATCATAAACCTTTAACATGTGTCAGCCTAAATGTGTGTGGCTGTAGTTCTTTTAGAGCATTCATTGTTCACTTGCTCAGTTCCCATGTATTCGCAGGTAGAGAAGATCCCTAATTATTGTTTTAAAATCAAGGTTATTGGAACGCAATCTTCAAGTAGTAAAAGTTACACTTATAGCTGTATAGTTGGGTGAATTTTGACCACAACCATGTACGTACACTCTAAAAGTATGTACATATGTATACACCCTCTGAAAACTTCCCTGTTGCTCCTTTGTAGTCAGTCCTTCTCCCTACACCCAGCCTCTGGCAACCACTGATTTTATTTCCATCCCTGAAAGTTTGCCTTTTCCAGAATATCACATACATGGAGTCATCTATAATGTAACCATTGGTGGTGGGGCTTCTTTCACATAGCATAATGATTTTGAGCATTGAACTAGCATTCAAACATTCATGTTTTTGTACATATAAATAATTCATTCCTTTTAACTTCTGGGTAGTTTTCCATTGTGTAGAGACATTGTAATTTGTTTATCTATTCCCCAGTTGAGGGACATTTGTGTCACTGCCAGTTTTTGACAATTATGGATAAAGCTGTTATAAGCATTGGTGTGTAGTTTTTGTTTTGTTTTGTTTTGTTTTTAATGGGAACATGAGTTTTCATTTCTCTTGGGTGAATATCGAGCAGTGGAACTGCTTGGTCACATGGTAAGTCTATGTTTAACTTTATTAAAAATTATATTTGCTTTTCTTATCCTTGGCTCCATCTCAGCTTATTTAGCTCTTCAGGGTGATTTTACTCACCTCCTTGTCCCCTCACCTGGTCTCCTGACATTGAATACTAATGTCTCTTTCCATAGTTCTCAACCCTGGTTACTCATTGGGATCAATCTCCTCTCCAAGGTGAGACCAAGCTGCCACTGCCAGGGGTCCTTAGTTGGTCTGAGGAGAGATGGGTCTTTCATGTGCATTTGAAAAATGCTCCATGTGTGTGCATCAAGGCTAAGAGCGCCTTTCTGAAATGTGCCACTTGAAGCTCTAGAAGGTAAGGGAAACTGAAGATGATAGAACCCAACAAAAATTAGGGAGGATGGAGGGCGATGATGTCTGTTTGCGTTGCGTCTCTCCTCCGTCACAAGACAGAATAAGGGCATGCGGCACAGGCGTGGCGGGCCTGGAGGCAGGTGGCTAAGCACACTGTTTCATGTTGTCATGACAGCCACAGGAACAACCCAAACCAGAAACTCTTACGGAGGCTGTCTATAAAATGTGGGGTGGGCGGATAGAGGAAGAGACGCCCCCTCTTCACTTAACATCTTTCTGTACTGGGTGAAATTTTTTTTACCATGTTGAGGTATTACTTTTACAATAATAATTTAAAATGAGTTGAATTGAAGGCTACCTTGCTGATATGAAGGCTGTGTTGGGAGGAATATTGGCGGTGGGTAGGTGGGTGGAGGGGTATTTGTAAGGAGGAGTTCCTACCAGGACGGGTGGAAAGGGATGGAACCCAGAATCCAGATGGAGAGGCCGGCTTTAGAGAGGAGGGGCGTCTGAGTGGGAGGATGAGGTGGGCTGTGGGAGCCGTGCTTTACACAGAAGAGAGCTGGTGAAAACGCTGGGTACTCGGGCTCGGGGCGGGGGGGGCTCAGCTCTTCATTCACCGAGGGGGCCACGGGTTAGTGTTTTGTGGAGAAGAGCCTGGCTTGCTTGTGGGCAATGGGACAACTGGCATGGAGGCAGCGAGTGAAGGGTGACAGCCATAGGCAGGAGCAATAAGGCTGACCAGATGGCTGAATTCTGGGATGTCCAGATTCCTGGCCCAAAAGGTGATGAAGTCAGTGAGACTTCAGACAATGAGTCCAAAAGACCTCCTACCCCAGTGCTAAACAGATTGCAAGTCCTTGAAGTGGTGGAAACCCAAGGTAGAAAAGCAAGCCTGAGTTTCTTAAATCATAACCTTATAAGGGCTCAGATGTAGGATTGAAAGGATATGTATCCCCTAAAAATCTCTCCTACCTTCATGTCCTCAGGTTACAAGCTCCAGTCACAGGGTGCTGCCACACATCCCCAGGACCCTGGCATCTTGGGCTCTTACTGACACCCTGTCCCTGGTCTCCCGGCAGGTGTAGGAGAACTTGCAAGACCCCAAGAATGAATATGCCCCCTTAAACGTGTACCCTGTGTGCCCCGCTCACCTTAGCCAAGACCCAGCCCCGGTCACAGAGGGAGAAATTTGAATATAAGACACAATGGAAATAGCAAAACCAGTTCCACTCTCCTTAGTCTTCTAAACAGAAAGAGGGATTCGATGTGGGAAGCAGTAAAAGTTTATTCCACACCAGGAGATTTTATGTTTTTGCCCCTAGAGCACTTTTCCCCTTGTTTTACTCGTGTTTTGGAAATCTAGAAGACTTGCATATATGGAGGAAAACAATGAAAACAGCCTAACTGTTGGATATTTTTAAAAGAAAATTCAGCAGAGCAGTTTACCCCCTTCCAGATGTGGTTTCGCACGGGCACAGTGGGACGGAAACTAGATTCTCAACAGCAAAAGCCTTATTTTCACTGAGAGTGGTTGAAGGAAAATTATTGTATGCTGTTAAAAGAACTGAAAAACAGCATGGGAATCTCATCAGCTGGATATATTGTGACAACATCAGCTGATTGTTATGCATCTCAAAATATGAAACTCCATCAATTTTTATAAATTTGCTTTTGCACATCAGTGGAACTTGAGTGAGCTATCTATCTATCTATCTATCTATCTATCTATCTATCTATCTATCTATCTATCTATCATCTAGTCTAGAAAGCAGAGAAGGAAAGCAGAGACCAAAAGCCCAGCTGGAAGGGCACCTGTTGGCTGCATCTGTTGACTGCACCTGTTAGTAGCATCAGGAGGCACACCTGCACAAGGCTGGATACACTATCCAGCCTCAGGGACTCGCTCCAGCTCATGCACCTGTTACATGGACATCGTGGAGGCCAAGCTTCTGATCTTGGCAGGACAGTGGCTCCGCACAGCTGATCATTTGACATCCCAGGACCTAGGGATGGACATGGTGAAATATAACATTCTGATCTGGCCCTGAATCTGCTGCTTGGTCACAGAAGGCCAAGGGAAGGCTTATGTGGTTAAGGGAAAAAACTCACCCGAAGCATATCAAGTGTTGTCTGCTGTCATCAGTCTCTGAGCAGGTAAGCGCCGCACGTGGCAACCAGATGTGGCCCGCAGAGCCCGCCCCTGTAATTTACTGTACGTGGCGGCCCAGATAGTAGTCTCTCACATATGGAATTTAAGGAGGAACCCCGCCACTGGTCACATAGCTAAGTGCCTATTTTCTAGAGAGGGATTCAACAGCACACACATTTTTCTAGAATGGAAGATGCTCCGGGGATGCCTCTAGTCTAGTAATTGGTGCAGATTGCCTGGGCTGTCATCTCAGTGAGTGATGCAATCTTAATGTTTCCAACAGGATTGATAGGCAGAGGAAGGCAAAAAAACACTATGTAAAATGACGAAAAATAGGAAGTTGTTAGGGAGTTCCCTGGTGGCCTAGTGGGTTAAGGATCTGGTGTCACTGCTGTGGTGTGGCTATGATCCCTGGTCCAGGAACTTCCACATGCAGCCAAAAAAAAATTAAGAAGTTGTTAAAATTATATATAATATACATACTTCATGTATGACTTATATATTTCCAGTTCTCTCTACAATGATGCTTAGAAAACCAGGAAGAAATACTTACTCCCACCTCCAAGGCTGTGTTGCTAAGTGTGTGTTTCCAGAGTTGCCTTGGGCAAAGTCCGTTGCCCATCACCACAGCTTCGGGTCATCGCTGCCACGAGGACTCCCCCTTCAGAGGTCAGCTGCACCCAGCACCCATCAAAACCGCATGGAGATCACCTGTGACAAACGGGGAACAGACAACTTTGCACGTTCATGCCCCAGATGTTAGTGCAAGTGCTCTCGGGTGATGGACTTAAACCTGCCCTGAACCCTCTCTCTCTGTGTGTGTTAAAGCTTTCAGATATGAAACATTTCTGCCCTGGGCAGGACAATAGGTCCACACACCTGACCACGTGACACCCACGACCCTTTCAAATATTTCTAAAAGTTTCAGATTCTCTAGTTTTCGTTCTTGGCCTTTTGTTGTTGTTGTAACTTTTTTAAAAGGAAGAAGGGAATCCACGCTTCCCTGCCTGCTTGGCCTGAGTTGACGTCCTTGCTCTGGGCTGTGAGGTCTACATACCTGGCCCGGCAAGGCTCAGCCCCATGCACGGACCTTCTGTGTCTGCAACCTCCCAGCATCAGCACGAAAAAGCAACCTGCTGTAGAGAGCGGGGGTGTGGTCCAGCAGTCCTGCACCTGCTGGGATGTGGATGAGGCGCCTGCTGAGAACAACCTGGTGGGAAAGGCTTTCTTTCTCAAGTGCTCCTTCTGGGAAAACAGCCCCAGGTGTTCAGAGACCAGCTGCAGACCAAACGGCAAAGCTGCAGACCATCCCCCTCCGGCCTTTGTGACCAAGAAGAAACACCCTGTGAGTTAAGTGTCCAGTTAAAACATGGAGAGGCCAAGGTGATGGCTGAGCGGCGCTCAGTGTTGGGTCCTTCTGGCTTGGGAAGGGCACACCCCGTGCCTTGAGCCCTTTGTCACACGTTTTTGTTCCATTAAACAGATAATTGCTGATTTGGGGACGATAACCTCAGATACTAGCACTAGTCTCTGCTAAACCATTTTTAAACTTCCCAAGGAGCCTTTACTCGCTGTCATTTGATCCCACCCTTCCCGGCTTTTCATTCCTGATCCCACTTGTTTACAGTGAATTTAATCTCTATCATATTGAGGGTTTAGTGGGACAAATCCCAACCTCCCTGGCCCTGTGACCACATCAGCTCAGCCCAGAAAAGGGGCTTTAAATGTGTCTATCTCTCGAAAGAACAAACAGTCTCAAGGCTTTAAAACTCCCCCTGTAAAGAGTCTTTAAAGGACATCAGCCCTTGGAGTGATAGGGGGACCACCCCGGGACAGGATAAACCAGGTTTTGAAATGGAAAATAAGTCCATTTTTCAAGTCCGTGTGTGCCTCTGAAAAGACTCAGATCAGTTTTATAACTGTTTTGTACATAAAAAAGCAAGAGAAATTCAATCCGTGTGGCTCAAGGGTGATCTTCAGACCCCCAGGCTCATGAGGGCCACCCCCCACCCCCAGCCCCCCTCCCAGATTGGGAACATCTGAGTTTATGCCTGTTTGGGGCCACCCTAGAAGCCTGGCCGTAAACACTGCCTGGGATGCTGGGGGTGATATGTGTGGGTAGAACCCACCATCCCGTCCAGACTGGGTCACGGCCGCGGATTTTTCTTTTTCTCCTCTGGAAACTAGGAGTTGGCGCATGGAATATAAGTTCAGTTCTCATTAAAGGCTGTTCTATGGAAACAAAAGTCGTACACCCAGCTCATCACCTTTGGATAGACAAGAACCCCCTTGGGTTTCCTGGTCTAAAAGCAAAGCTGGTTTTCACATTGTGACTTGAATTTAACTCAACCCACAACTTTTTTTTTTTTTTTTATTGGAGGATAATTGACTTACAAAGTTGTGTCAGTTTCGGGTGTACAGCAATGGGAATCAGATAGACACATATATACATCCATTCTTTTCAGATTCGTTTCCCATATAGGTTATTACCCAATATGCGGTAGATTTTTGGAGCGTTGCACCGTAGGTTCTTGCGATCTATTTCCTGTACAGTAGTGTGTACACATCAACCCCGACTTCCCCCCAACAAAACTGGGGGAACACACACCTAAGACGTACCCTTTTAAGCCCTTCTAAGCGAACAGCTCAGGGGTGTGAATTACCTCTCTAGAACCTTTTCATCTCCCCCGAAGGACGCTCCGTCCAGGTAAACACGAACCCCTCCTTCCCCCTCCCCAGCTCCTGGCAACCACCACCCACTGAGAGTCTCTGGGAGCTTGAGTCCTCCAGAGACCTCATCTCGGTGGATCCATGTGCTATCTGTCCTTTTCGCCTGGATTATTTCACTTAAGCATAGTGTCTCCCACGGTGTAGCTGGCGGCAGAATGTCACTCCCTTTCAAGGTGAAAAATATTCCACTGGATGGCCAGACCACGTCTTGGTTATCCCGTCGCTGTCCGTGGACGCTTAATTTGCTTCCACCTCTTGCCTGTTGTGGTAGCGGCGCTGCTTATACACATGGACGCATACACATCTGTGCAATCCCCTGCTTTCACGTCTTCAGGCCACTCACACAGAATGGGAATTGCTGGATCACGGGGTAATTCTATGTTTAGATTTTTGAGAAAGCGCCACAGGGGCTGCGCCCCTTTACCTTCCCAGCAACAAGGGTTCCAATGTCCTCACACTTCCACCAGCACTTTTTATTTCTTGCTGTGTGTGTGTACTTTTTTTTTTTTTAGTAACAGCCATCGTCACAGGTACGACGTGTGCTATCTCAGGGTTGTCTCGCTTTGCAGTTCCCTAAAGATTAGTGACTGTGAACGCCTCGCCACGTACTTACCGGCCATTTGTGCGTTTTCTTTGAAGAAATGTCTTTCCAATCCTTGGCACGTCTCTACATTGAGTTGGGTTATTTCTGTGCTGGTTGTTGAACTGTGGGAGTCGGGGTGTATTCTGGATAAAACCCTCACCCGATAGGGTGGTTTGCAAACATTTTCTCCCATCGGATGGTTTTGCCTTTTCGCCCTGTAAATGGTGCCGTTGATGGCAACCCCTTGATGAGTTTTAATCGGCATGTTCATCCCTCCCCCAGCCTCAGGGTGGGACACGAGAAAGTCACGGGACAGGGCGTAACCCCATAGTGACCTGAACCCCTGGCCACACTGGAGCCGGGAAGCAGAGAGGGTTCAGAAGGAGGTACCAGGCCTCTTGAGACAAGGGACACCAATGGGCCAATCCTGGCATTACTGTTGATTCTCCCGTGTCTGTGCGCTGCCTCCCTTACCAGACCGGGAGTCAAGGGCCCACACTCAGCATCTTAGAGGCCCAGCACCCCCACCAGCCCCTCTCTTACCATTGCCCAGTGAAGGAACCGATGGAGCAGCATGTCACGTGACCAAATGACTGCGGCGCATGCAGGCAGTGGGCCCTGCAGGTCTGTGACCTTGATCTGTGCCTGCACTGGCCATTAACCCCGGGGTTTCTTGTTGCAGCATGCCCTCTGAGGCTATTTAATCCTCGCACAGAAATTGGAAGCCCTGAAGGTCATGGGTTGCACATGAGGGAATCCAGGTCTGCGGGGAAACCTGAACCTTGGCATCGCGTAATGCCTTCCAGACATCCTTGCCTTCGTCCCGCTGCCTCGTTAGACCTCAGCTCTCCAGGTTCACCCACTGGCCCATCCCATCCCTGCCTCTGGCTCTGAGTGGGCTGTGGTGGCTGGCACCAAGGAGACCTCTGGGGTTAAATCTGCTGTCCTGCGGGCTGACCCATCACGGCACAGCTCCGCCCTGAGAACCGGGCTTCTTCCCTCTCCCTCTGGCAGGTGTTCCCTGGGCTCCTCGGAGCCGATGCCAGGCTCTGAGCTGAGGGTCTTGAATGCAGAAACCTCCCTACCCCTTAATTTCCTCCTCTGGGCTCGGCGTCCGTCAAAATGGGTGAGATTCCCGATTTGGATGTTAACGTAGAAAACGTTGGCCTCGGTTCCGCACCTTGTGATGATAAAACGTGTTTTGCCTCAGCGTCTCTCTGACCTGCAGGGGATTTTTTCTCAACCAGGCACATAACCAAGATCAAGCAGGGTCAGGTAGTGGGAGCAGCTGTCACCCAAGTTCCCTGAGGGTCCCAGGCTCTGCAGAGGTTCCAGATGGACTTTCCGGCCAAATGACAAGAGTCAGGGCCGTCAGGAAAGGCGGGATCCAGGTCTTCCTCCAGAGTATTTCTTCCTGATGGAAAACGGGGACTGAGCTCTGAACCCCGGGCTGTGCCAGCTGCCCCTCGCCATGCCCCCCCCAGGTGAAGTTCTAGGCCTTCTCCCCGCTGGACCCAAGGGTTTTTCTTGTGGAATACGAGCCCCAGGCCACATTCTTCCATCCCTTCCTAGCATGAGAAATGGCTTTTTTTTTTTTTTTGGTTGTGGTCTTTATTTTTGCTTATTTTTAAAAATTTATTTATTTATTTTTGGCTGTGTCTATGGCATGTGGAAGTTCCTGGGCCAGGGATCAACCCTGTGCTATAGCAAAGACCCAAGCTGGCAGTGACAATGCCAGATCCTTAACCCACTAAGCCACCAGGGAATTCCTTGTTGTGTTTTTTGGTTTTTGTTTTTTTCTTTTTACACTCATACCGGTGGCATATATAAGTTCCCAGGCCACTGGTCTAATTGGAGTTTCAGCTGCTGGCCTACACCACAGCCACAGCCACACCAGATCTGAGCCTCATCTGGGAGCTATGCCACAGCTCACGGCAACACTGGATCCTTAACCCACTGAGTGAAGCCAGGGATTGAACCTGAATTCTCAGAGACTCTGTTGGGTCCCTGACCCTCTGAGCCACAACAGGAACTCCTGACTGTGGTGTTCAAAGTCATTTTTTCCCATCCTAGATGAGCGGATGCTAGTACTTTGGGGGGTAGAGGCAGAAAGAGCAGTTTGCTGGAAAGGAAGGGTCCTGACCTGGGCTCAGGGGACCCTAGGACGGAGAGGATGGGGAGGGGCTTCTGAGCGCTTCATCAGCAAAACGGTGTGTTTGGGGAAGGGGCTGCCTTGGGGGTCATGAGAGCTAAGGCGGGGTGGGGTGGCGGGGGACAGAAAACAAGGTGTCAGGGAGTGATCTAAGATCTAGAATCTGTCCTGTGGGCGAAGAAAATTTCTCTGAGTGACAAGATGGTGCGGGGGCTCCAACCAGGCGGTGTAATGGGGTGGGGGGCGGTGTAAGGTCCAGGAACTCAGAGAGAGGTGGCAGCTGGGAGTCCAGAAGTCCAGCCCATGGGCTTAGACCTGCATGGTTAAGTGTTTGCATCTTCGTGACTTAATGGGGTCCTTTCCGTGGGACTGTGGGTGCCATGAGGCTAGGCAAGGGTCTCACACATCCTGATACCACCCATACCAGGTGCAAGGCAAATGCCCAGGATGTGGGATGAAAGGGCAGGGGGCATGGAGAAGACTCCCTAGCAGGTGAAGGAAGCAGGAAGCTGGAGGTGAGCCCTGGTCCTCACTGGGAACAGCCCAGGGAGAAGCAGCACTCAGGCAGGTGGGCTCTGACTGTCCTGATGGCCACTCCTGGGAGGCCTGGAAGCAGACGTGGGGACAGCAGAAGCTCTGAGATGGAGCCCCCACAGGTGACATTCAGCATCATCCAGATCTAAGGCCAGTCACTGATGACCTCCAGGCACCTGTGCCGAGGGAGCGGGGGACTTATGGGGGGCCCCGGCACACTTGCCCTTTGGGGGTTCACCTGATGCTCTCCAAGGCACTTACGTGGGGGGAGGTGGCAAAGTCAGAAAACACTGCCCCCCCACTCTGCCGCCGCCCTTACTGGCTCGTGCCCTGGGCCCTGGAAAAACCTGATGCCCTCTGCTGGGAGGGGTCAGACCCTGTCTTCCCGGGCACCTTGACCCTCAGGTGTAGCCCAGGCATGCTGGGCTGGACCAGGTGTCACAGGCTCCAGAGGACGGGTCCCCACAGGGACAGGTCTGTGGATGGAGGAAGAGGGCAGAAGAAGCTTGCTGCCCCTGGTCTGGAAAGAACCCTGTCTTGGACCACAGGTGCCCAGCCTGGAGCGGGTCTGGAAGCGTGTGTGTGAGTCGGAAGCCAGCAACCTCTGCTCTCTGTGCCTCGTCTACTCTAAGACGTGTACTTTTGAGAACACGTCAAACGCTGTGTGAAGCCACTGTATGTGCAAGAGAGAAATGGGGTGTTCCTTCCATGGAGCCCCCTCCCCGGCGGCTGGGGCGTCTGTCAAGTCCATGAGAATCTTCATTCCAGTGCATCAGGAGCTGGGTCACCATCGGGCCCCCGCTCTGCCCTGGGTGAAAGGAAGTCCTCCCCCTGGTCCCCGTGGCTCGGGCCCCCAGCCCCTCATCCCAGACATTTCTCTGGTCACCTCTATCATGCCACCCTCACTGGGACTTCCTTTACCATGGGTACACTTCCTGGAATGAAGCTTCTGCCAGTGCCCTGCCTGGGGGCAGAGGCTGCAAAGACCACTCGTGTACTTAGTTCTCTCTTCTTTTACCAACCGAAACCTCAGGCTTGGGTGCACGTGTCTAGTGGGCCCTGGACTGTGTTTCTGCTCAGCTTTGGCCAGAACAGCTGAACGTCTGTCCTGAGCATCTTTTGAGACTCATTGCAGGTCTGTGGAGCCCCCACCCTGCTTTGGGTTCAGTTCAAACCTCTGGCCTGGGGCCCTGCGGTTCTGTGCTGTCTCCCAGGACAGCTGTAACAGAACGCTGCACCTTGGACCTGAAACACCAGGAACTAATTCTCTACCGCTCTGCTGGGACAAGTGGGTAAGCAAGGCTGCATGTGGCCCAAGGGCTCTAGGGAGAATTCTTTCTTGCCTCTTCCAGCTCGTGACTGCTCCTGGCTCTCCTGAGCTTGCGGCTGCATCCTTCCATCCTCTGCCTCAGCCTCGTAAGGCCCTGCCTGCCCTCTATGTGTCTGTGATTTTTTTTTCCCAGTCTCCCCGCTTCTGTCTCCTGCAGGATCCAGAGCCCACCCTGATTTGGGGTGCTCGCAGGTAAGGAGGGCGACTTAGTTACATCCGCAAAGATCCTTGGTCCCGATCAAGCCCCATTCTGAGCGTCCAGATGGACACATTCTTTGGGGAACACCATGCAAACTCTGCAGGTCCTCCGTGGCTATTTCCCTTTTTACACCTGAGCAAGCGGGGGCCCCGGCCCCAGGAGTAACGGGTTGGAGTTTGAGCACCTCCGCAGGCTCTCTTCAGACAGGTTGCCCTTTAGCAGGAGGAGGGCAAGGAAGCCACCCTGCGGTTCCTGGGTTTTCATCTTAAAAGCTTTAACCGGAGTTCCCTTCGTGGAACAGTGGTTAATGAACCCGACTCGGATCCATGAGGACCCTGGCCTCGCTCAGTAGGTTAAGGATCCGGCGTGGCCGTGAGCTGTGGTGTAGGTCTCAGATGAGGCTCAGATCTGGCGTGGCCGTGGCTGTGGCGTGAGCTGGTGGCTACAGCTCCGATTTGAAGCTTAGCTTAGGAACTTCCATATGCCGCAGGTGTGGCCCTAAAAAAAGACGATTAAAAAAAAAAAGCTTTAACTGTGGAGGTTGGGAGGAGAAAGGCTGTCCCTGGATTTGGGGTGACCTGGGGCCCCTGGAGATGCCTCGCGTGATGAGGAGCTGGGCAGAATCCCTTTCCTGGGGCCAGAGAAAGCCAGGTGGCTATTCAAAGCCAGTTAAAGTGTCAGAGACTCAGGGGATTAGTATATGCACCAGCTGCGCCAGTGGAGAAAGTCAGAGATGAGTCAGCAGCCCAAACAAAGGACCCTTAGAAAGCGCTGAAGAATCCCTGATGCTCTCTAGAGCGGCTTTGATGATTTTGCAATGGCTGCAGAGAAGATGCAGGGCCAGGACTGCCTGCAGTTGGACCGGATTGTGTTTATTTTGCTCAGTCACCGCTAACCCATTGTCATGCGTGTAAGGACCGGATGATTCCAGGGAGAGGGTGGGAAGGGATGCAGGCACTGGGTCCCAGCCGCAGATGGATGGGCTTCCGATGGGGGCTGCGGCAGTGCTTTCATCTTCAAAGAATCCGGCATCCTTCTCCAAGGGCTGTGCGCCATCGCCCATCCTCGGCGCTGCTCACTGGCGCATGCTCTGGACACACCTCTCCTCGTCCCTCCAGTCTCAGCCATGCTTCTCTGCAGCCACCGGCGAGGGGACAGCCCACCGGCGAGTGCACCCTGACCCTCGCTGCTCTCTCTCCATCTGGCTCCGTCACGGGGGCCCCTGCTGGACCACCAGGCGGCCCAGGCAGAGCCGAAACCGTCATTCTTGGCGTAGCTCTAGCTGATGACATCCCGCTGGATGGCATTGTCCCCAGTGCAGACTTTCCCTTTCTTGCTTACATCAAAACTTGCGACTGCGCTTCATAAATCTGGAGTTTGGTGGTGATAGAAGGGCAAGGGTTGGTTCTAATTTAGGTCTTTGCGACTTGACAATGTAATAGATCTATGTTCTATTGTAGCAACGCGTGAAAATGGAAAGCTCATTTCAATATTTTTCTCATTATGGATGAAATATGTTCTTGAAGCGATTTGGAAAACACAGAAGAGTGTAAATAAGAAAATGAAAATCACTTGTAAAATCACAGTTAATCACTGTTAACATTTTGAGGCATTTTCTCCACCTTTTTATCCTTCAAGCAGTGGTTTAGAACAGCATTAGTTGGTTGGTTGCTTGGTTTGTTGGCCACACCTGTGGCGTATGGAAGTTCCTGGGCCAGGGATCGAACTCAAGCCACAGCAGCGACAAACCCCCCCGCGGTGGCAGCACCAGGTCCTCAACCCGATGAGCCACAGAGGAACTGTGGGAGAAGTGTCTATTGAAGGTCAATGTGCATACGCACCGCGGGGAGAATTGCGGAAGAATCCGTCGGAATCTGAAGTTTTAGGGTGCGGCTACGCTGGGCTTCAGGTCACGAGACTGCTGCGGGTCTGGGAACCCCACCTTCGCCTGGTGAGGGTGAGCGCTCAGGCTTTCACCAGGCCGAGGAGCGGGGCTCTGTTGTCTCATCTCTGAAATGGGGACAGCATCAGCCTTGTGGAGGTTTTGTAAAGCAAAACTGAGATCAAGTATATTGAGGGTTACCTACTGGCTGGCATTTAGCAGGTGCTTAGTACGCTGTAGCTCAGTTACAAATAAACGAATAATTTCCCAGGACGCTGTGATTTCCATGTGTGCCGTTCTACAGCCTACTCACCTTCATGTGACCTCAGAGGGTGAACATCTTTCCAATATTAAAAATTCTCTGTAAACATAATTTCTTTTTTTTTTCTGTCTTTTTGCCATTTCTAGGGCCACTCTCACGGCATATGGAGGTTCCCAGGCTAGGGGTCCAATCGGAACTGTAGCCCCCGGCCTACCCCAGAGCCACAGCAACGCAGGATCTGAGCCACATCTGCAACCTACACCACAGCTCACGGCAACGCCGGATCCTTAACCCACTGAGCAAGGCGAGGGATCGAACCCGCCACCTCATGGTTCCCAGTCATATTTGTTAACCACTGTGCCATGACAGGAAGTCCTGTAAACATAATTTTTAATAGCTATATTTTAATGGCTCCCCCTGTGTGGATGAACGGTAATGCATCTGAGCATGTACGTTGTCTAAATAATTGTTTCAACTTGGGGTTTTCTGGTAATCCAACAAAATCCTATTAACATAGCAGCTATGTTATGGGAGAGGAAGGTCCTAGGATTTTTAAAAGATGCTTTGTTGTGCTTTCCTTGTCTGGAAAACAAGAGTTACAAGGCAGGGAGCAGAAACCTTTCAGAGCAGGCCGCCCCAGTGGGGCCTGTGGGGACGGGGGGTGGGAGGGAGAGCAGAGAGTCGTTTCTTTGTTATTTGTTTTGGTACCACGCAAATTTGTTGAAGCGAGCATGCGTCAATTCAGAAAATAACGAAACGCGCTCCCACCACCAAAGGTGTAAAACTCCCAGGCGTGGGTACCCGTCCCCGGGGCATCTTAGGGGTCACAGGACAGGCCTCCGTGAATCTGAGTATCAGATGTCTTGTGAACAGATGTTCAAATCAACGAAATAATATTTGTCCTGGCAACGCAGCTCAGGATCGACACGATTACTGATCAAAAATAAGCAGCATCAAGTAGGCGAATGTGTAATGGGTTTATTTGCGGTAAAATGCTGAAAAACAGCTTATTTCTGAGTGGGGAGCCCAAACTTCTCTTGAATATCAGTAAGAGAGAAGAAAAAGTAAAAAAAAAATCAGTTCTTGAAGGACTCTAGAGAGAAGTGTGTCCTGGCCTCAGCAGACCCCGAGCTGACTCAAGGCTTCTGGAAGGAAACCAGAATCGTTCAACCTGCAAGGGACCCACAGAAGATGATTACCCAGTGGGGCAGTTCTCCTGCCCTAGACCCAGGGTTCACCAGGAAGGTCATGGCTCCAGGGCACGTGCCAAATTCCCACGTGCATGGAGCAAAGGAAAGACACATTCAGGAGTAAAGAACCAAGGTCAAATGTTCTTCATCTGTTTTTTTTTTTCTTTTTTGGCCACACTCGCAGTATGCACAGGGTTCCAACCCAAGCCACAGCCGTGCCAACCCTGGATCCTAAGGCCACAAGGGAACTCTGAATGGTTTTTCATCTTAAGGTGGCGTGTGTGCGTCTCTGTAAGGAGGGCGCCAGCAGACAACGAAGGACCGAATTTGGGGGGAATAATAGCCCCTCCCCACAGGCCTTTGGTGAATGATTAAGTCACACTGGCCAGGCACGAATCGCAGCAGAAAGATTTGCAAGGGTCACAGACACGGAAGGGCTCTGCTGGCCAGTAAATGGAGACCACTAGCCATCCCCCTCCTCCTGGGGCAAAGAGTCCACGAAACCCACAACATATCAAAATCCCCATCAAAGATGCCAAAACAATCAACATTTACCCACAGCCACAGGCCAAACCTGCGGCCAGTGACAGCCGCCCTCGTCTGTGGAGATCTGTGGGGGGACAGGGAGATAGGGGGGAGGTTGGCGACCTCGCGCGCCCTCATGTTCAAAGCTGGCTTCTGGGAATTCCCTTCTGGCACATTGGGTTAAGGATCACTGCAGCAGCTCGGGTCTCTGCCGTAGTATGGGTTCAATCCCTGGTCCGGGAACTTCCAGATGCCACAGGCATGGTCAGAAAAGCCAAGCAAACCACCAACAAACCAAACACTGAGAAAGAAACCCGGTGAAATGTCCGTCCGAGGAGGATAACAAATACATACTGTTCTCAAGAGTTAAATAAATCCCTGAAATGAAATTTCGTCTTTGTAAATGAAGCATTTGCTATGAAATAAGAAAAAAAAATTAAATTCCGAGTTCAAAAGAATCCAAAAATATCTGAAATTCTTTCTGAAAATGTTAAGATTCTTCCTGTGTTGACTCACTTTCTTCTCAATAGTTATTTTCTCCATCACTGGGAGCAGACATGACACACTCCCTTTGAAAAGGCTTCTTTTTACTTAGTATAGTTCGAAGCAGAAAGTTTGGGGTTTTCTTTTTTGGAAATATAACTGTTTTTCTAGTATTTTTGTCAAGAGTACATCAGGATGCCAGAAACTCGACATCCCTTTTCTCTTCGAAGCGAAGCATATCTCTTTGGTGGATGTGGTCACCACTAACCACAGCCATGTCTTCCTACATCTGACGGATGAACTTGGCTCAGCACATGTGTGTTCTGTGCAGCAGAGTTGGACACCCCCAGACAGGGTCCCTTGGGAGCTGAGAGAAGCAGGGACTGCAGGCCCGAGGGCACCTCCCAGGGAAAGGGCCGTCAGAGAGTGGCTGGGTGTGGCAGTGGTCACCTCAGATAGGCCTGGGCAAGGGAGGTCGAGACCAGGGGCTGTGCCCTGGGCGTGAACAGACCCTTGCTCTGTGTCGTTACTACTCTGTGAGTCACCTGGTCAACCCCGAATCCAGTGCTTGCCCCTGTGGCAAGCTCCGAGACCCATGGAGCCAGTCCCAGGGGACAAATGCATGGGGACATTTTGCTCTGGGACCTGGTGATGCCCACCTCTAGTCACAGAAAGGCCAAGTCCATGTTTTTCTACTTGAAACATGGAGCCATGGTCCACTTGACCTGGTGAATATAGTTTTGGAAGAAGCCAGGGTTTAGGAGGCTTCACTCAAGAGCGACTTTACAAATTATGAAGGTGGGACGTGTCACTTTGAAAGAAACTGTTGATCTCTGCCTCCGTCCCTGGAAGACCCCTGCCCCTGTCCCTGGAAGACCCCTGCCCCCGTCCTTGAAGACCCCTGCCCGTGGCCATAAACACGACCCTCCGCTTTAGGAGCGGCTCAGAGCTGCTGTTCCCTGAGATTATGCCTTTCCATGTTGACCCAGAGACCTGGGTACAGAAAGGCTGCTAACAGGCAAAGGGAAAAGCTGAAGACCCATCACACATGAATAGAAATTTAAAAATGTTTAATTGTGGTAAAGCACGCATAACTTGCAGTTTACCACCTTCGTCACTTTTAAGGGTGCGTTCCAGGGGTGCCCAGTGCATTCGCAGTGTTGTGTAACCATCACCACCATCCAGCTCCCCAACGAGTTGGTCCCCCAGCTGAAATTCTGTCCCGATTAATCTCCGACTCCCCACCTCTGCGCCTCCAGCCCCTGGTCACCCCCATCTCCTTCGTGCCTCTATGAATCTGACTCCTCTAGAGACCTCGTGTGAGGAATCCTGCAGGATTTGTCCTTTTGTGATGTGTTTCTTTCACGAGCATCGCATCCTCGAGATTCGTCCATGCTGTCGCCTGGGTCAGCACTGCCTTCCCTTTAAAAGCCGGATGATGGATGGGCCGCATTTTGCTTATTCACGCATCTGCTGATGGGCACGCGTGTCGATTCTCCCCTTTGGCCACCGTGAATAGTGCTGCCGTGAACACAGGGTTAGGGTTAGGTTCAGGGTTAGGGTTATTATCTTTGGGAGCGTCTGCTTTTAATTCTTTGAGGCACATATACCCAGAAACGGAATTACTGGATCATAGGGTAGTTCTACTTTTAGTTTTTGAAGGAACCTCTCTATTTTCCAAAGTGCCTGAACCATTTTACATTCCCACTGAGCGTGCACAGGGCTTCCAGCTTCCCCCCGTGATCACCAGCACTTGTTTTTTGCATCTTGATGGGGGGTATGCACAGGGCACAAGGTGATATCTCATTGTGGTTTTAATTTACATTTTTCCCTAGGGATGAATGATATTGAGCCTCTTGTCGGTGTTTATTGGTCACTGACATCTTTTCTTTGGAGACATGTCTATTCAAGTCCTTTCCCCATTTGTAATCAGGTTGCTTGTTTTTTTGTCGGTGAGTTATTGGAGCCCTTTATATATTCTGGATATTAATCCCTATCAGACATGTGGTTTGCAAATGCTCTCTCCATTCCATCAGCTGACTTTTCATGCTGTTTGACTGTGTCCTTTGATATGCAGACGTTTTTAAAATTTTTTGATAGGGTCTAATGTATCTGTTTTTTTCCTCTGTCGCTTGTCATACTTTTTTTTTTTTTGGCCACCCTGTGGCATTAGAACAGGGCCCTGCTTGTTATCTATCACTGTACATCATTCCACACGTCCGTGCACACCACACACACACACACACACACACAGAGCACACATATATGCACAGCACACACACACAGCACACACACACACACCCCACAAACACCACACGCCACACACACACACATATACAAACCACATACACACACACACACCAAACATACCACACGCACACAGTCTAACATTCTTTTGTTCTTTGGCTGTAACGGTGACCAGACTCCCCTGGCCTTAATTATTACTAAATTGTGGCAAGTTGCATGTTCTCCCCTGTTCGTATTATGTTTCTATCAACACAGAATTTCTATCTAGAACTGAGGCTCTCATTTCAAGATTCATCTTCGTGAGCATTCTGAGACTATTTTTCTATTCACACTGTAGGAAAAGGGTCCCCACAGAAAACACTGGGCGCTCCCGGTTCTGTCTTGGCGGGTGTGTCGTCTTGGCCTGGTTCCCTCTCCCTCCACCCTCTTTCTGTTCTCACGGCATCCACCGTGTGTCTTTGTTCAAATCTGAATCTCCATCCTGGATGGCTCTCAAGCTGCACCTGGATTCGAGGTGGCTTAGGTGGCCACCGACAGCACAGCTCAGCACATGAGAATGAACCCAACATCCTTCCTTCACCGAGATGTCCTTCTCTTCCACTGATTCACATTTCGGGGGGGGGGGACACCATCTGCCCCTGGGAACATTGCTGGCCCTGGGCTGCCCTCCAGAGCCCCCATCCACGCGCTTAGAAGCAGCCACTTCTGGGAAGTCAGTACTATTTCGAGAAAATTCCTTGCCTCTGTCCCCCCACCCCCATCACCAGTCTCAATTTATGACCTCTTTCCCAGCAGACCGTCTGCTTGCTTCTCTGCCTCTGGCTCCTCTCCCTGTCCTGCCTCTTCCATCATAAGCACCACCAGCTTCCTGAGATCCCAGTACACAGCTTTGATTTTATCACGGAACTGAAAATGTCCAGGTGTACTTCCTCCCTTCTGAGAAAGGCCCAAAGCCCTTCATCTGGTTGCCAGTGTCCTGCTCCTCTGGAAATGGAGGAGATCAAGCAGCCCCCTCACCTCCCAGGGCTGGTGTGAGAAGGCACTTCAGCAACGGCAGATATGTAACAAGTCTGACCAGAAATCCCAAAGGCAGCTGAGCTTCCTGGCAGGTTCCCGGTCCCACAGCATCCGTGCTGCTCCATCTGATTCCCCTGGAGATTAAAGAACACCTTCTAGTCCGCGTTCAAACAAACTGGAAACAAAACCAAAAAGGCAGTGGGCAAAGCAGTGAGATGACTGCAGCTGTATTTTAGCAAATCCAGGGGGTGGTTTGGGAAGTGAGGGACCAGAGTTCTCAGGTGAACAACAAAATCAATTAGCCAGAACCACGGTGGGTGAGCAATCTGCTTGGCCAAGGTTTTGTGCTACTTTCACCCTGTGGAATGATGCTCTTTGAACCTAGACCCCGGGAGTTAATCTCTGCGGAGCAGAAGGACGGATTTTGTCTACTTAGCAAAACAGGAGACTGCATTGTTGGACTGCTGGGCTATTTGCTCTGCAAGGAAGAAATGAAGAAAGGCTTTCATAGCTTAACCACGTTTCTTACTTGTCCTCTTTCCAAATGATCAGTTAGAGTATGTCCTGCAAGTGTGTGAACTGTAAGAAAGCCAAGCTCTTCTCGTGCTCCCTAAGTGGTATTGCCTTTATTTGTTCTTGTGTAAAAACAGATGTGAAGTGCATGGGCTGCTGTAGAAAACATGAGGCAGGAGCAATTGTTTATGGATTTGGGGGCAATAACATTTTTTTCATTTCCCATGTCTGTTACATTATTTATTTCATCATTTTCTAGGAGCTCCAGAGCAAACGTTTCCTGGAATCCATGTAGCTTTAGGATTCTGGGTACAAATACGCTTTATTTGCTAAGGAGTAGAGTCATGCAGTGCTCCAAAGCCAATGGTCAGGAGTCAAAATCACTGCCAGTAAGAACAACTCCCCACAGAAACAGAAATACTGTGCTCATTCCCTTGTCACTGATGTCATCGATTGTGAAAGTGACATAATTTTTAAAAGTATTGGGGAGTTTTGCAATCCATGCCTTAAGCCACATACTGATGTCCGTGACCACTTGTTTGGCCGTAGGGATCGTTCAGAGATCTTTGACCCTGTCGTTCGGAGATCCGGGCTGTCGGAGCCATAGTTTCCGTGGAGAAGGTTGGCCGCCAGGACCCAGATTTTCCAGAGAATGTCCACCTCGCCCAGCTGTTGACAAAGTCACTCAACAAATACATTCACAACTCTTGACGGTGACAAGGCACTGAAGAAATGGTGTTTTTTTTTTGTTTTTTTTTTTTAAGGAACATGTGGTAATTAAGTGTCAAAACAAATGCAACTGCTTGGCAAAAGCTATTGGCACTCCATGCTCTGAAGAAACAGACCACACGCCTGGGAATGACAGAGGACCAGGGGCAAAAATCTCCCTGTGACCCAGCCGAGAGTGTGGGGGAGATTAGCTCTCACTTGTGGGTCTTAGCAGTGCACCTCTTAGCCTGGGGATCATAGAATGCGTTTCTTTATAAGATGGAGTTAATATGGCTGAAAGGAGTTCTGGGCACCACTCTTGGAGCCTGTGGCCCTTTTTCTGTCACCTACAGTGAGAAATGGACACAGCAGCTAACATTTTAATTCAGTGTTTGTTAGCAGAGTTTGATCAGCTGGAGCCTCAGGTCTTGGGTGGATGGGAAGGAAGAAGGTGCCAGGGGCTCCCTCTCAAAGAACAGGCAGCCCCGAGTAGACAAACACATCACCTCTGGGACTAATGCCAAGTATCCTCGAGCCATTTGGAAACCAGTTTAGTCAGATGTCTCCAATGCCCCTGCTGCCTGTTGTCTGTTCTTCTCTGATGCTGCCTGGACCGTTTTGTGCCTTTGTGGGTAATGGGGCCCCTGGGTTAGCACCCTGGGGTGCTGGCTGCTCCTGGCTTTCTCTGCTAACAGCTCCATGCAGTAGATTTCTGATGTTGGGGAGCCATCTGGATAAAAACCGCCAATAACCCAAAGAATCTTCACCTTGGGTAAGGCTGTAGAGACCACCTCGTCCCACACCCAAGGTCACACAGCCAGTAAAGGGGAATACCACCAGCCTTTGAACCCAATGCACACTCGATTCTTCTCCTTGGCTCACCTCTCACACCCTAGCCAGTGAGGTCAATCCTATTCTCTCCATCTGCGAAACACACTCTGATCCAGCCAGTCTTTCCCCTCTGCCACTCCCACCCTAGCCTCCTCTCGCCCACAGTCTCTTATTTGGGCCATTGCAGCAGCTGCCCAGCTCCTCTCCAGGTGGCCCCTTTACTATCACATCCATCCGAGGGGACTTTTCCCTGTGGAGGGACCCACACCAGTCCCCTGGCTGATGCCCTGTTTCACCTGGCCCTATGGGACCTGGCCCCACCTGTTTTTTTTCTGTTCATTCTGTCTTTTTTTCTCCCTGGAATATGCTGAGATTATTCTTGCCTCTGGAATTCTGCGTTTGATGTTTCCTCTTTCTGGATGTTTTTCTGCTTCTCTTCCAGATGTTTGGGAGGCAGAAGCTCCTTCTCCTGGTGGATGTCTCAGCCCACCTCCTCCAAGTGACTTGTCTTCCCTGACCATTGGTCTCAGCTCCTTCCCCAGTGGCTGAATCACATCACCTACTGTGATTGCCTGTTTAGCGGTAATCCCTAATTGGTTTATTTTGTTCATGAATATGTTTGCTTGTCTGTCTTCTGTCCCTTGCCTCTCTTGTTCACTTTTACATTCCCTGCAACTCTGTAGTCTTGTCATGTAGTGGGGGGTTCAACAAATACTTAACAAGTGTATTAGTTCCCTGTTGCTGCTGTAACAAATCACTGTAAACTTAGTGGCCTAAAATAACACAAATGGGTTCCCTTACAGTTCTGGAAGTCAGGAGTCCTCAAATCAAGTGGCAGCAGGGCTGCCTTCCTTCTGAATGTTCTTATTTCTTGCCTTTTCCAGCTTCTGGAGGCTGCTACAGAAGCAAGCCATTCCTCATGTCTCTTTGACCTCTGCGTCTGTTCTCACATCTTCTCTGACTCCAACCCCCCTGCTTCCCTCTGATAAGAACCCTTGTGATTGTACTGAGCCAACTCAAATAGCCCAGGATAATGTCTCCATCTCAGGATCCTTTAACTTAATCACACCTGCAAAGTCCCTTTTAAAAGCCAAGTGAGGTCACATCTTCGTAGGTTTCAGAAATTAAGATGCGGACAGCCTTGGCGTCCATTATTCTGTTTACCACATTAAGAAAAGACCAAGATGCGTGAGCACGGTGATTATACAATCTGTCCACAAACGGATACTCCTCCCTTCAAGAAACGGGACATTTTCTTTCCCTTAGATTGTACGCGAGACGTAGCAAGTCGATTCTAACAAGTGGGAGATGGCAGAAGGGATGGTTTGTAACTGCTCAGAGAAGAGGTCTAAACCTCGAGGCTAGGCTGTAAGAGATGCTGTGACCTCCTTGCTCTCTCTCGGGTCATTGGCTCTGGGGCAGCCCGCTGCCATGCTGTAAGGGTGCTCAAGCAGCCCTAAGGACAGGTCTGTCGGTAAGAAACCGAGATCTCCCGCCAGCAGCCTTGGAAGAGGGTCCCCAGGCCCAGTCAAGCCCTCAGGGGACTGCAGACCCAGCCGGCGTCTTGACGGTGATCTCACCAGAGACTCTGAGCCACAAGCACCCGGCGGACCCACTTCCAAATTCCTGACACACAGAAACCGCAACGTAATAAACGTCTGTTGGTTTAAATGACACATTTTGAGATAATAAGCTGTAATTGCAATAGATCATTAAACAATAAGCTATTTTAGAATCCCCCCCCCCATGAAAGAAAACACAGAATTCTGTCCTGTGATAGTCTTCAAAACTCTGTTATCTAATTGGAATCCCAATGCCCACACCCTGGGGATTGTGGCCTGTCTCTTTCTAGGACCTTCTCCAGAAACACCATGGAGCTCCAGGACAACAGATGCAAATCTGGAGCTGGGAATCTGACTCACAGAGTAATGGAGGCAGGTAAATTTCAAGACTAGCTCCATCCGTCCACAGAGGGCTGTCTTCTGGGTGGGATCACTTGCAAATTCCGTTTCTCTCCTCTCCTTTGGCTGCTCTTCCTCACAAGTGTTGTCCAAGGTTTCCCGGCTACTGACCAGTCGAAGTCCTCCCTCCCATGGTGTCCTAACCGCTTGGTTTAAACAATGTCCACATGCCTGGTCTGCGAGTCCTCTGGGTCTTCTAGTCCTTGAGATCCTCCCAGCCATTTGTCCGCCTCAAGGAAGGCCCAGACCCCACCGATGGCTGGTCACCCAAGATGCCTACTATGCGTGGTTCTTCCTCGGGCTCTCACTGCTCTCCCTGTAAACCGGCTGTTTATACCAGTCAGGACCACATACACTATGCTGCAGTAACAAACGGGCCCCAAATATCAGCGGATTAAAACACTTTGTTTTTGTTTGTTTTTCCTGCTCACTCAGGCTTCTCTCCATCACAGCTTGGTTGGGACATGGGCTCCTCTCTGTCTCATGGACCCAGGATGAGGGCAGTACCATGTTTCCATGATTGGCAGAAAAAAGGGATGCGTTGACGTAACACATTTGCTCCTCCCTGGAGGCGGATCTCTGCCGCTCTGATCACCTTTCATTTGCCGAAGCCAGTCACGTGGCCACAGCTAACTTCAAAGGGAGTGGAGAGAAGCAACCCTAACATGTGCCTGGAAAAACCAAGACTTGGGGATATTTGGTGAGGATCAGTGAGGTCTGCCATGGTGCCTTTGGTCCTGGGCCTGCCCAATCCCCTTTTCAGCTCTCTGGTTCTGCAAACAATCGGATAAGATTCTTTCAGTTGCAATAGACAGAAAAGTAATTCAAGTTGGCCTAAGAAAAAATGAATTTATTGGCTTATAGAACCGAAAGTTCCAGTGGGAGCTGAATCTAGCTTTAGGGGAAACTAGTTCCAGATATTCAGGCGTTGTTGTCAGAAGCTGGTCTCCATCTCTTAGTTCCGCTTTCATCTGTGTTGGTTTCATTCTCGGATAGTGTCTCTCAAGGACGGAAGCTCCAGGAATTTTAGCGCGTCTCGGGGCTGGGGCTCAAGTGGGTTGGCAGGTTTGGGTCAGCTACCTCACATGGCAAATGAAACACTCTGGTTGGGCAGTTGTGTCATCTCATAGCCAGGCTGACTTCTTAGCTTTTGCTGGAATCAAGTGGCCTCACCTGTCCCTCTAGCCCTTTTGGCCACGGCCTGTTCTCCTCCAGAACCCAGCTCTAGTTCAGCCTTGGTGGAGAACAGTGGCCCCAACTTATGGTGTCCTGGACCGCAGAGGCGAAGCTGAGAATCCGAGGGTGGACTTTTCTTATTTAGGCCCAGACACTACACCTTCTTAGGGCATCAGGAGCAGCTCGATTCAAATATCAGCCCCACATCTTTTAGAAAACCAAGTCTGGGAAAATTTTTGAAAAATCCCCTACGATGGGTGTTCCCATTGTGGCTCAGTGGAAACAGATCTGACTAGTATCCATGAGGATGCAGGTTTGATCCCTGGGCTCCCTCCGTAGGTTAAGGATCTGGCATTGCTGTGAGCTCGCAGAGGCAGCTTGGATCTGGCATTGTTATGGCTGTGGCATAGGCCGGCAGCTACAGCTCCGATTCAACCCCTAGCCTGGGAACTTCCATATACTGCAGGTGCAGCCCTAAAAAGACAAAACAACAACAATAAAAACCCCTATAATGAAAAACTCAGCCCCCTCTCTTGCAGCATTTTTAGGTGGAGGCAGGGTTCTATTTTGAGTAACCGAAAAGTTATGCAGATAATTAGGGCGGTGAGGTAGTGCTGGCCCCACTTCAGCTGAGTACACCCACGAGGTCGTTGTTTCTGCGCTGCTTGTGGTCCGTGTGAAAATGCTGACTTCCTATGAAAAGAGGAAGAGGAAGCATCTCCTCCAACCACAGCCCCACGAGCTGGATCCAGGGCAAGAATTTAGAAACGACTTTCAAGTACATGGTTGAGAAGCCTCTGCAGAGGGAAGGTGACCATTTGAAGCCAGTGGGAGTTCAGTAAGGGCCAGTCACACAAGATTAGCTTTATTTCCTTGTTTCCACAGGGAAATTGGACTTGCAGAGCTGAGGCTTTTTGTAGATGTAATGTATCTGGAAACAACATTTTTGGGAAAGGTTCTCATGACATCCTTTGGACGCATAAGCTGGGGGATCGCGCCGGATTGGTAAGGGATTAATGGCTATACTGAAATGGGGCTGGATTGCTCTCAAATGTGTGGGCAGCCCCCCAGCTTTCCAAAGGGCTCTGTCACTTAGGTCCTCTTGGGAAATGTTTCGGTTCGTAATTTACATGACATTGATGACACGCTCGGTATTATTATGACTAAGGTTACTATTTCTTATTAGCGAAAACAGTGACAAGAGCAACCACAACTTCTGGTGACAGTCGTGAGCGCTCACTGGGTCCCGGGCGCCGTGCCCAAGGCCTCACGTGGACTATATTACGCATCTTAACCCAGCAAGGCAGGAACCCCCGTTTTCCCATTTTACCAAGGAAACAAAGGCTGGCCCTGGGAGGGAAGCAGAGGGGGCGCTAGTTTTCTTTCACATTCCAGGGGTCCCATCGATGGGAGGGGCTTAGAAGCTGGAGTCTCACGGCCGATGTTCTGCCCACAGCAGTCCCTTGGAGCTCTCACATCCTGATCCTGAGAACAGTCTGCCTGGTTTTGGGAAGAGCCCCAAGCTCTGGGGATAAGGAGCCGGTGAGGGACAGACAGGTGTCAGAGCTGGTACTAAAGGTGAGTCTCACAGCAGCACCCTCTCCCAGCAGGATGAACAGATGTGGTGGCACAAGCAGAGAAGCCCAAACTGAAGGGGAGTCCCTGGTCCCACCCCCTGCCCCCCCCCCCACCACGGTGGATCTGAGGACGCTGGGCTTGGGCTGTAAGAGTAAGCGCTGCCCCCACACCCTGGTGCCGGGGGAGGATGTGGGTTTGGGGTCTGTTCAACACTCAGGGTTCTCTTGAAGCACGAGAAAACATGATTACACAGCCTAAATGAGCTATGTTTGTCTTCATTTATACTTGAAAAGAAATCACGGCAAATCGCAAGTTTTGAAAAGCTGATACATAAGTTACAAAATCCGAAAAAGCAACCTGTCTTATGACTCTTGGAAGTACCGTTAAAATATCTGATCAACTGCCTAAGCCCCGTTTATCATACTGACTCCTTCCATCTGGCTGTACATTCTTTAATCACATCCAGACCAACAATAATTTTGAATTATTGCTTCCTATGGAGAGATGAGCATTTGATTCCATTCTTCCCTCCACAGGGTGGGTCAAAATTCGTTTTATGTTCTCCATGGTCTAGGAACATGTCTTTCAGCTCCACCACCTGTTATTGGTGGGGCGGGGCAGACGCTGAGGTTAGGGGACAAATACCGGAAGCTCAGGTAAACTTAGAGGAGTGTTGTCGAGCTTGGGAAAGCGGCGGTTACAGTTCTGCCCTGTAAGATTTCAGGGCGTTTCTGTTTTAGTCCTCAGGATGCTATGCATTGTTGACACCGCTAGCCAGTTTGACAAATCCAGGTGTGAGCACGGTCCATGGGCAGCCAAGGGGCGGGAGGGAGATGCCCAGAGCCATTCCTAAACCAGGATGGTGACCAACAGCATAACTCCCTGGAAGTGGACACAAACCACAGGAAGATAGCTGGCAAACCCTAAACTAATTGCTTTTCCAACTCAACTTCCCCTTAAAGGGATCCCCCAAAGCCCCTGGTCCCTCTCCCACCCACAGTGGAGGCAGGAGAGAAAGTCAGAGGGGCAAGAGATGGGGGGCTTAACCAGTAGGGATGCAGATACATCACTCTGCAAACTGCATACAACAAATAGCGGTGGGGCACTTGGATAAGCCCCTCCCAGGGCCCTGAACTGGAAGCCCTGACCTCTGCACACTGAGTCGGTCCTCTGATGGGGCCGGGAGAGCTGGCGGGTGCAGCCCCAGGCAGAGGAGGGTGAGGGAGGTGCTCATCACAGTGGTGGGGGAGGCTGGCAGAAGCTGGCACTGGCTGCAGGCAGGCATGTGGCAGAGGGGACCCCAGGTGACAGTGTGGGTTTAGATCTCAGCTAAGATCTCAACCGCCCCCAATACATGAGACGTCCTGCAAAATCCATTCACTGACCTCTACAGTCCAGCAAAAAGAACTCACTCCCCTATTGGTTGTGATTTTCCAAGCTTTTTTTGTCTTTTTGTCTTTTTAGGGCTGCACCCACTGCATATGGCGGTTCCCAGGCTAGGGGTGGAATCAGAGCTGTAGCTGCCAGCCTATACCACAGCCACAGCAACACCAGATCTGAGCCACATCTGAGATCTACACCACAACTCATGGCAATGCCTGATCCTTAACCCACTGAGAGAGGCCAGGGATCGAACCCACGTCCTCGTGGATCCTAGTTGGGTTGTTAACCACTAAGCCACAACGGGAATGCCCTGATTTTCCAACTTTTGAAACTTTATTCATTGTATGACAGTCCGAACATCAGCAGACAGGGATCCATACAAGTTTGGGACCTCATTTTGTTCCTGTGAAACCAGAACTCAGTTCAGCATTGAGTGACCTTGAAAGGCTTGGATTCACACTCATGGAATATAGACCACCCTTCAAGCAACTTCACTCTGAGGGGCTAGAGAGGGCAGACGGACAGGGCTTACTTTTAATTTTGCTTCTAATTTTGACTCTCAGCAGGACAGTATCAACCCATGGAACCAATGCTTCATTTCCCAGGTCACACAGGGAAATGCGTGTCTCATCAACTGAGGGGCAACTTGGGTTAAAGATACTTTACCTCTATCAACTCATTAGCCACTGATTTAATTGGCTTATTTACATGCCCACCTCTTTCCACAAATGATTTTAGGTGACTCTCACAAAATGAATATGGGGACAAAATGGATAAAAAGTAATGCATTAGGACTGGGGGGCATCAGAGCTGACGGAGAATCAAGACGGCAGAGTGGCAGGAAAATGATAAACCAGATGGTCTTAGCCCTACTGAAGCGGGGGTGCTAACTGGAGGGTCCTGGTAGCCAAAGCAAAAACAGAAGCCTGAATTGGCTGTGAGACTTCGAAGCTCATGGAAATGAGACAAATGAATCCCTTCGGGAGGCAAAGTGCCTCCTGGTGTGTGACTGGCTCTGTGTGTGTGTGAAATACCATTTCTTATGTCCAACTTCTCCTCCCCCCTTCTTTTTCCTTTTCTTTTTTACTTTTTTTTTTTTTGTTTTTTCTTTTCAGGGCTGCACCTGAAGCATATGGAAGTTCCTGAGCTAGGGGTCGAATCATAGCTGCAGCTGCTGGCAAGGCTGGATCTTTAACCCACTGAGCAAGGCCAGAGATCAAACACACATCCTCACAGAGACAATGTTGGGTCCCTAACCTTCTGAGCCACATAGGACTTCTTAAGTGATTTGATGTAGAAGGACCTCAAATGTTCAAGCCTCTTTTTTCTTTTTTCTTTTTTTTTGTCTTTTTGTCTTTTTAGGGCCACACCCATGGCATATGGACATTCCCAGGCTAGAGGTCTAATCAGAGCTGTAGCTGCCAACCTACACCACAGCTCACAGCAGCACCAGATCCTTAACCCACTGATCAAGGCCAGGGATCAAACCTCATGGATGCCAGCTGGGTTCGTTAACCACTCAGCCACGATGATGGGAACTCCTCAAGGCTCTTTCTCATATCACCACTGCATCCACGTGGAAATTCTGATGGTAAAATGCAGCTCCATGACATGACCAACAAGATGAGAGAGACTACACTTCGTGCAGAAAATTCTGGAAACCTGTGGATAACTGGATGGGCTCCTTGTCCTTCAAACGTTTCTCGACGGGAGTGTGGGTAAAAGTTGCTCGGAGGCAGATAAATGCCTTTGAAAAGCACACCAAACCTGGGAGTTTTGTGTTCCCAGCTGAGGTCAGACCCATGCATCTCCAAGAGCTTATCGGATGGTCACACTGCATGCCCGCTTTTGGGAACTGAGCATTCAAACCAAAACCCTCCACTGGAAGGAGCCGAGGGGGATCAGACACACATTAGGAACGAGTAGGTTTCTCAAAGTTCTGTTCCCCATAGCACACTGGAGAAATGATTTTAGCTATTTTTTTTTTAAATGGCGGGCTCTTCATCATGGCCAAAGGAGGGAAAACCCCTCAGGGATATTCCCACAGAACATCAGTTCGATTCCATATGATTTCATAGGGAAAGCAGCCAGAAGAAATTATGGCCACACGTACCCTTCAGTGACCCCCTGGCACGACATTTTTGGGAGGACATCTGCTGGGGTGAGGACTTGAGTTTCAGATAAGCTGATCTCTCTGGCAGTAGTCAACCAGCAGGACCGCCTTCCCCTCTGAAATCACTCCCAACTCTTGATGGTAAAACCGTGTGGCCCGTAGGAGAGGAGCTGGTCTGAAGCTTTCCGAGGCAGGAGGTGGGCAGCCAGCACTGCAAAAGCCATTTTAATTATAAGCTGTGGGGGGAGAGTCCTGTTCCACACCGTATGGAATCATAGTTTGATTTTCCCACATCCAAGCAGCAACGTTTAATGCAGATCCCAGGCACGTGTAAATCCTGGAGTCCACTGGGCATGCACACTGCAGGTCCTGCAGCATAGAGGAGTCCTCAGTCAAAGCCTGAGGACAGGTCCCTGAGAGCAATGAGCTCTTTATTGTTTATTAAGAATTCTTCAAAGGGGGTGGCTGAGTGAAGCCAGGCTGAGTTAGAACCCTAAGAGCTGTGCGACCTTGACCATCGGTCTGGATGTTTCACCTTGCTGTCCTTATGATGAACGTGCTTGTAGCCCATCCTTGCTCAGAGCATTCATTACCTGGTGTAGCATTCTCCCCAACAGCCTTTTTAATAGTGATATTTTATTCATTCTTCTCCCTTTCATATTTCCTTGAAAAACAATGAACAATCTTGGTCTTTTCAGAGAGAATAATTGTCCATGATTTTGGAAGAAAGCAGGTTTGATGCCAAGTTTAGATGCTCACGTGGCTCCCATCATGCCTGGTCTGGGGCAGCTGCAAGTGCTCCAAGGATTATGTGAAAGCTGAATTTGCATATCTAGCCAGGGACCCACTGTGATGCCTGCAGCTCATTTGCATATGTTCCTACTCCCTACAGAGCTTGAGTCTTCAGCAAATCCCTTCATTTAACTTCCACTGCACAGTGCCCTACACCAAGCCTACCTGTCCCCAGGGCTCGGATGACAGCCGTTAATGTGTGGGGCACAGAGCCCACATCACCTCTAGGCCTCACCAGGGCCCTGCAGATGAGGTTATGGGCTGAATTCTGTCCTCTCCAAAAGATATGTTGGAGTCCTAATCCCCAGCAGCTCAGAAGGTGACCTTGTTTGGAGACGGGGTCTTCAGAGAGGTAGCCAAGTTCAAAAATGTGCTCACAGGGAGGGCTCAGATCCTGTCGGACTTACACAATTAACATCTTATAAAAAGGCAATATTTGGACACAGAGACAGACCCGCACGGAGGCAGACTATGTGGAGAGCCACAGGGAAGATGCCCTGAGAAGACCTGAGTGATGCTGCCATAAGCCAAGGAACACCTGTGGGTACCAGATGCTGAAAGAGGCCAAGAAGCATCTTTCCCTTAGATTTTAAAGGGAACACAGCCTTGCTGGCACCTCGACTTTGGACTTCAGCCTCTAGAACTGTGAGAGAATACCTTCCTGTAGTTCTAAGCCACCTGGTTTGTGGTACGCCGGTACAGTAGCTCTAGGAAACGGATACACTAGTTTACCATATGCTCTCTAGTATATACTGTATCTACTATATAAATACTTTATATATGAGCAAACTGAGTATGAGGAATTCCTCCAAGCTCTTGGCATCACAGGATGAACTCGAGCATCTTTATCTTCAGCATTCCTCAGTGCCTCCCACCTAGGAGAGGGGTAAGTTGCCTACTGATGACGGCCGTTATAGACACCAGCAACCCTGCTTTTGGCAGGTGGTGGTGATAAACATAGGCCTCCACATACCTGGCATTGCTGCACATGAGCTACTTTCTTCATGTTCCACCATTTATTTTGTGCACAAACTTGGGTGCTAGGCACCGGCAGGATGGGCAACATTACAAATGATGAAAGCCTTTCCCGGAGATGCTGGCCTCTCTGATTTCCGCCGACATATAAGAAATGGATGCACTTAATCTACCTGGGAGGACTTGGCAAGGGCTGGCAGGTGTGTTATTGCAGACAAGAGGAGAAGAGCCCCTTAGCAGAGCAGAGGGAATCAATCCGCCTGACGGGAATCTGAAGGTGAAAGTTCAGTCATTGGCTTGAGCACAAGATTGCCAAAGCCGGATGACTTGTCAACATCACTCCTGATTAAAGCCTGGCAGAGTCTGGGTTCAAGTGCTCTCGGAACCTCTGATTCCAGACAGCAGGCAGGGCTCCGAGGAAGAAACAACAGGACAGGCTCCAGCACTGTATTATATTTCCGGCAGCTCCTTGATCATGGCCACCATCTGCATAATGCAGGCACTCTTAATCCATATTTCAGTAATTGTCACCGTAGATCACAGAGATTCATTCACATGGCACACAAGATAAGGGATGAAGAAACTGCTTTAGGCATGCAAATCAAAAGCGCTTGTATTCCCGAATATAATGACAGAGAAAAAAATGTGAGTTTCCAGATGTGCTAGAGAGAGTCCCTCTGTAACACATTCTGATGAATTTTTCAGAGATGAAATATGCCTTTGATTAAGGGAGGGTTTTTCCCCCTTTTTGATAAGTCCCGTGTGCACCAGGATACTCAGTCAGTCATGATGCCGTATGCACAATGAAAGGATAAAACCTTCACTTTGATTTATGATCCTGGTTATTAATTTCTGATGCAGCTTTTTGGTCTGGATTATTTGGGGGTGGAGGGATTTGGCAAAGTCTATGAGGAGCCAGGAGATTTACTGGCATAAACATCACAGCAGTGGTCTAGCTGTAAATAAGAAAACTTCTGAAAGAAGTATTCAATCCCATGTGATTAGCAGGTACAGGAAGCAATTTAAAAACCTAAAAGGTGAGTGGATACAGACTAGGATTTCTGCACAGGTAACTTCTGAAGCGGACCCCAAGCACAGGGATCAGAGACATATTTTCTGCTTTCCCACCGAGCTGTGATTCCAAACCCTCTTCTCTAGGATGGGATGTTTTCTGGATCCTGGCGCGGTCAGCCAGCTAAGACTGTACCTGTGGTTAATTTTGCTAATTTTGATCCCAGGTCATAGGATATAACTTCCACAGGATATTTTTTATTCCCTTTCCTTTTATTCCCATGTGATGAATATGCGCCATCACGGGGTAGCTGTATGGAAGTTCCAAGTTTTGGGTGAAGGCAGAATTCATACCATCTTTAGCCTTGATGGTGTCTTGGGCAAAGAGCCTTAAGGTGGGGTAAGGATGCCAAGCTGGCCTGGCAGGAAGAAGTTCAGACCTCGGGGTATCAAGGTGAAGGGACACTGGTACCCAGGGTCCAATCACAAGATCTGTGAGTCTCAGGATGGTTCTGGGTGGTGGCTGTGGCCAAAGGATGTATCTGGCCTGGCGTCTCTGGGCAGAATTTGCGATGGTGTTATAATTACAGAGAAGTTCAATAGGATCCCCCGCAGGCTCAGGAGTTCCCCTCATGGCTCAGTGGTTAAGGAATCGACTAGGAACCATGAAGTTGCTGTACCATCCCTGGCCTTGCTCAGTGGGTTAAGGATCCGGCGTTGCTATGAGCTGTGGTGTAGATCGCAGAGGCGACTCTGATCCCACCTTGCTGTGACACTGGCGTAGGCCAGTGGCTATAGCTCCGATTAGACCCCTGGCCTGGGAAAAAGCAAAAAGACCAAAAAAAAAAACAAAAAAAAAGAGAGAGATCCCCGCAGGCTCAGAGACCAGGTCCAGTCCCCAGGGATGAATCTGGCTGCTCGGCTCGTATATGGGGCTCGTATATGGGATCAGGCTTCAGTAGATTGGATCCAGAACTGGGGGTGGGAACCAGGAGGGGCCTGAGGCGGAAGCAGCCAAGGTGTAAGACGTTTCACAGGGTGGGGGGAGAGCGCACATGCGCAGAGGTACAGAGGTGAGAAAAAGGAGGCCCGCGGTTTGGGATGATCTGCCCGCCTCCTTCAGGATTTGAGATTCTCCCCATACATCTGGAAGGGAAGGGACTGGGAGTAGAGAGTCCTGCGCCTACATAGGGAAGAGGCTGTGTCCCTTCGCCCACAGTGGTTTGTAGAATAGCCAGGAGCGCTGTTCCCAGAGAAAGGGCCAGAGCTGGAGGCCATGCACCAGCCCCCGAACCGTGCTGCGACCTCCATGCCCCGCGTCTCCACGCCCTGCGCCCCGAGAGCACCTCCCCTTCCGCGTGATCCTGCTTCTCAGGGCTCTTCTCTCCCCGCCCTGCACATCAGCCCTCTTAAGCCTGGAGAACTTTCGCCTCCTCTGCTTAGCCAGACCGGAAAAGCACCCCTGCCTGGGCTTATCTGACATTTTCCAGAAAACCAGCACACGAGATGTCTTTTATCAGACGTGAACCAGAACAGGGGCTGGGGGGTAAGAGGGGACATGAGCATCTGGGGAGGGAGGTCCGAGGACACAGCCACTTGGAACGAGCTGAAAACGTTTGCAGGAGAGGCCACAGGAGAAAGCGGACACCGGGCAGTTGGCAGGCTGCCTGGGTGCCCCGTTTTCACCTGTTGATTCTCTTCTAAGGTCCTGGCAGTGAGGACAGAGCCTTTCCCCGGGTCTCTCTCTGGCCGCCTCTCCCGTCTAAGAGATGCTTGGCCGCTGGCCTAGGGGGTGACGCCTTGGGTGGTGGTTCTCCGTGCAGAACCGGCTTGCTGAGGGCCACAGAAGCGCCTGTGTAAACAGAGGCACAGACCCACTGCCTCAGAAATGCTGGCGAGGATCTGATCTTCAAAGGAGAAAGAAAAACTTAGGAGCAAGGAAACAAATGTTGAACCATTTCAAACAATCAATCATAAGACGGCCGTTTCTCCCCCCTCCACCCCCACCTAAATACATTAAATTTAATGAAACAACTGGTTCAAGTTACAGCTAACATTTTAGGCCAGGCAGATTTTTGATGAATTTTTCAAATGAGCACATGAGTCGCAACAATCATAATTCAGTCCGAATTGTTAAACTAGCACAATTGCGAAGAAGCTGAAACGGCTGCCTTTTATCCGTTTAAGCTGAGACAGAAGACAAATATATTTAGAGGGTTCTTTGCTTTGTTGTGTGTGTGTGTGTGTGTGTTTCTGAGGTGTGTTGAGCTTGGAATGCTTTGTGGTAATTAAGATCCGTGGAAGGGTAATTTTGGAGGTTCGGTGGGAAATGCGGGGCTCGGGCGTGGAGATGATCATGTGATGAAAACGGTTACGAGCTCCCGGAGGTCAGGGCGCTCTTTGCTGAAGCTCTCTGATGCCGTCGTAAAGCCTCGGGGGAAGTCTTCTGGATTATTCCTCAACCACAAGCGCACATGCAAAGGCTGGCAAGCCACATGCGCGGAGGCAAGTGTTGGGAGAGGCCCACGGTGCCAGGGAACGGGCTCCGGGTGGGCGAGGCTCTCAGCGCGGCCGACCGGCTCCTCTCAGGACCCTGTCTCCATCACCCCTTCTGAGGCGCATGCGTGCCGGCCGGACTGAGCCTCAAGAAGGAACTGCGATTGCTTAATTCCAGCCCTCCGCTTGCGGCCTGCTCCCCATGTCCGTGTTTGTGGATAACCGAGCAGACAAGGCGAAGCTTCGGCGCCTTTCTCTGTTCCCTTGGATTCGGTCCCGCCAAGGTCACGAAGCTCTCTTGGGAGCCTCGATGCGGAAACATCCACCCTGTTCGCGCGGACAAGCTCGCGTCCTCTCCGTGGAACCGGAGGGGGCTTCGTCCTCCTCCTGCTTTGGCTCCATCCCGCAAAGCCCTGCTGGTCCGCGGAACCACTTCCCCTTGACTAGGGTCCACAGGGAGCTCACTTTGGTGAGAGCGATGACCGCCTCTCCGGAATGCACCCCCTCCAAGACGTGGGGTTCCCCTGCCGATGACAGGCGGGTCTTGTTGGCGCCTGTCAGAGGCACGTGCTCAGAGCGCCCGGAGCAGATGTAGCTTGGCTCCCAGGTGCCTCGTTCCTAAGGGCGGCTTAAGTAGGGCACTTGGGGCATTGTGCCAAAACCACAAAATGAGTCAGCTCTTTCTGATGAAACCTGACCTTCTCAGGAATGGGAAGGAGGTGCTGGAAACCTAGAGTGGGGTGGGTGGCTTTGGAGACGTCAGAGGTGGCAACGGAGCAGCGTCCCACGGCTCGCAGAGAACATTCTGTGCGTCCCCTCTGAGAACAGTGCTTTCATTCTTTTCTTCTCTGCCATATAAATAAGCCCTCAGGCAGCAGCCCCCAGTGCGTCTGGGGAATGTAACCGGGTAGAATTGGAATGAGATGCCTGCAGAGACAGCACGAGGGGGGTGAACCCTACACGTGAGTCAGAGGCGCCAGGAAGATGGAGCCTGTGTGGGACCTGGGGGGGGGGGGGCTGGTGTAAGCTAGTTGTTCCAAATTGCCTACACCTGTCATCCAGGGTGGGACAGGTCCTGGGGCCAGAGGGGGACACAGTCCCAGGGAAAAGCTCAGTTTCAGGCAAGAGGCAGGGACCAGCATCCATTCCGGGCCCCCGCCCCCTACCATGGCCGATCTCTGGATCTAAACCCTGCCCTCATTTCTGTGCTTTTGTAGAAAAGGACACATTGAGAGATTGTCAAGTGCCTTGCTACCAAAAATATAACTTTCTTGGAGTTTCCTAGTGACCTAGTGGTTAAGGATTCCGTGTTGACACTGCAGCTGTTTGGGTCACTGCTGTGGCTCGGGTTTGATCCCTGGCCCTGGCATGCAACACGTGCAACCAAAAAAAAATTCCTGAAAATTGAAAAAACTCTCTATTTTTTTTTTCTCGTCTGTATTTCCTAGTCTACCAGATCTTTTATTTTATCTTTTTTTTTTTCTTTTTACAGCTTTACCCACAGCATATGGAAGTTCCTGGGCTAGGGGCTGAATGAGAGCTGCAGCTACTGGCCACAGCCACAGCAAAACCAGATCTGAGTGACATCTGGGACCTAGGCCAGATCCTTAACCCACTGAGTTGGCCAGAGATGGAACCCACATCCTCACAGAGACTATGCCGGTTTTGTGACCCCCTGTGCCACAACGGGAACTTCTGTTTTATCATTTTTTTAAAAAGCAGTTGCTGCAGTCCAGTTTTGTCTTTGCAGCCTGACACTCGTGTGAAGTGGCCCTCCAGGCCCGTCCAGGGATAGGGACGTCCGCTCCACATCTGTTTGAATGATCATGTTGGGATATGACAAGACAACCCCAGGATACCACTGTGTTTGCAAGCTTTTCACATGTACCCAAACGGGCAGGAAACACAGAACTGGCCCCAGGTGCTGGACCTTTTAGATAATTTGCTTTCCTTTTTTACTTTCTCCTCCCTCTTCCCCCACCCCCATTTTCTTCTTTTCTTTCTTTTTTTTTTTTTTGGATACTGAAAATTTCCACAAGTGATTTACCTCTGCTTTTATAAGGAGAAATGCATTAATACCAAAACAAAATAATAGACCACGAACAACGCTGGGAGGCCAGGCCCCGG
Source organism: Phacochoerus africanus (assembly GCF_016906955.1). NCBI lineage: Eukaryota > Metazoa > Chordata > Mammalia > Artiodactyla > Suidae > Phacochoerus > Phacochoerus africanus. The sequence goes on from NC_062546.1 coordinate 202,098,856, forward strand.
ACATCACTGTGCAGATGGGTCGGTTTAAAGGAGTTTGTGTCCCTGGATGCTGGCAGCACTATGTCACTGCTGTTGGGTCCCCTTGGAGTGACCCAGGCTCCAGCCCCAGGAGAGTGTGCCCATGTTTTAAAGGGTCCAGCCCCTGAGCCCTGCCTCTGCCATCTTCCCTTTCACACAGATGCCAGGAAGACGTTGTCAAACGTGGTGAACCCCCTTCAGTAAGAAGCTGTTGCGACCCGTTCTCACCTTATCACATCAGAGGCTCCATGAAGTCCTGGGGGGTGAGATCATCTATTTGAACGACTTCGCGTTACAGATGAGGCGGCACAGCAATATTAACCAGAGCGCCTCAGATTAAAAGCAGCTCTGGACGGGGGGGGGGGGGGGGGGGGCCTTTCCCTTGGTTTATGGTTGGCATGATCACATCCATCACTTCCACACTCATTCATTTTGCCATTTTTGTGCAAGAGACAGCAGACTATTTCATCAGAAAACAGGACATATCCATTCCTGCACGGTCATTAGGAATGAGGCTGCAAACGCCATTCCCCAAATTAATTTGGTTCAGGTTTGAGAAGACGCCGGTCTGGGGCTTCATTTTTCACCCGAAGTGATGTAGCCCCTCCTCCCTGTGACCTGGGGGCCTAGATCGGGGCCCCGCAGGGTCTGGAAGATGCTGGGGTGCCGGGGTCGGGGTGCCCAGGAGGGGGCTGGGGGCGAGCGGGACAAAGGTGCTTGCTGGGACAGGGATGCTGTGCGAGGCTATTGAACGTGGGAGCTTAGCGTGAAGACCCAGCTGTCCCGAGAGGGTGGGGACCTCCTGCTGAGGGACAGGGGTAGCCCTTACCTGGTGGATGGTGGCTTCCCCCCGGGGAAGGGGGAGGGGCCAAGGGAACAATCCTCCCTCCCTCCTTCCCTCCCTCTGAGGCTCTCCTCCTGCCAGAGCCGCCCAGAGCGCATGCGTGGATAGCCCGGTTGGCAGGGTATCCCTGGCAGGGGAGGTGGGGGAGCGTGGGGGTGGGGAAGCATGGGGGTGGGACCCTTCAGAAAAAGACTCGAAGTCAGAAGCGGGCAGCCCCAGTGGAGCTGGCGTTTGATTCTATAGACACCCAGCTCTCTGCCCTGGGTGCCCGGCTCTGCCCCTGCTTCGGAGGCCACTCTAGTGTCCTGCCTGTTTCTTCTTGTCACCATCCCTCGGAGGCCTCTGTTTTTGCCTCCTCCAGGTTAAGCGCAAACAGCTTCCAGAGCCCCTGCCCAGCAGTGAGGTCAGATCAGGGACCTGAAAGGCTTCATTCAAAAAGCTAAAGAGCTGCTGCCTGTTCTGGAATCCCCAGCAGCTCCTGGGGGAAAGTTTATGGCCTCCCTTTCCCAGGAGCTTGCCTGGCCTTGCATGTGCGCTGTGTCTCTGTTCTTACTAACAGAAACGTGGCCTTAAGAAGGGGCCAGAGCGTTCCCTGCCAGACATGCAAAGGGACCACCTGGGCCCAGGCCCCCTTACCCACCTTGTAGGTGGGTGAGACACCAGGGGCCTACCCTCCTTCTCATCAGCCCTGGACCACACTGTCAGACAAAGTGATTACAGTCTGGATAAAAGATAGATGGATTTTGAGAATTAGTTTTGTGCCTCAGTGGAAACAAACGTGACTTGTATCCAGGAGGGTGCGGGCTCTATCCCTGGCCTCTCTCAGTGGGTCAGGGATGCGGTGTTGCTGTGGCTGTGGTGTAGGCCGGCAGCTGCAGCTCCAAGTGGATCACTAGCCTGGGAACTTCCGTGTGCTGGAGGTGTGGCCCTAAAAAGCAAAAAAGCAAAAAAAAAAAAAAAAGATAGATGGGCTTTAAGCCATACAAAGGAACCCTGCAAAATCAAAATTAACGCATGTTTAAAGTCTCCAAAAATGTACGGTAATACCTGCGCAACTCAACTCAGAGATCTGGTGAATATTCGCTCTCTGATGGCACTCTGCAGAAGGCCTGTAAGTGTCCTGAGCCCCCTTAGAGTTCTTTAAAAGGGCCCGGAATAAGCACCCCAATGCCACAGTACTTGAGCTGCAGGCCAGCATGTTTCATTCCTGAGACCTCAAAAACACAGGTCAGCACATAGGACCCAGCTACTGTTGCAGGGAAATCAGTGCCAGTGAAATGATTCGGCAGCTCGTAGGAGGATGTACAGTTTCTGAAAGCTCCTGTAATCGTTGTGGCCTTGCAATTTGATGAGAGTCTCTCTTCTGTCTTCTAAACATGTGCCAGTTCACAGCCCCAATTCTCATTTCCCTCCTGCATTCCCTTTGCCTGTAGCATCAGCCGAATTCAGCTCCCTTGGTTCTCTTTAGCTGAAGGTCCTTTAGGATCTGGTCAGTCTGCATGTAGGGAGCTTGATGGGCTTGATAGCAGCTTCTGAGCCGGCTGGGCCATCCTGGACTAGTGCTGAGCTGGGTTAGGAAGGAAGAGGGTTGTTGGGGTAATTGCTGTGAAGGTTCAGGGGAGGGAGCAGGAGGGGGGGCGGTTGGAGTGCTATCAGGAGGGGTGGGTGAGAATGGCCAGGCCTTTGATGGCCTTGCTAGGTCATTGGCAGGGGCCCACTTCACAGGGAACATGGCTGGGCTTCAAACCTGAGGGGGACCCTGAAGAAGCCCATAGCTAGAGGTGTCAGACGCACACACTCCTCCAACTGGACAAGGAGTCACTTCTAGAAGGTTCGTCTGAGTGCATCTCTGGGGCAGGGACCACTTCCTTTGAACTTTGATGAATGCCTGCTTGGTTGGCTGCCGTGTCGGTTGGTGAAAGGCAGAGATTTGCAGGTGAAGGATGGTGTTTCAGGACCTAAGATGCCCACATCTGGAACCAGACCCTGGTTGGAGATCTCACCGCCCCACCTGCCCCCTGCGCTCTTGCTTGAGCTTCCTTGGCAGGGACTTTTCCAGGCAGGTTTTGATGGAGCGCCGTAGACCTCGTGCTTCCGAGGATGGAGAGTCCAATGGGAGCCGCGAAGACCCAAGGACTCCTCAAGGTGGAGTCTCATCTCCTGAAAGCAGTGACCTGGCAGCTGGGAGATGACAGTGGCATTTCTGTGACATCTAAGGCACCAGGCGGGTGCTGTCCCACGGAGAGGTCAGCCCTCACAGGGGCTAGCAGCACATGTGCTGTTTTGATGGGTCCAAGCCAGGCTGACTGCCAGGGATTCGCCCCCAGAACCGCGTTCTCTGGGACCTGCGCTGGTTCCATCATTCCCAACTCAGAGGAGGGTCGCCAGCTCCCACAGCTGTGGAGAGCTCTTCTGATGATGATTTATTATGGGGTGGCATCTCAAAAGGACAGCTTTAGCAGGCTTCAGAGCAACTTCTAAATATTTCAACACGCCCCGCCTCCCCGTTTCAACTTTTGCCTGCTCAGGCTAAAAGCGCTTAAGATTTATAAATCTGGTCAAAGAATGCTCTGGAGTTAACAACTCTCTAGAAAAAGGTAATTAAAAATAGCATTAATTTGCACAATTTAATCATTATGGCATGAACACTGCAGAAGATTAAAATGACTTCACCAGGGCAATCAAAGGATTTTATGATTAGAAGGATGTTAATTTTCCACAGTGATTTTCCAAAACGCAGGTCCTGCTTTGTCAAATCGCCTCTCCTTCCAGAACGGTCTCTGACTGTGGAGGCCGTTACTCAGGGCCCATCATGAAACTTTGGAATTCTGAAAAATGGAAAGTGTATAAGGTAGGAAGGGAAACGTAAATGTCTGCTTCTCTTGGTTCCTTAACTACCACACATTTAGAGGAAAGCGGGTCTGTTGAGCCTCCTGACAAATTACCGCATTTTATTTGCCTTCAGGGCCTGGAGCCCATGGCTTTTCCCACAGAGCTTGTCTTTCTTTGACTCTCAATCCCACTCAGAGTTTATGGTGCTGCTTTTGTGTAATGTTAACAAATGCGGTGGCATCTGCCAGGCCGAATGGGGGGTTGTTCCTGGAGGCTCCATTTAAAGGTTGCCGCAGGTCCTAGGGTCCTTGGAGAAGAAAGCCCGGATGAGGGGAGCTTTTTCACAGTTGATGTTGGCCAAAGGCGAAGCTGGAGAGCAGTGTATCGAATGACAGCCCTTTGTGTCAGAATAGTTTCAGTTAAGGGTCCTGCTCATTTATCAGGAAAACCCTATTTGTAGCATGTTGGCTTCCACAAGCCTGTATTTGGTTTTCATTCACTGTTGAATAGGTATGTGGTGCATGTGTGTGTGGGGTTGTGTGTGTGTGTGTGTGTGTGTGTGTGTGTGTGCTCGCACGTGCGCGCTGTGATATGGGGGGAGGCATGTGGTGTGTCTGTGTGTTGTGTTTATGTGTTTGTTTTATGTATGGTGGAATGTGTGTGTGGTGTGTGTATGTTGTGTTTGTGGGTGCGTTTATTGTGTTTGTGTGTGAGTATTGTATGGTGTGTGCTATGTGTGTTGTGGTGGAATGTGTGTGGTGTGTGTGTGTGTGTTTGTGTGTGTTGGATGTGTGGTTTGTGTGCTGTATTTGCTTGTGAGTTGTATTGTGGTGTGATTGTGTGTGTGTGTTTGTGTGTGTGTGTCTTTCCTCTCTGGATGCATCACCCAGTGACCCCAGATTCTTCCACTCTGAGGGAAGGAATTGGCAGAAAGAAAGTGTGTCCGTTTCCTGCAGCTGCTGTAACAAATGACCACAAACTGTGTGGCATAAAATGGAAGACATTTATCCTCTCGGTTCCGGGGCCCAGAGGTTGGAAATCAAGGGCCGCTGGCCGTGCCCCTCAGGACGCTCTGGGGAGGAAGCCCTTCTCGGCCCCGCTGGCTTCGGGTGGTTACGGGTGGTGCTTTGCTCGATTGCACCCCCAGCCTCTGCCAGCATCGCCCCACGGTCCTTCTCCGTGAGCATCTCCTCTGTGCCTGTGCCCAGACCTCCCCTCCTTGTAAGGACGTCAGTCGCTGGGTCAGGGACCACCCTCCGCCAGGTTGACCTCACCTTAACTTGCTTTTATCCATAGACTCTAGTTCCGTGTAAGGTCACGTTTAATGGCACGGGGTGAGGATTTGAACGTACCTTTTGGGGGAACACAACTCAACCCACAACCAAAGGGCAGGCATGGAACTAAAAGATGGCTGATTGAGGGGACAGGAAACCAACGAACAAGCCAGCCGACATGCGAACAAAATCGCTGGACCAGACTCTGGAGGCTGGGCTCTGGGTCTTAGTGCACCTGCCCTCCCCGAGTCACTGACCATGATGCTTCCCTCTTCAGGAGGGTTCTGAGCAAAGTCTAGAGTCGGTGGGGACAGGTGCCTGAGTGATGAGCAAGATGTGCCGTGGTGGGGTGGGGTGGCATTTGCACAGTGGATCTGTCAGCAGCCTGGTTCATTGTCATTCCACGCATGTGTTCACGCTGAGAACCAATGCTTCAATCCCCATGCTCAAAACTTAGCACTGCACCTAAATCTGATTTGGCCGTGGCTCCCAGCAAGGACCTGTGATCTTGTAGCGATGATAACGTGATTTACCAGTGTCCCTGGAATTCATAGGGCCAAATTCTGATTATCCACCATGGGGATGCAGTGACATACCCATAAAAGAGATGCATTTTTCCAAAAAAGATGTATGCTTTCTAAAATGACCTCATAAATCCTCAATTAGAATGCAAAAAATGTTAAGAGTGCCAAGAAGGGAAAACAGAAGTGTGTGTTTTTTCTCTTCCACGTTGCCTAATGAAGGTCTTAGCTATGGTTAATAAGAAATCCTAAAAAATAATACCATTTACTTCCCTATTTTGTGAATCTTTTTCATAGATTTTCTCTCCAATCATTCACATATACAATGAAACTTACAGAATGTCCGGGTCCCTGTCCTAGTCTGCCTGGGCTGACTACCGCAGACCTGGGGCTAAAACAACAGGAAGTTATGTCTCACGGCTCTGGATGCTGGAGGTCTGAGATCAAGGTGGCAGCTGTATTGATCTCTGCTGAGACCTCTCGCCTCAGCTTGTGGTTATAGCCGTCTTCTCTCTGTGTCCTCACCTGCTCTCTTCCCACTGGCTCACATCTTCCTCGTGTTATGAGGGCACCAGCCCTATTGGATCAGGGCCCCATCCTTGTGACCTCGTTTAACCCCAGTTAACCCTTTAAAGGCCCCCCCCCCAAAATAGTCACATTCTGAGGTACCAGGAATTGGGGCTTCAATATGTGGACTCACAAGTCAGCCTCTAAGTGACAAAGGAGCTTAGAAGCAAGCTGGTCCTCTGTGGTCCTTTTATACAGAAGAAGGGGCATTCTGAGTGTTAGGCAGGCTGGACGAGTCTATGGCAACAAAGCAAGAGGTTGCAGGCCTTCGGCTGCAAGGTTTATTTCTTGCTCCTGTGAGCTGGCTGGTGAGGGTCCATGGAAGCCTCTGACCCAAGTCCCTCAATGTCCAGGTGGGTGGGGTCTCTGAAGCTTGTGTCTGCACCTTCTGGAATGAGAGGCACCGGTGGCAGAAGCAAGGGAAAGAGCACATGTCACTGGAGGTGACACCTGCCCCTTCTGGCTGTCGCCTACTGGCCAGAACTGGTCCCGTGTCTCCTGAATCCAAAGACGTGGGAAGGTGAGGGGGCCACACGGGAACGCTTCTGCTACGACTTTGTCCAGATCTTTGCTCTGTGTGGTGATGAGCCACATGTCACACTTTACTCTGTGCCGGGAGGATCACACGTGCATAAAACCTAACACTTTCACTTTTGTGTGAAAACCTCCCAAATGTGTACTAATGTGCTCTTCTCCTCCTCCTCCTCCTTTTCTTTTTACAGTCGAACCTGCATCATGTGGAAGTTCCCAGGCTACGGGTCGAACTGGAGCTGCAGCTGTGGCCTACATGGCAACTTGCAGCAATGCCAGATCCTTAAACCCACTGATTGAAGCCAGGGATCAAACCTGCATCCTCATGGATACTAGTTAGGTTTTTAACCCACTGAGCCTCAACAGAACTCCATCCTAATAGGTTTTATTCCTCATTTTTTTTCCCAAAAAGCCTGGCTGGAAGGCTCCTGGGTAGACACCCAGGGTGTAATGATAAATAAGGCATGATCCGTGCCTTCAAGGCCCTTTAATTCTAGAGGTAGAAAACAATTGAGGAGTTCCCTGGTGACCTAGTGATGAAAGGATCTGGCATTGGCACTGCTGTGGCGTGGGTTCCATCCCTGGCCCTGGAACTTCTGCATGCCTTGGGTACAGCCAGAAAAAAAGGAAAACAAGTGAGAAAGCAGAGTGAGATAAGAGCTTTCAGATGAAGATGGAAGGGAGGAGGGAAGCCGCAAATGCCTTTCCAGGAAAAACGTATGGAAAGATGCCCAAGACTTGTGAGCTAGGCGAGAGAACCCACTCCCTGTGTGTGTGTGTGTGTGTGTGTGTGTGTGTGTGTGTGTGTCCGCAAGTGCTCCCTGCAGCGTCTCCTGTGAGCCGAGGGCTGTGACGCGGGGCCTCCTTCCTTTGTCCCTGCAATCCTCTCTGCCTCCGCCTCCCCTTCCCACCCGGTCTACCTGTGGGGTCATTGCTGGGCTCTGCGCCCCCTGGATCTGGCTGAGTCCAGCCAGTGGGGAAAGGGTCCCTGGCAGAGGTCAGACAGAGGGAGGGACAGAGATCTGGGCCTTCTCCCCGGGGTGGTGGGGGGTGGGGGGCGTGGCAGGTGTCTGCCTCCTACGCTGGGACCCTACCTCCTCTCACCTGTCCTCCAGGCACCTTCTCCTGGGTTCCTGTCCCCGTGCCCTCCTCCCATTCCTCCAGGCCTGGAGGGGAAACAGCAGGAAATGGATGCTGGTAGTTGCTGGAGGGCTTTTAGCAAAGCACCAGATCACAGGGGGGAGGGGCCAGATCACAGCAGGGAGGGTGGGCTCTCCAGTGAGTCCCTCGGAGGCTGTGACAACCCTCCCTTGTACACCACTGTGTAAAGTTAGAATTAATCAGTCCCACGTCCATCTCTGCCCTCAAGCCATCCTCTCCTCTCCTCCACAGGGTTTAAAAACCACTTGCTGGGTTACATGGAGGCAGAATTGTGGAATTGTTTTCTCGGATGGACCCACATGCGACTGGATTCATCTTCTTTTTTTTTTTTGCAGTTACAAACTAAACTTCATTTTATTTTATTTTAATTTTTTAAATGATTTTTATTTTTTCCATTATAACTGGTTTACAGTGTTCTGTCAATTTTCTACTGTGCAGCAAGGTGACCCGGTCACACATACATATATAGATTCTTTTTTCTCACATTATCATGCTCCATCATAAGTGACCAGATGGACTCATCTTCTTAAATGAAAAGAGCATCTGAGAAAACAGCATCATTATGCGAGTTGGTCCGGTCCTTCCTTTTAACAACCGCATGGAGAGTAAACTCATTGTGTTCCTTCCAGCTCTGAAAATGGAATTCCAGCTTTCAAAATAGCCAAGGGAGTTATTTAGGTAATGAACTAAAAACAAATTAAAAACCCAGCAAGCACCAGGACTCTGCTTAAGGACCCACCTTCCTTGAAGGGCTCTTATGAGAATCAGATGCTCAAAGAACTCAGGGGAATGCCAGGTCTGGCCAGTGGAGACTCAACGTCGGCTCTTACTTGGGGAGATGGAGGGTGGGGAGTGGCTGGGGCGTCACTGAAGCATCATGGGACAGGGAACTGCCCTGCGTGGCCGACAGAGGCACAGAGGTGCGGAAGGAGAGGGAGCAGCCAGGGGGGAAAGTGGACCAGGAGCCCATTCGGGGGACCGAGCCACATTTAAGTAGAGCTGTGGACGAGTTCCCGTTGTGGCTTAGTGGTTAACGAATCCGACTAGGAACCATGAGGTCGCAGGTTTGATCCCTGGCCTTGCTCAGTGGGTTAAGGCTCTGGTGTTGCCGTGAGCTGTAGGCCGGGGGCTACAGCTCCGATTAGACCCATAACCTGGGAACCTCCATATGCCTTGAGAGTGGCCCTAAAAGAGGCAAAAAAAAAAAAAAAGAAGAAGAAGACCTGTGGGATCAGTTCAGCTGGACTCTGATGTGATGAAACTGTGAAATTCCTTCTTCCACTTCTCATTTTCAACCCAACTCCCATCAGTAACAACCACGCTACGCGTACAACTATGTGGAATATGGGTGTTTTTTTTTTTTTTTTTGGTTTGTAGAGTCTTGTTCAAGCTTATGTGTATGTGTACCTATAAAGAAAGAGCTGATTTTCGTTGTAAAATCCAAGGAGATGGAGTTCCCTTCGTGGCTCAGTAATAATGAACCCAACTAGTAGCCATGAGGATGTGGGTTCAATCCCTGGCCTCGCTTAGTGGGTTAAGGATCTGGCATTGCCGTGAGCTGTGGTGAAGGTTGAAGATGTGGCTTGGGTCCCGAGTTGCTGTGGCTGTTGCGTAGGCCAGCGGCCATAGCTCCCATTCGACCCCTAGCCGGAAACCCCCATATACCTCAGGTGTGGCCCTAAAAGGACAAAAAAAAAAAAATTAAAAAATAAAATCCAAGAAGAACTTAGTACTTACACAGGCCATAGCGTTGGAAGGTTTAGGAATCATGGCCAGGAGTATTCCAGGATCTCGCGGAACCCAGGGATAGTGGTCGGTTGCACGGGTGTTTCCATGTGAGTACGTGGCTCATGGATGCCTTCATCCTCCAGTCGCAAGGTATGTGACTCTTGTCCAAAAGCTCAGGATTTGGGGGTGGCCCTTAGGAATGAGTGGGAGAAGAAGGCAGGATGGATGCACTGCTGCTTTGGTGGCTGGAGAAGATTTTAAGGAGCTGGTGGGATTTGCACCAGGCTTGGACCTTTTCCCATATCTCACCTCCCCCACCAAGGGTTGGTGCCTCATGTTAAAGTAACACCCCAAAAATCCCAGGAAAAATTTGGGATTTTACCTGAGACACTCTATTTCACCATCACATCAGAGACAGAGTAATTATTATCAGAGTTCCTGTTGTGGGGCAGTGGGTTAAGAAGCCAAATGCAGCAGCTCGGATGGTGCAGAAGCAAGGGTCTGATCCCCTGCACTGTGCAGTGGGTTAAAGGATCCAGAGTTGCCACGGATGTGATGTAGGTCACAGCTGAGGCTCAGATTCCATCCCTGGCCCTAGAACTCCATATGTTGTGGGTGTGGCCATAAAAAAAATTGTTATCAAGAGTATACAATGTATTTGTTATCATTTAAATACTGTGGCAAAGAGCAAATGGGAAAAACAGTTTCCTTTCCTTTCCTTTCCTTTAATTTCCTTTTCTTTTCTTTCTTTCTTTTTTTTTTTTTTTTTTTAAGGCCCAAAGTGCAGCCTATGGAAGTTTCCAGGCTAGGGGTCGAGTTGGAGCTGCAGCCGCTGGCCTACACCGCAGCCTCAGCAATACCAGATCTGAGCCTCGTCTGTGGCCTACACTGAAGCTCACGGCAACACCAGATCCTTAACCCAATGCGTGAGGGGCCAGGGATCAAACCCGCATCCTCGTGTGGTTCGTTACTGCTGAGCCACAGTGGGAACTCCACTGAAAAGCAGTTTCCTTATGATCAACGAATATACTTAGAAGCAGGCTCCATATGTTTTTTTTATTGTTTTTAAAGACAATTAAAACTTATTAAACTTTTGAAAACAACAATTCTCACTTATGATACAAATCACACAGGTTCATTGCAAGGAGAAACATCGGAAAATAAAAGCGAGCAGAGACTAAGAGAGTAAAACATCTCCTTAAAATCCTATCCCTTGTGGTATCTATTGCTATCATGTCTGTGACCAAGCTTCCAGATTATTCCCTAGGTGTGCGTGTATTTCCTTATCCTTAGATTTCAGTGGACACGCTGTTTATTCGCTGGACGCTAAGGGCTGGGGGAAAGTGGCCAGTCGTGGTTGCAGAGATTATCCCACGGTGAGGATGGACCACAACCTCCTAGCACATGCGCAGCTGTTGTTGCGCAAGCATCATGGTTACAGTTGTTCTACTGCACTGTGCTGATGGTTGCACCAGCTTGCTTACAATGGTCTTGATAACTAATAAACTGAGCCTAGGAAGTCCTTAATCATGTTCTTTAGAAAGAAGGCCAAGGAGCAAAAAGTTTAGGGTCAAAAGACATGCACATTTTATTTCTACTTACTTATTTATTTATTTATTCATTTTTGCTTTTTAGGGTGGCTACACTCATGACATATGGAACCTCCTGGGCTAGGAGTCGAATCGGAGCTGCAGCTGCTGGCCTACACCACAGCTCACGGCAAGGCCAGATCCTTAACCCACTGAGCAAGGCCAGGGACCGAACCCACATCCTCATGGTAACTAGTTTGGTTCATAACTTGCTGAGCCACAACGGGAACTCCATTTTTTTTTTTTTGGACATGTGCATTTTAAACCTTGATTTTAACTGCTAAATTGTCTGCTAGAAAAGTTGCACCAATTTATGGTTTTGTTAACAGTGATGGGGTGAATTTCCTACTCAAGCCTCTTTTTAAAAATTTCGGTTAGTGTGTTTATTTTTTCTTTTTAAACTTTTATGATTCACACCCTTCCTCAAAAGGTTTTGACACATCTTATTTTTATGAAAGATTTAAAAAAATAAGAATAGACCAAAGTAACATAAAGAAAGCAAAGTACAAAGCAAGAAAAACACACACACAGCATACATTACATGCTTACCATAAGCTCAGACCCATCCATTTAGATCTGACCTTCCCGAAGGACAAAGAGGAAACGAAAAAGCTCTGAAACTTTCCCTTCGACGAGAGGGCTCGCTGTCTCTTCCAAAAAAGACAAAATTATTTGGTTAATATTTAAAGGAACTTATGAGAAATTGTAGAAAGGTTTGGGAAAGCATTGCTGAAAATATCTTCAGTCAAGACTATTAGACCCCTGGTAGTTATTACAGTCAAATAATTCTGTAGTTTGATACATGAAGACAATTACCAAGAGTCCATTGTGCCCTGGCCTTGGGGATTTTAGAGACTACTTGAATATAACAAGCAATATAAGTAAAGTGTACTGGCAAAAATAAAACCACCAACTTCTAATTTTCTCATCTACAGGGAGTAATAAGAAAAAATCAAACGGTAATAATTTATTATAATAATTTCATTAATGAAAACATTTTTTTCACTCCACCCCCATAAAAAGCCCACTAGAAAAGCACGATATTGGCATAAAAGATAGTAATATCCTAAACCAGCAGTTATAATTACACACACATATAAAAGGCCTTGTCCCTAGGATTTTCATTGAACTATGAAGTCATAAAATCTTTTTTTGTTGACGGGCACCAATTTATAGACTGGTGTCTGGGAGACTGAGGCCAAGGAACCCTGACTGCATTGCCCAAGAGTCCCAGCTAAAAAAGAGCAAAGCTGGATGAGAATTCCAGATCCCTAATTTCTGTCCCCAAAGCAAGAGAGAATCTTCAGACTGGAAGGGAAGAAGCAGAGAATGAAAAATATGAATTTTGAGGCATGAGAGCTGGAGAGATAAGACGAGATCGGCTTCCATGGCAACAGATTCAATATTTGGCCTTAGAGAGACTTGGGTGTGGGGAGAGCTGGCGGATACAGGGGACAGTCGTGGCAGAAACACTTGGGAGCCCAAGGAGCTACCAGGAGCCTGGATGTAGAAACTGGAGTTCAAGGGTACTCATATGGCCCAGGAAGCCCTGGGGTCGGCTCTGTGCTCAGCGCTGCCTCCTGAGCCCCTGTTCCAGGATGCCACGGCATCTTCAGGAGGCTGGTGCTTAGCTGTGTGATGGCTGCAGGAGCCCTAGAGAGAGGCCCTCCTGTGTGCCCTTCTCCGCAGTGTCTCAGCGTCAGAGACTCACCATGTTCTCACGTCCCACAAGTGGTCACGCTGTCCTCGAGGGAGGGACTGCCCACCCTGGGGTGGTGATCACCCTCCCTCCAGTCTGGGTGCAGCTGCCCCTGAACCTGCATTTCCCTCTTCTCTAGAGCCTCACCCCTTAAAACACAAATCCATCCTGTAGTTCCCGTCATAGTGCAGCGGAGATGAATCTGACTAGCATCCATGAGGGCGCAGGTTCGATCCCTGGCCTCGATCAGTGGGTTAAAGATCCAGCATTGCCGTGAGCTGTGGTGTAGGACATAGACGTGGCTTGGATGTGGCGATGCTCTGGCCGTGGTGTAGGCTGGTGGCTACAGTTGCAGTTTGACCCCTAGCCTGGGAACCTCTGTATGCAGTGGGCGTGGCACTAAAAAAATAAATAAATAAATCCATCCTACCACCTGCAGCATAAGCGTATCCCACCCTACTTGCACCTGGTGGTGGTGGTGGGGGAACCTGTCAAATCACTGCCCCCATTAGACAACAATCCCCTACCTTCCCTTGTCCCCCCAGCAGCCTGTCCCCCCAGCCTCCTTTGACTTCTTAATGGAAAGTCAGGGGACCCCAGTCCTGGGAGACAGGCAGTGGTCAGTCACTTCTGGGAAGGGCAATACTGCTCCCATCCTTTGACCATGAACCTGAGTCCCCAGGGTTAACTGCTGAGATGGTGGTTCTGCCCTGTAGAACATTTTCCCTGGAAATGAAGTTCTCCTCCTAGATTTTCACTCATTTGGATGTTTCTGTGGGTTTTAGGGAGGAGAGGAGTGTTAACCCCTACGTGGCTGCACCGCCAGTTGGGGGTGTGTTTCGGCCCTCGATGTGGTGGACAGGCCTTGCTTGATGGCACAAGCTCAGGGTGGAGGACCGTGGACAATTGGTGGGAGCCAGGCTGGAGGTGCTGGCAGGAACCAAAACTCTGGCCTGGGGAAAAACAAAAAGATTTTACAATACACTTTAGCTGTTTAGAGACAAAATTAGTTTTAAAAACTAACTAATGCATTTTTAGTATTTCCCCATCTCTTTATGGGTTTGAAATGACTGTGGCCTCATTCTGCAGATGGGAGGCAGATGAATAGCCACGGAGGCCACAGGCCTGGGCAGAGGCATTCAGCAGATAAAGCCCCAGTGCAGTAACGATTTGCAGTGATGATTAATCAAGGCAGAGAGCCACAGCGTCTGGATCAGGCTGGGTTGCAGAGTTTTCATAAAGAAATTCTCCTGCCGAAAGTGCCAATACCAAATATACCCCCAAACAGAAGTCAAAGTCTAGCAAACACCATGGTAAGTGTTATTTTTCTAAAGCAGAAAAGGCTGGAAGACGGCTGATTGAATCACCTAATTTTTTTTAGAAAAAGTTGATGTGCAGGGAATTTCCCCAAGAAAATCTAAGTAAAGGCAGAATTTCTGGCATAAAAAGAGCTCTAAACAAATGCCAGCCTCTCTTCCCTTATTTAAAACCCTCTTCCCGTTCAGGGCTGAGGGAAGAGGACCGGCTGATTCTCAGCATCCATGAATAAAGGAGAAAGATTTGCAGTGAGCTTATTTGCATAAAAGCAGTACTTTCTTAGATGGTGGGTCGGAGTCACTGAGAAAGGTCTGCCCTCTCGAATGTGTTAACATCTTCGGCCCATCAAAATCTGGCTCTAAGCAATTTACTTGGTAAGACCTTTTCCTAAAATTAGAACTTAGAAATTAGAATTAGCCTGCATCCATCAGAGTCAGCCTATCTCCTGAAATAGTCTCTTCTAAACTAATAGCTGTTTTTGTTTGTTTGTTTTTTTAACCTTGTTACCCCACTTCTCAGAATGGATCAGTAATTAGCCATCAGTGACTTGAGCCAGGAGGAGCGGTAAGCAAAATAGTTCACAGCCTCCCTGTTTTTATAAGCCCTAAACTGGGAACAACATAGGTGTCCAACCAGGCCCTCCTCTGGACTGTGCGGTGTCTTGGAAGGAAAGGGAAAAATGGGCCCTCTGAGTGGTTAGCCTTTAGCTCAAGCACCCCTCATCCAAGAAGACACAGCCCCAGCCAGGATGCATGGCCTGGTAGGTTCAGGGGAGCTGGATTCGTCTCTCAAGTGCCTTTCTGCTGGGTGCAGTTGGGCAGTGAACAACCTGTACAACCATGCCTGGAAACCCTGTCCTATAGTAGAGGGTTAGATGCAAGTGTCAGAGTAAGCTGGTAGAATGGAATATTATACATCTATGAAGAATCAGGTTATAGGCAAACATTTATTGAAAAAGGCAATGCTGGGAGTTCCCATCGTGGCTCAATGGTTAATGAACCCAACTAGTATCCATGAGGATGTGGGTTTGATCCTTGGCCTCACTCAGTGGGTCAAGGATCTTGCCTTGCGGTGAGCTACGGTGTAGTTCATAGATGCGGCTTGGATCTGGCGTTGCTGTAGCTGTGGTGGAGGCCAGCAGATGCAGCTCGGATTGGACCCCTTGTCTGGGAACTTCCATAGGCTGTGGGTGTGGCCCTAAAAAAACAAAAAAGAAAAGAAAAAGAAAAAGGCAATGTTTTTGAGGACACACAGAAAAAGAGCAGCAGGCCACAAATGGCAGAAAGTCCAGACACGAACACTGACACCTTGAAAAAAGGGCAAAAACTCAAAACTTAACTCTCCTTGCCTCTAGGTGGTGAGATGGCAGATAAAGTTTTCCTTAGTGGTTTTATATTTTGTTTTATGTACAACTTTTATAACTGATGAAATTATAGCTCATTCTCCCTGTTCACAGTAGCTGAGTTCTGGAAGGTCAGCATAAATAGGGACTTGGCAGATAATGAGCCACTGGGACAAAGGCTCAATACCCACACAGGGTTGGGTTCCTCTGGGCCTCTGGTCACGACATTTCATCAACGGATCAATACGTGACCTTGTTAGAAGTGTGTTTCTGGTTAAAAGTATCTTATTTTATGTTTCCGATACATAACTACTTACACCCAGTATTTCTTTATAAGAAAACACTAGCTGCGAGGGTTTAACCTTTTCACTACCCTGGGGAATGTGGTCATAAATTTCCTTAGCTTTTAGTCCCATAGCAATGCTTTTGCCTCTGGATTGAACAAAAAATTGGTCATGATCTCACGAATGCACAAATTTAGCTGCTTTCCAACTTTTCCATTGTTTTGTCATGCGCTATAAATGTCCCTTTGGCATTTTCCAGAGCCGTCTCACGTGCAGGTTGGTGGCTTTCCTCTTCCTCTCTTGGGAATAAGCTGCCCGTTTGCTCATTAACATTGAACTTGCGAGTTCCCTTTGTGGTCAGTGGTTAAAGAACCCGACTAGGAACCATGAGGATTCAGGTTTGTTCCCTGGCCTCGAAAACTGGGTTAAGGATCCGGCATTGCCATGAGCTGTGCTGTAGGTCGCAGATGCGACTTGGGTCCTGAGTGGCTGTGGCTGTGGCTGTGGTGTAGGCTGGCAGCTGGTAGGCTGGTATCTCCGATTTGACCCCTAGCCTCGGAACTCCACATGCCGCAGGTGTGGCCCTAAAAACCAAACCAAACCAAACCAAACCCAAAAGAAAAAAAAAAAAACCACATTGGGGAGTTCCCATCGTGGCACAGTGGTTAACCCCCGAATCCGACTAGGAACCATGAGGTTGCGGGTTCGGTCCCTGCCTTTGCTCAGTGGGTTAACAATCTGGCGTTGCCGTGAGTTGTGGTGTAGGTCGCAGACGTGGCTCGGATCCAGCGTTGCTGTGGCTCTGGTGTAGGCTGGTGGCTGCAGCTCCGATTAGACCCCTAGCCTGGGAACCTCCATATGCCATGGGAGCGGCCCAAGAAATGGCAAAAAGACAAAAAAAAAACACATTGAACTTGCAGCTAACCGTGCTACAACTCAGGCCTGAGCCAAGCTCCATCTCACACATGTATTTTCTCACTAGGCACATGGCAGCCTTTTTGTGCTTAGGCTACCAGAGAGCTCATCAGCCCCACCCTTGGGGCCATCTTAAACTGCCAGGGCTCCTGCAAAAAGCACAAAAATGCAACACCCACAGCGCCAAACGGACTGCCAAAAGGCCACTTGTTTACAAATCGAGTTGAAACAGAAGCCAGAGCGTCACCTTGTCTGACCTCAGCTGGGAGCAGGTGCGTTTGCAGATATGGAGGCAGTGAATATAGAGGATGCTTGCCCTTAAAAATGAACACATCCAGGTGTCAGTGCAGGTGACATGCAAGTGAAGGCGCTTTGACTTCAGATCTTGATAAAGCATGAGGACCTCAGTTCACTCAATTACTGTTTTTCTGAACGTAGGGCTAGTATGCTGTCCACTCGGGAATCATAGTGTAGCCTTTAGTGATGTTTAATATGTCTTATGTTAGAGGACGGTAATTTCCAATCAAAATCATTATGTCTCCGTTTGATTTTTCTGCTTGGAATTTCATGCACAAAGCACCGAATTGAAGCAAGATGTGCTGAAATCCAAGTGCAGCCCTGGTGCCGGGGAGCCTCTGGCATGAGGGGCAGGGTCACTTTGGGGGAGTTTCACACTTGAGGGGATCCCATTTCACCTCCCTTGGCTGGAGCCCCACCCAGCACCTGGGAAAATAGGCCCCCGCACCCCCCAGGCAGCCCTGCCTGCCAGCCCTGCTTCAGAGAGAGGTTTAATTTAATTAACAGAAAACAGCATCAATAAACATTAGCTCAGCGAGGCTCTCTCAGTGACTCCAGGGTCACAGGCCCAAGCAGTTGGGGACACACCCTGGGTCTTGGCCAGGCTCCCTGACTGGGTGTCTCTTGCCTGGCCTTCTGGAAACTTCCACCATCCCTTAAGAAGCAGTGCTGTTGATGTGTCCAGCCAGCTCTCTGTTGTCATAAGTTCAGTCACCACCTCTATTCCAAGGAACATCTCTGCCCCCTCCCAGCACTCTGCCTGGGCCAGCCGGAGCGGGGACACTAGCAAGCATAGCCCCTCTTCAGTCTGTCCCCCCAGAGCCCCTGCATCGTCCATCTTAAGGACGGGCTGACAAGACGGGGCATCCTCAACAAAGGACTGTGAGAATGAAAAGGGAAGCAACCACGTTTGTGGGCCAGATGGTTCTCGAAGGTCCTGCATGAACTGTGGAATCCTGTGGCAGTGGGGTTTGGTGACAAAAGAAAGGAGAGGTATCCCCAGGTTATTTGCTCCAGGGGTAGGGGAGGAGAGCCAGGACTTGGCCTTGAAGTTGGATCTGCCCTGACCAGCCACGGGGAGTGCCAGAAAACCCTTCCTTAGAGAAAGGTCAAGGAGTTCCTGTCATGGCTCAGCAGTTATGAAGCCGACTAGGATCCACGAGGCTGAGGGTTTGATCCCGGGCCTCCCGCCGTGGGTTAAAGGATCTACCTTTCACGAAACTCTAGAACACAGTTCAGCCGAGGATTTTGCCACTTGATAACAAGGATGCCCTTTTCTCCAGTAGCTCATTTTCACCAGGGACCTCCCCAGAATGGCCTTTACCACCCATAGTTCCCTCAACAGCCCCTCCCCAGCCACCCAGGCTTTTTGAGCAAGAACCTCAGCTCCAGCCTCTACCCATCTCCCAATTCCAAAGCTGCTTCCACATTTTCAGGCAACTGTTACAGCATCTGCCCACTGCTCGGCAGCAAAACCTCTACTGGTCTGCTTGGCTGCTGGACCCCTACCCCACAACCTCAGGTCGGCCGGTACATCCTTCCCTGGCTCCACAGGCTTCCTTCCTGCTCAAAACCCCGTGGCATCAGAGGATGAATTTTGGCACCTTTGTCATTAGTTTCCAGTTCAATGACGGTGGGAGCTGAGGCTTTGTCCTATACAATGACGGCTTTTGAAGCTCTTTTGAGTTTTGTTTCATTTGTGGCTTTCTTCTGTCCCATGGATGCTGCACCTGGCATCCTGCGGTTTATGGCGCTGGTCTGGGCCTGCCCTCCCTGCCCTTTCAGCAGAGAGTGGCCTCTTGTCCCCACCTGGCTAGGCCTACACAGTGTTGGAGGGTCCTCGGAATCCCTGGCCTATAGGGGAGGCCCTGCAACCACTGGCACAGAACCGCCGTCTTCAGGTTGCTTTGCTGCATGTTTGTTTAGTGGGAGTTGGTGATGGGGGACATTTAGTGAACAGACTCAAATCACCGTCTTGGGTCAGGTGCCCAACAGTTATATATAAAAAAGCGGATTAACTCATTTAGGCTTTGTTCTACTAAATAAATATTTCTTTAAGAAAACTCTGTGACGGGTGTGCAAGGATGCCCTGGGGGTTTGGGATGGAAATGCTATAAAATTTGGTTGCGATGATTGTGTACAACTATAAATGTAATAAAATTCATTGCGTAACAAAAAAAGATAAAAAAAAAAAGAAGGAAAACTATAGGAGTTCCTGCTGTGGCTCAGTGGGTTACGAACCCGACTAGTATCCAGGAGGATGAGGGTTTGACCCCGGGCCTTAAGCAGTGGGTTAAGGATCTGGTGTTGCTGTGGCTGTGGTGTAGGCTGGCAGCTACAGCTCTGATTCAACCCCTAGTCTAGGAACTTCCATATGCCTCGGGTGTAGCCCTAAAAAAAAAAAAAAGAAAGAAAAAAGAGGAAAAGAACAAAGAAAAGTATGAAGCCTGTGGTCCTGTCTTTCCCTCCCTCCCTCTTCATTTAAAATTTTTTTTTAATCTTTATTTTTTTGCTTTTTAGGGCCGTACCCGTGGCCCGTGGAAGTTCCCAGGTTAGAGGCTGAATCAGAGCTGCAGCTGCCGGCCTACACCACAGCCACAAATGCTGGATCTGAGTCCCACCTGTGACTACACCACAGCTCATGGCAACGCTGAATCCTCAACCCACTGAGCAAGGCCAGGGATCGAACCCACATCCTTGTGGATACTAGCCGTGCCCTTAACCTGCTGAGCCACAACAGGAACTCCTCCCTTTCGTTTTTCAGATGCTACGTCTAATGAAGCCTAGATGATGTGGTCTCCTCTTCTGCCCTCAGCACTCACCCTTAGTGGACTTCCAGCACATTCCACTGTGGAGAGAACCAAACACCTCCTTACGATCTGCTCCTAGTGTCACTTTCTCTCGGGGCAGCAAAGCCACTGAGATTCCCAGAGGCCTCGCTCCGTGCGTCCATGCTGTCGGGGGAGAGGTCACGTGGAGTTCTTCCCTCATCAGACGGCCTGGCTGCAAAGCGGCTGGGCCTGCAGGTCACAGGCCAAGCCCCAGGCCTGTTTGGTCTGTGGCCCCTGAGATTCACCTGGGAAGCCCTAAGGAGACCCGTGCTTCGCAGGGCAAAGACGCAGGGGGGTCTGTCTGGTCCTCCTGGAGGGGGACAGGGAAGGGCCTTGGGACCAGCTGAATCACCTGCTGGTACCCTCCCAGCCGTGCCAGGGTTGCGGCTGTCTGCAGGGGAAGGGTTTCCTCTTTAAAACGGCCCTGAAAGGACCACAGTGCATCGGGACAGCTCGGGCTGGGGCTCTCAGCCTCTCCTGGGCGCAGCGGAGTCACCAGGCATGCGCATTAAAGACATAGGCAGCAGGTCTGGTCCAGGCAAGCGCGCGCCCCCCCCCCCCCCCCCCCGCCCGCTCCGAGGTGGCCTGGACCCGGGATGACGGATGGCATCAGGGTCCCCGGGCGCCCCACTCGGGGGGCTTGTGAGTGTGAGGCGCTGGCTGGGGTCCTTCCGAGGAGCTTGTGTGGGACGCGTGACGGCCGGGGTCTGGCCGGGGCCCCACACGCCGCACTTGCCATTAGATGGGCTGAGAAGGGAACGGCTAATCCTAACCTTTCACACGGAGGAAGCGGCGGCGGGGGACGAGGGACGCCAGACGTCAAGTAACCTGACATCCTCGGCCATCGAAGAGGTGAGAAATGACCCTTAGTGTCATTGCTCGGGCTCCCCCGGGAATTTTGAATTCCAGACGTCATTGGGGTCAGGACCCAAAGCCAGCACATCCATCAGCCCAGAACCGAAAGCCTTTCACCGCTCTCATCACTCCCCGGAGGGTGGCCGCTCACCCCCGGGGACAGAGGCCTGGAGGCAGGTCCTTCTCGCTGTGGGCGTCGGACACCGCGCCCGCACGCCCTGGGCAAGCTCGGAAGTGACCCGGCTTTGTTCAGGCCTCCATGGACCGCTGTGTGCTCTTCTGGCCCCGGGCCCTGCGGGCTGAGCAGAATCAATCACCGAGGTTAATGCCCGGAAAGAATCCTCTTGGAAAAGGCAGGACCTCATTTCTCCAGCTCGGAAATCACTGCAGGTGGATTTTGAGAGAGAGAGACTGAGGCCTTGGAGACCCAGAAAAAAATGCCCTCTTAAAAAAATCTCTTAAGGAGTTTCAAGTTCAGCTGTGGGGCAGTGGGTTAGTGAGCTGGAGGAGGCGCTGGGTGGATCTCCAGCCCAGCACAGTGGGTTTAAAGGGTCGGAGCTGCTGCAGCTGTGGATAGGTAGACCGCAGCTTCTGCTTGGATTTGATAACCTGGCCCAGGAAATTCTGGGGGTGTGGCCGAAAAGGAAAAAAAATAATAATGAAGTTAATGAATTTCAGGGCACCCTCTGAACCAGAATCTAGCCCTTTCTCTGCTGGGCGTGTACAGCGCGGGGGTCACAGGACCTAGATGCCAAGGGAGCCGGCCCTCCAGCCTTGCCCCAGCTCCCAGTGGAAGGTGGCAGGAAGCAGTGCTGTTGGAACTGGCTGGATGCTGAGAATGAAGTCGAAAGAGAGCGATGAACAGACAGAGCCTTCAGCGCAGTGGCCCCCAGGGAGGCCAGGTCAGGGCCCAGCAGGCCTGAGGGGCTGTTAATGACCCGCTGACTCTGGAGGGCCCAGTGGGCCGCCTGGGGTGTCCAGGGGGTCGTGGGGCAGCGAAGCAAGGCTGGGAGTCATCAGCACGTACCTGCGTGGCAGGGCAGCCTGCGATCATTAACCCACATGTCTGTTGCAGACGTAACCTAATGTGGGACCCCCCCATGCAGGCTGGGGACACTCACCTGGCATGGCCGCCAGTGCGAAGGGACGAAGGCAACTGTGAGCAGAGACGCCAAAGGATGAATGTATGGACTTTTGGGGGAGTGGCTTGGGTGCGCAGCTGAACTCTTTTTTTATTTTTATTTTTATTTTTATTTTTATTTTTTTTGCTTTTTAGGGCCACACCCGCGGCATATGGAAATTCCCAGGCTAGGGGTCGAATCGGAGCTGTCCTATGTCACAGCCACAGCAATGCCAGATCCAAGCCGCGTCTGTGACCTACACTACTCATGGCAACACTGGATCCTTAATCCACTGAGCGAGGCCAGGGATCGAACCTGCGTCCTCACGGATGCTCGTCAGATTCGTTTCTGCTGAGCCACGACGGCAACTCCCTGGACTCTTTACAGATGATTGGAGTTGCCTTTTCCACTCTCTCCTCCTCGTAAATTCCAGAGAAGTGCCTCCAGCGGCAGGTGATGAGGGAGCTGAGCATGGCAGTGGCAAGGAGCAGGAGAGACAAGGCTCGTTTTGGGGGCCTGGGCCCCACCAAGCCCCTTCTGGCTGAGTTCCTGCAGCTGTGGGCGGTGATGAGGATCCAGCCGGATCAGTGGATCCCGGGTGGGGGTGAACCCCTGCCTTCCTTCCCGAGGGGTGCCGGGTAGACAGCAGGCCTGGAGAGCAGCCAGCTGTGTGACGTGGCATCAGAGCAGCAGAGAAATAGGTGTGCCTGTGGGACCCCCGCGAGCCCCATGGACACCAAGGGGAGGCTGGCGGCTCCTCCTGTGGCAGAAGTCCTGAGAAAGAGCCAGCTGGCAAGCCAGTGAGGTCCGGTATAAGGGTTCCCACCTGAAGGCCGGATTAGGACATGGATCCAAGGTCCCCTGTACCTGACGCCGGCACTGAAGGCTAGTGATGCCCCAAGAGCAGCCTGGAGGGTCATATTTTAGTGGGTGACAGCAGGTGACCATGGCTGAGGGTGAGGGACAAGCGGAAGCCATGTGGACAGATACTGGCCAAGAATCACAAGTTGGTCCTTATGTTATGAGGATGTGCAGGTGTCTGAACCCAAGTGTAACCTTGGAAGAAGAGGGAGGGGATCTTGAGCTTGGCTGAGTTTCATCTCGCATTTCCAATAAGTCACTGAAGTGGCTGAGCTTACTCGGAAGTGACTAGATGAAGTATTTGGACACCTTTGGGTAGCAGCGAGGGCCCAGAGGACGCAGTCCAGATGCGGGAATGTCTGCACACCTAAGTTAGTGGCTTACGAAAGTATTATTTTTGCCACGGCCATGGCATGTGGAAGTTCCCAGGCTAGGGATCGAACCTGAGTGGCAGATGCAGCAATGTGGGATCCTTTAACCCACTGTGCTGGGATCAAATCCGTGCCTCCGCATTGACCCAAGCTGCTCCAGTCGGATTCTTAACCCACTGTGCCACGGCAGGCACTCCCCGATTGACGGCTTTTTCAAGAACCTCTGTGACATCAGACAAATGGAAAGAAGGTTTTCTTTCGTGTTTTGGTCCAGATGATATTTGAATGTTTTTATTTGTTTAGGCAAATAAGCTGGCAGCCCTGGAGAGATTAAAGATAAAGGGGGAATGTGGGTCTCTGGCAGAGCCAGGCAGGAGACAGTTCACATGGCAGCCAACCTTCAAATGGCTTCCCTGCAGTCTTGCCTCCTGCTGATCCCACTTGGCTGTAATCCTCCTGGACACTGAGTAGGGCTGACCTGTGTGTCTTCAGGATGTTAGGGGACTGATGGTGGGGTTCCTGCATCACACAAGGCAGCGCGGCTCCCCCTTTGCTCTCTTGGTCACTCTCTGGGGAAGCCAGCCGTCATGTTGGGAGGACACTCAAGCAGCTGTGTGGCCAGGTCCGCGTGCCGAGACCCAGACGGCTCCTACTGTCACCCTGTGAGTAGGGCATCCTGGAAAGGGATCCTCCAGCTCCAGGCCAGCCGTCAGGGAACTTCAGCCCCAGCTGACACCTTGACTCAGGACAGACCCAGGAGCCAGAACTCTGTCTGCTAAGCAGTTCCTGATTCCCCAGTGCGGGGAGTTTGTAGTTTGACTCCACTAAGTACTTTGTGCAGCAGTACCGGGGGAAGGGGGCTGTGGTTCTGGAGGGGAACATGCTGGGGAATTGAGCTCCTTGTGCTTGAGGGTCTCCATCGTTTCTGTGCTATGGAAGGCCAGCCCGTCTGCTGGGTTCGCAGTGGGTGGGGAGGGGTGCCGGGGATGGACCAGATGCAGCGCAGCCGTGAGGAAGAGGAGGAAGGAATTGCTGTGGGTACCCGCTTCTCCAGGCCTGGCCACGGGAAAGAGGAAAATGACACGGGCGCCTTGTCCCAGAGGCCCGACGAGGTTATCTGACCATTTCTGGAAGCAGGAGGCACGTTGCCGGAGTGGAAGTCACAGGCGATTCAGGGGGGGCTGTTTTAGTGGAGGACCAGGGAACTGAGAGTGCAGAGGCTGAAGGACAAACGGAGGTCAGAAAAGCGGAAACAGGGGCTGCCTGATCTTTCCAGAAGTTTGATAGTGAAATAACCTAGGTGGGGAGAGAGAATCGAAGACATTTTCTGATTGTTTTTTCTTTTTCTTTTTTTGTGTCTTTTTTTTCTTGCTCGTCATTGTGTTCCTTCCTCCCCTCCCTTCCTTCCTCCCTCCTCCCTCTCCCCCCCAGCTTCCTTCCTTCTCTTAAAGAGAAGTGTTTACATGTACTTAGGGAAAAAGAAGTATATAGAAAGACCAAAGGAAAAGAAGTGTGTCCTTCTGCACAAAGGGCAGAGTCCTCAAGACACTCTTGTCCTCAGGAGGCTGTCCCTGATTCCATAGGTACTGGGTGTTGACTGAGGTCCCCCTGTCCAAGGTGCTGGGTGTGCAGAAGTGGATACACAGAGCATCCTTGCCCTAATCCCTGTCTAGTGATGCTGATGGACCAGTGTCTACTCATGCACGTTCCAAAGACGTGTATCACAGAGGAAGTCAACCGGATGCAGAGCCAGGAAGAGCGCAGGGGACCTGGCCAGGATGGGGCAGGAGGGCCGGCTCAGAGTAGACCTTGCTGAGCCTGGGGGCCCTGAAAGCAGAACGTTTAAGTCCTTGTCGTCTCTGATTTCTTCTGCCCCCAGACTCAGATTTTTAAAAGTTTTAAAATTAAAGTATAGTTTACAATGTGGCGTTCCCATTGTGGCTCAGCAGTAACGAATCTGACTAGTATCCATGAGGATGCGGGGTCAATCCCTGGCCCTGCTCAGTGGGTTGCGGATCTGGCGTTGTCGTGAGCTGTCATGTCGTACTCAGACGTGGCTGGCATCTGCTGTGGCTGTGGCTGTGGTGTAGGCCCGCAGCTGTAGTTCAGGTTCGACCCCTAGCCTGGGAACTTCCATATGCCTAAAACACCAAAAAAAAAATTATAGTTTACAATGTTGTGCCAATTTCTGCTGTACAGCATAGTGACCCAGTCATTCATATATATATATACATACACACACACACATACATATTCATATATATGCATATTTGTATATATATACATATTCATATATAATATATTCTCCTTCTCATAGTGTCTTCCATCATGCCATCATGGACTATCCCAAGAGACTGGATAGAGTTCCCTGTGCTGTACAGCAGGACCTCAGGGCTTATCCATTCTAAATGGAAGAGTTTGCATCTACCCACCCACGCATCAGTAACTGCAGGGTCTAGCTGATTCCTGCATGTTGCAAAGGGAAGCTCTTGTATCTCTCCACATTCACTCCCCAGGAAGGAGAAAAGAGATATCCTTCATTAAACTTCCGCAGAACAAAAGCATCAAGCCAAATCCTTGCAACTTGGAGCCTCTGTGGGTTTCTTTCAAATGCTAATGAGTTCTCAGCTTTGTCTCAGGTGTCGGTATCCCTCTGGCTGCCTATATCGTAAAACACAAATCCGTGTCCCCCTTCTGGCTAAGCAGCACCTTTCGGTGGCATGGATCCCCACCCAAGAACAGATGCACTGGAAAGGAATACCTTTAATCGGCTCGGTAAACAACGACGGTCCAGAATTAAAAGGAGGAAAACCACTCCACTGTGGTGAGAGTCTGTGAGTACAACTCTGATCTTTCAAATCAGGGCTCCAGGAAACAGAGATTGTGCAGGCCTTCCACTCAGCAGAAGGTCCAAGGAAATCCTGAGTGTGGAAGGGCGTGAGGCTCGTTATATTTGACCTTGAATCTCAAGCTTGATAGACATTGATAGTTATCTTTTTTTTTTTTTTTTCCTTTATCAAACCTGCAACCTCATGGTTCCTCGTTGGATTCATTTCCTCTGCACCACGACGGGAACTCCTGATGGTATCATTTTGAATCTAGGATTTGTCACTAGGGAAAAGCATCTCTCTGCCTGATTTTGAGGGGAGGGCTTTGAGCCTGCCTGCACTGGGTAGGCACCACCCTTCCCAGTCTCCCCGCTCC
Organism: Phacochoerus africanus; assembly: GCF_016906955.1. Lineage (NCBI taxonomy): Eukaryota > Metazoa > Chordata > Mammalia > Artiodactyla > Suidae > Phacochoerus > Phacochoerus africanus. The sequence goes on from NC_062546.1 coordinate 202,125,018, forward strand.
TCTTAGTCAAGACAACTCAAGAAAAAAACAAAACAAGGTTATAGTTACTAGAAGAATATTTTTCTAACTTTTTTGTCTAAGTGTCTAGTTTCTTTCTTGACGGTCAGGAAAGAAAATGCCTCTTAAAAATGTGGACATAACATAGGCGCTGTAAATTAGGCACTCTGCTCTGGGTGCCTGATGGTTCAAAAGAATTTGTTGAAGATGAAACAAAACCCATTTGTATTTAAAGATGGATTGAATGGCGTCTTTGAAATACCTTCTAGGGGGAGGTAACAGGGAGCCTGGTAGGAATCTGCTGTCTCTGCTGGCTTTTTTTTTTTAAGTGTTTTTCTTCTCCCGGTGGCAGAGATTTGCATTTGAAGGCCCTGCCCCCTCCCGATTCCCTCTGCAAAACGCTGTTCTTGGGACCTGTTTGCGGGGGTGGGGTGGGGGGGGTGGTAGAAATAACAGAAAAAGCCAGTTCTGTTACACAAGCACTTCCAACTCCCTGGCTCCTTTTCCCAAGGGGGTGATTCTACCAAAGTCAGGATCCTGGTCAGGCATTTGGATCAGGCCTGCTGGCCCTGCAGAAGAGGTATTGTTTGCCTGAGTGATGACATTTGTTTTCTAAGAGGCTGCAAATGTCCGCGTTGACAGTCACAAGATGAAGGTAGGCAGGTGGTGTCACTTGCCCAGGTGGCCTTTGTTTAGGCAGGACTTTTGTAACCTGATCATCAAGCCAGGCCATCCCAAGGCCTGGTGGGCCCCTTGTCCTGCCTCCCCTGATCACCTGGGCCTCCCGCCCTAAATCTGGCCGCTTCTTCAAGACCCAGCTCCAACTTTACTCTGATTCTGGCACAGGTTGCCCAGGGGTCCACGCTGTTGGTTGGTTGCTCTTTGTGGAAACACCCGCAGTAATTTTTGATATCACATTCTGCTGGTTCTCTTTCTGCCTTTGTGTATATTTGGGATAATTCATATCAGCCATCTATTTGGTTAGAAGGCGCTTCTTCAGACAGAGATGAGATCAATATTCACGTTTTTCCTGTTTTGTCTGTCAACTCATTGATTTAAATTTATTGGGGAATGATTTAAAGTGAAGATCTGTGATCTTATTTATTGATTTCATTTTTTTCAACCAAAGAGCCAGCTCTCCTGGTGCCTGTTGGCAGCTGTGTCACCTGAATTCTGCTGGGATGGGGTGCATTCTCAGGTTTTCTCTCTCTCTCTTTTTATTTTTATTTTTATTTTTTTGTCTTTTTGCCATTTCTTGGGCCACTCCCGCGGCATATGGAGTCTCCCAGGCTATGGGTCGAATCGGAGCTGTAGCTGCCGGCCTACACCAGAGCCACAGCAACTCGGGATCCAAGTTGCGTCTGTGACCTACACCATAGCTCACAGCAACGCCGAGTCCTTAACCTGCTGTGCGAGGCCAGGGATCGAACCTGCAACCTCATGGTTCCTAGTCGGATTTGTTAACCACTGAGCCACGACAGGAGCTCCTCTCTCTCTCTTTTTAATTTTAATTTAATTCATTAAAAAATTTTTGTATGTGTCTTTTGGGGGCCACACCCGCAGCATATGGAGCTTCCCAGGCTAGGGGTCAAATCAGAGCTGCAGCTGCCAGCCCACACCACAGCCACAGCAACGCCAGATCTGAGCCATATCGGTGACCTACACCACAGCTCATAGCAACACCAGATCCTTAACCCACTGAGTGAAGCCAGGAATCGAACCCTCGTCCTCACGGATGCTAGTTGGCTTCATTGCCGCTGAGCCACATGGAAACTCCCTCTCCCTCTCTCTTTTTGTAATAGTTATTTTATAATATTGTGCTAGTTTCAGGTGTACAGCAAAGTGATTCAGTTTTACATGTATACATATAATTTTTTTCTAACTCTTTCCCCGTATAGGCTATTACAAAATATCAAGGGTAGTTCCCTATGCTATGGAGTAGGTCCTTGCTGGTTATCTATTGTATATGTACTCGTGCGTGTGTTAATCCCAACCTCCTAATCCAGCCTCCCCCACCTCAAGTTCTTATTCACACAAAAGTCTGTTTTGAATCCCTTCTGTACCAGTTTCAATCTCATCTCTGCTTCAGTCAGTCTTACAGGCTTTTAATCACTCTGGCCCCAACTGGGTCTATCCAGGTAGTGGTGAGTGGAAATTCCTCCCAGCGTCTGGAAGAGCCACTTCCCAAGCAGAGTTAATTGTGCAGCTTTAGAGTGAGATTCCAAGGGCATTCCAGCGGCTTGGGGCAGCCGGCCTGGGGCTCTTGTCTCTGCCGGAGACCTCCCTTCCAGGAAACCTCCCTTCCAGGAAACCTCCCTTCCAGGGTCCCTGACTTCCCTTTTCTCTTTTCCTAGTCACTTCCTCTCCTTCTTTCACACCCTGGTGGGCTGTGGCGCCCCGCGCTCCCACTTCCCAGTTTGATTGTGTCTTCTGGGTTGGTGTCTCCCTGACCCAGGTGTGTGGCAGACACACCTGGACCAAAACGTGACATGAGGTCCTTTGGGTCCTTTAGTTGCGGTGTCCCTCACGGCGCAGCCCCTCCCCCTGGAATTTCCTCTGAGGATCTTAGGTCTGGCCCTGCTCAGGACAGGTCTGGACCTGTCAGGAGAGTTCCCCGGTAGGTCTCCACTCGGATTTTCCTTTGCTGCCCCTGTCAGCGCCCTGGCTCCTCATCGGATGACCGCGGTTGGTTTCAGGTGGCATTTCCACTGTCCCTGCTCACTTTACACATGCCGCTGTCACCTGTCTACAGCCCCTGGTTGGAAAAGCCACAGCTTCAGTGGTGGGACCCACAGTTTTCAACGTACTTATGGAGCCCAGATGTTCTCACACACACACTGACACAATTCACAAAACAGCAGTTCCTCTTCAAGCGTGCCTCTGATATTCCTAGTCTATCAATCAGCCCTGTCACATCTAATTTATAAAACGCTGATCTGATGGACAAATTAGACCCCCTCGTTCAGCAAACGTGGCTCATCCCAACCTGGTACTGTCTCTTCCTCGTGCAGACTCCAACTCCAGCTACTGTAGAACAAACCATGTACATTCAAATCTCTCTGCTCAGCACATACCCACCCCTCCCAGTCACACGCCTCCATCAAATGTCCCGCCTGGCAAATCCCTGTCACCATCCCAGACCCAGCTGGAAGACCTCCATGGGGGCATCCCCTCTGCCTCCAGCATCCCCAAATGCCTTCCCCATTAATATTTTAATTAAAACAATGTGTTCCCGTTGTGGCTCAGCTGCAACAAACCCAACTAGCCTACACGAGGACGCAGGGTAGATCCCTGGCCTTGCTCAGGGGGTTAAGGATCTGGCGTTGCTGAGGCTGTGGCGTAGGCCCGTAGCTGCAGCTCTGATTCAACCCCTAGCCTGGGAACTTCCATATGCTGCGGATGCAGCCCTAAAAAGATCCCCCCACCCAAAAAACCCTGTATATCCTAATATTTTTCAAAGGATGATTTTTGGACATGGGTCACTGTGCTGTAATAAAGAATATATCTGGTCTTTGTCTCCATCTCTGGTGGGGAGCTCAAAACCCTTGGGATTTCCCGAGTAATGGGGTTGCCTTTGTTATTTGTAAGGGGCACCTTTGGAGGCCACCTGAGTTTAAGCTGATGTGGTTGAACCACAAACGATTTCAAGGGAGGAAGGATCTAGAAAGATGGAGTATATGATTAGCGGGTGGGAACTCTGAGCCCTACACCCAGACCTCTGGAGAAGGGGGATCAGAGATTAAGTTGAAGGATACAATTGATGATTTAATCAGTCTCGTCTGGGCAATAAAACCACAACAAACCTCTGAACACTGGGGAACAAGGGTGTGTCCTGATTGGTGAAAAGACCCACGTGGTGGGAAGGTGGTTCGTCTGGGTTCCAGGAGCGGGGAGGGCATGGACGCTCTGTGCCACCTCCACCACCAAGACTTTGCTCTTGGCCCTGTGCATCTTGTCCTCTGGCCATTAATTCGTATTCTTTTAAAAAATTGTTAATTCTAAGTATGGCTCTTTTCTGAGTTCTGCTAGTCCTTCCAGCAAATTATCGAAGGTGAGGTGGGGAGTTGTGAGAACTCCCGAATTTGTAGTCAGGTTTGACAGACGTCTGGCTGCCACTGGGGTCCCATCTGGGGTGGGCATCTGAAGTAAGGGCAGGCCTGTGGGGACTCTACCCTTCAACCGTGGGATCTGAGGCCAATGACAGGTGGATGGGTGTCAGGATTGAATCCGACGGTCAGATACCCAGCTGGTGTCTGAGAACTGGTTTTTGGAACTTCTTGGAATGTTCATAAAAATGCCTCTTCTAGATTAGATCAAGGAATCTGGCCTGATACGTTTGCTGAAGATCCGCTGGCGAACTCCTTAAAGAGAGACACGAGCAGAATGAAATGAAAACCAAATCACTCCGCCTTCCATCCTGTAAACCTCTTGGGTATGTTTCTCTTGACTTTCCACGTAATTCCTTTTTTATTATGGTTTTGATCATACTGTATATTCAGGTGTGTGTTCTGCTTCCATTGAATATTCTATCAGACATATTTTTCTTGTTAGGATACACTCTTTTAAGGTAGAAGTCATCACTCCTGCAGTGTGTTTTCCTAACCATTGTGTCTCTTTGGGGGGGCGTTTATAATTTTATCAGTTTGTCATTGCTATGAATTATATTGTGATGAAAACCTTTCTCTCTGAAGCTTTTATGGTATTTGTTTTCATTATCTTAGGATTCCCAGAAGTTAGATTATTTGGTCTATGACGCCAGATGGCTTTGGAATTTTGGAGAAGTAGTGTCCACTGGTCGTCTCGAGGGACTGTATTTCCATACCTTCTCTGGCAATGATGTTTATTTTTATAAACTTTGTTAATTTGATAGGTCAAATGGTATGTAATTATTTTAATTGCATTTATTCCATCCGTAATGCCGCGGGAAATTTTCCCAAGTGTTTGTTTACTTTCCTTTTCGAATTTGTATTTCCTTTTGTGAATCCTTGGTTCACGACCCCAAACCCTCCTCTTCCATTGGCATTTCGCTGTGAAATTAACCCTCTGACTGCAGAGTTACTGCAATTCCATTTTCCTTACCCATTTACTCTGAAATCCTGGTTATGCTTTTAATACACTGGCGTTAAAATTTTTATCTAGCCAAAATCCGTCTGCGTTTCTGTTGGTAACTTCTTCTGTTGCTTCAAAATTTGAAAGGCTCACCCTTCTCCAAAGATGTGATGATGGATGTTTGTTTCCCGGAGTTTTTCTGCTTTTTAAAAAATAGGTGATTAACTACGTCCTTCTTGGACCCAGCTAGGTTGTCTGTTGGTCTATGGTGAGAAGTAAAATCTGGAGTTCCTGTCGTGGCACAGAGGAAACGAATCTGACTAGCATCCACGAGGACGCAGGTTCGATCCCTGGTTTTTCTCAGTGGGTTAAGGATCCGGTGTAGGTCGTAGACGTGGCTCGGATCCCGTGTTGCTGTGGCTGTGGTGTAGGCCAGGGTCTCCGGCTCCTATTAGACTGCTAGCCTGGGAACCTCCATATGCTGAGAGTGCAGCCCTAAAAGGCCAAAAAAAAAAAGTAAAATCTAAGTAAGTTATTTTTTCTAAATGTGATGTTTCATAATCGCTTGTTGAAGGAGTTCCCCCTTCTTCTCTGATGATCTGAAACGGTTGCATTTTTGCATTTATGGTCCCGGTCACTCTGTAGGACAACTGTTCCTCTGTTGCTCTGGATAAGTGGTTGTCTGTCCAGCTCCGTAGCCCCAGAACTAGGCATAGCACACAGCTTTCCAGGAAGGTTTGGCTTTGTTTTACATTTTTTTGCTTTTTAGAGCTGCATTTACAGCATATAGAAGTTCCCAGGCCAGGGGTCCAAACAGAGCTACAGCTTTCAGCCTACACCACAGCCACGGCAACACCAGACCTATACCGTGGATCATGGCTGGATCCTTAGCCTACTGAACGAGGCCAGGGATCAAACCCACGTCCTCACGGATACCAGTCAGGTTTGTCACCACTGAGCCACGACGGGAACTCCTCCAGGAAAGTTTTTGAATGAACCTTAAAATGTACATATATGTGGAACAGAGGCGAGTCTGTGAGGTGACTGTCCCAGAGGCTGTGATTCTTATCCTGCAGAACCAGCCAGGACTTTGAGCTTCAGGCCTTCCTACAATTAATCACATTTCTTCATTTATTTACACTTTGGCCCATGAGGGTTTTTTCTCCTGGAAAAATCCCTATCCACTGGCTTGACGTCTTCTTAAACTTTGATTTTTATGTTGCTTCTGTGAAACGTTTTTAGACGTTTTGCCCCAAATGGAAGAAAATGGTGAGATCTCGGAGGCTGCTTGTGATTTCACTTTATTGCGCATGCACTATGTCTGTTTGTGAGAAAGACACACTTTCAAAAGCATCAAGGCCCTACCCTGGACGTGGAGACCAGTCACGAGAGCCTGGAGAAGCCAGTGTTGCTTATTCAACTTAGCTTCGCCTGACTTTGAAGCTTCACAGTCCCAGCTGTGTGACTTAGGGCTGGTTCCTTAACCTCTCTGAGCATCAGTTTCCACATTTGTGAAATGGGGAAGAATGAACCAATCTCGGAGCCCCTGGCTCTGGCATGTAGTAGGTGAGAACTGCAAGTATTATTATTATTAGCTGTTAGCAGTAGTGACTGTGGATAGTGTTGATATTGCTTCTATTTTTGTTTTTGTCATTTCTGCCAAAGAATAGGGTTCACAAATAAGAGTGGATGGTACTGGGCCACAGGGCAGAAGCCTCGGAGGGGACCTTCCAGTCTTTGGTTATGGACTTGAATTCCATCTCTTCTGTTGGGAACATGAGATAAAGAAGCAGGAAGATTAATTCCGAAGCAAAACATCCTAGATTTTCAGATCTTTTTGTCTTTTAACTTTTTCGGGCCGTACCTGTGGCATATGGAAGTTTCCAGGCTAGGGGCTGAGCTGGAGCTGGAGCTGCCGGCCTATGCCACAACCACAGCAACTCGGGATTCTAGCCGCGTCTATGACCTACACCACGGCTCAAGCCAATGCCAGAGCCTTAACCCACTGAGCAAGGAGAGGGATCGAACCCGTGTCCTCATGGATACTAGTTGGGTTCGTGAACCGCTGAGCCATGACCAGAACTCCAATTTTCAGATTTGAAGGTAGCCTAAGGTACCCAGGTAAGGTAAGCTAGAGGCCCTGGGAGGATGCAGGCAGGGGGGGTTCGGACCCCTACGTGTATGGCCTATAATTGCCTTTAGACTTTCTCTCCGAGTTTTATTGCCAGGAAAGAGCTGTGCATCCCTAGGAAATTCCCTCCCTGTGCTAGGCCTTGATTTCTTTGACCGGAAGCTGGAAGTTAAGGGCCAGATGACGTGCGTGAGCCCTGCCAACCTTCCCTGTTGCTCTGTGCGTGGCAGGAATCCGCTGGCAAGAGAATCTTGAACCCTTAGCTCACTGTTTGTGCGTCTCTCCCAGCACCAAGCTCCAGACCCAAGGCTCTGTACTACCCCGGGGGCGGGGGGGGCTTGGAGCTGCTCCCCGGCCAGCACCCAACAAGGGCAGGCCTTTCCCCGCCGCCATCAAAGTCATGGCCAGGGCCCAGCTTGCTGCCCATTCTCATCTAAAAGGAATTTGACCAAGGACAGTTGAGCATGGACTAAGCTTCCCATTGCGGCCCAAGAGGTAAAAAGTTCATAAACTCAGCTGCAAGTTACATCCTGTTTGGCACTGTGGGAAATCGCCCGGCTTAGAAGCATTATTTCCAGCCCTGAACCTCTTTCAGGAAACGGTGCTGCCCTTTCCGATGCTCTGGCTGTGGGAGCTCCGGGAATCCCACCGCCCAGGTCTGCCGCCTTCTCAGAGTTACACCTGACGGGAAGACCGCATAATTCGGAAAACGTATAATTCCATGGAAAGACCCTGGAAACAGTGAAGAGATGTCAATACTCAGTGGAATTCAGACTTTTAGGAGCTGCCAGGATCTGGAGGTCGACCTACGCCACTGATCTGCTTTGGGGCCGAAGGGCACGCGCTAAAATGCTCCATGAGGTCATTGTCAAAGTTAAAGCAAGCCAATATTTCCAGATTTTTCTCCCTCCACTCTCAGTCATCCAGTAACTTCACTGCAGGGTAATTTTCCCCTCCTCGCGCCAGCAGAGCAGCCTTCCTGGCGAGGCGTGACATTTCTGACGTTTGCTTTATAGAGAAGAAGTTACTCCGGGACAGGGAAGCGATTTTTATTTCTCCAGAAATGTTTTCAGCATGTTGGAAAATCTTTCCCTCTTCCCTTTGAATCAAAGAAGGTAACAGGGATGGGCACAGCCTACCTGGCCGCTGGCTGGTGCTAGGGCTTTGGAATCAGAAACCAGGACACTCATTCATTCATTCCAGCAGCACTCATGAGATAAGTGCCAGTGCAGACACTGTGTTTGCCACATCTGTCCCCTTCCTCCACTGTCTTGGGCTTGGATTTGATCTCCCAGCATCTGAGCCACATCCTCTGCATCTGCTAACACCAGCGCAGAGCAGGCACACGCTTCCCGGATGGATGCATTTTGAACGGGTCAGAGAGCCATGCCTTCTAGCCTCAGGGCATCGACTCGGTGCCTGTCAGCCCTGGGGGCCCCTGTAAACTCCGATTCTGAAGCAGATGTTTAGCCGCACCTCCCAGGAAGGATGGACAGCATCCCGTGGGGAGGGGGGGCTGGCACCCTCTGCACATGCCATCTACAAGCCCTTCCAAATCACTCGCATGGCCTTGGACTTGGGCTCTGCTCTGAGCGGCCTGCGGTCTTGGGGAACAAGGTCTCGCTTTTGTCCTGGTCTCCCTGGGCAGTGTTCCCATTAGGGTCCCATCTCACAACGCATCCCTCTCCCCACTGCCATCTGCCCCACTCTGAGCATCAGCCTCTGTTCCCCATCAGACGCTCGTCCTCTGCTTGCTGTCCTCGGGAACCTGGGCCGGGTCCTTGGGGCTCTAGGGCTTTCACTTCCCTGCTGGCTCCCTCCTCCCAGAGGCCTGACCAGTTCTTTCTGATGATGAGCTCAGCTTCGCATCCCCCTCCCCTGGATCTGCTTCTCAAGGACGGACCAAGGACAGGGCCTTGGCCTGGTCCCCTCCTGCCTCAGCCAAGGGCTTGCACAGGGGCAGCCTAAGAAAGTCTGCCGCTCTGAATTCCTGGCATGAACTGGCCACCCCTTGCAGAGACGAAACTTCAGACAACATGGAACCTTTTTCAGAACTTTTGTTGTTGTTGTTGTTGTTGTTGTTTTGCCATTTCTTGGGCCACTCCCGCAGCCTATGGAGGTTCCCAGGCTAGGGGTCGAATCGGAGCTGTAGCTGCCAGCCTACACCAGAGCCACAGCAACGTGGGATCTGAGCCGCGTCTGCGACCTACACCACAGCTCACGGCAACGCCGGATCCTTAACCCACTGAGCAAGGCCAGGGATCGAACCCATAACCTCATGGTTCCTAGTCGGATTCGTTACCCACTGTGCCACGACGGGAACTCTCGTTTTCAGAACTTTTCACCTTCTCTTCGGAGATTTATTTTTTTGGCAGCGCCCACGGCATGTGGAAGTTCCCAGGCCAGGGATCGAATCCACACCATGGAAGCACCCCAAGCTGCTACAGTGACAGCTTAACCTGCTTAACCTTGACCTTAAGCTGCTGTGCCACGAGGGAACACCAACTTGGAGATTTTTAAGTAGCCTCATTGAGATGTGATCAACACACAAACTGAGCATATTGAAACTCTACAAAGTGATAAAATTTGACATTTTCTTTTCTGTCTTTTTTTTTTTTTTGCTTTTTTTAGGGCTGTTCCCAGGCTAGGCATTGAATCGGAGCTGTAGCTTCTGGCCTACACCACAGCCACAGCAATGCGGGATCCAAGGCGTACCTGCCAGCTACACCACAGTTCATGGCAACACCAGATCCTTAATTCACTGAACAAGGCCAGGGATTGAACCCGCATCCTCACGGATACTAGTTGGATTCGTCTCCACTGTGCCACAGTGGAAACTCCAATCAAATCCGACATTTTCTTACAGCTGTGAAACCATCCCTGCACTCGGCTCTGGGAACACACGCATCACCCCAAAGGTGTCTTCCTGGCTCTTTTCATCCCTCCTCCCACCTGTGCCCACCCCCGCCCATCCACAGGCAGCCCCTTACGCTCTTTCTGTGACTACAGATAGTTTTACATTTTCCAGAATTTTAAGTAAATGCAATGACAGAGTCTGAACACATGTTTGCCTTGCCTCACACTCGGCATAATTATTTTGAGACCCATTTCTGCTGTGTTTATCTATGATTCTTTCCTTCTGATTTCTGCGTGGTGATGCATTGAATGAGTGCACCGCAGCTTTTTTTTCCCATTCTCCTGTTGGACATCGGGCTGTTTCCAGCCTTTGGCTGAGCCTCTGTGTACCCGTCTCTGTATGGAGATTGCCTTGCGTAAACGCCCAGCAGTGGGATATCCGAGTCGTATGTCAGCCTCATGTTGAACTTGTCAAGATGCTATCAGACTGGTTCCCAAAGTGGCTCAGCCCTTGGATGTTCCCACCAGCCGGGGATCAGTGGGCTGGGCGCTCCCCAAACTGCAGATGTTTCTGGCCGAGTATGCACGTGTGGTATTTCAAAAGACTGATGCTAAGGAAATGCCGAGAGAATCAGGATTTCTCAGAGACACTGAAATATCTGGGGTGGGAAGTGTGAGCACTATTCCAGCTATCCCAGCCCACTTCACAGGCCCCCCTGGCTCTTGGCTACTGGGGCGGGGCCCTTTCTGCAGCTCGGTGCTTCCTGCCCAGCTCCTGGGCCAAATGCAAGTTTCCTCTGGTGACCAGGGTATGGAGGGGGTGGGGGAGGCACCTGGGGGAACCACACTCTCCTTGTTGTTGCTACACTGCCCTCACGGCCCTTCCCTTGTCCAAGCCGCTGTTGAGCTTAGACTGTCCTGGGTGGACCTTTGATCAGAGTCTTGTAAATGGATGAGTGGATTGGTCTCTTTGACCAAGAAGCCCCGGTGTTTGGATTTCTGTGGTGCTTTTCTAACACTGAATGTTAGGATTCTCCAACTCCTTCCTAGATCCTCATTTCGAGAGACCCCAGACAATCAGATCATAAAAAAGCTGTGGATTTAGAAGGAGCGTATAGAGGGGCTGAAGATAGCACGCAGGAAAGTGAAGAAGTGAATGGTCCTTGTACTAGCTAAGGTAACAGATCCGGGTCTTAACCCAACACACGATTCCTCCCCTAGGGAATGGTGGAGGGCAGCTGCCCTTGATCAGTGCTTGAGGTCTGACCATCCAGGGACCCTGGCCACCTTCAGCTCAGGTCTTTTCAACAGGTGTTTTCCAAGGCCACCTTGGGTGTTGACCTCCAGGCACCAATCAGGGAAAAAGAGAGGGCGTTTCCAGATGTTAGCACTCCGCTGCTTGGCCACACCTACCTGCAAAGGAGGCCGCGGGAGAAAAGGAGAGTTCATTGCCCAACTTGGATTCTCTGCCATGGCCACTGATGCCCACATGCTGGTGAGGGTGTCTGAGACTGAAGACCACAGCAAGGTGCGGTGTCCTGAGTGGAGCTCCTTTAGCCTGCTAGCGAGCACTCAGATCCTGGCAGGGTCACAGTCTTTGTGATTCAACGCCTAGCGCTGAATCTGTGGGGCGGTGGGGCTGCCTGGAGAGGGACCCTGGACGCAGCTCCCATCTTGGCCTCATCTTACCAGCGGGTGACCCTGACCAGGTCCTCACTCCTCTAGGCTTCAGTTTCTTGGTCTGTAAAGACCAGGGTCTCAACATTTGGCTCAAATAGACAAAAGAGAGCAATGTGTCTTCTAGATGGTAGAACAATACAGAAAACATGACAAATGATGGCATTTCTGCACCATTATGGTTGCTCTTGGGTGGAGGGTACAGGTTAAGTGTAGCCAGAAATGAACACACCTGCGTTCAATGGCTCCATTTCCGTTACTAAGCAGCTGCTTATTTGAACTGAGAGAGTTATGCGGACCCCAGGCTGACTTCCGGAGTGGATCCTAGTACTAGCGGCCAGGGAGTCCTGAGAAGAGAGAGCATGGTCAATGGAAGGCACTTTGTTTTCATGAAGAGCGAAGCCTCACAGTTTAAACGTACCCTTGTCTCCACTTCCACCAAAGCCTCCGTACACGGTGTTATGATACTATCAGAGACGCCAGAAATCCTCATCTATGGCTCCACCAGCCCAGTACATCACATTGCTTTCATATTTTTCCATGTTTGGGTTCCTTTATTTTCCTCTATGGTGTGAACACAAGCACATAATCCTGCCTGGGATCATGGACATTCTTGGGATCTAACAGTAACTTTTAAAACAACACAAAACTGTGGTGTTAAATCCAAATTGGCAGTTATAATGTTAATGATGGAGAGACAGTCCATTTCATTTAGGCACCAGCATTTACTGAGCACCTGCTTTAAGAGTGCTCATTTTCCCACAGGAATGTGTAGCACTGTACTGAATACTTATCTAGAGCAGTTTTGTTCTTTAGAATTACTTATAGAATGGCAATTACTCAGTCAAAAGAAAGGAAACTTTGTGTGGTTCTCAGGCAATAAAGTCATGTGGACTTCCAAAAATATCCCTTTACATTTTCACAAATAGTATAAGAGTATGATTGCTTCAAAACAGCCATGCCAGCACTGGGTATGTGGATTTTCTATTGTTTTATTGATATAACAGATCTTAAGAGCTACCTCATTTTTTTTTTTTTTTAGTTTTTAGAACATCATAAATAAAAGCTTATTTTCAGAAGAATTGTAAAATACAGATATACATAGAGAATAAAACAAAAGCGACCTGCCATTCCATCTTCTAGAGAGAGTCTAATATGATAATGTCTTTCCAGGATTGCTTCTATGTACATATACATATGTACAACAGATCATGCTTATTTAAATAACGATACAAGGGTTTGCACTGGGTACCATAACTTAACCTCTTTTTATGTAATAGAATGTTACAAACATTTCCATTGAAGCCATCAATAATTATAGTTCTTTTAATTCCACATATTAGAACATTCAGCTTAACACTATTGGGAGTTCCCATCATGGTTCAGCAGTAGCAAACCTATCTAGTATCCATGAGGATGTGGCTTCAATCCTTGGCCTCATTCAGTGGGTTGAGGATCCCGTGTTGCTGTGAGCTGTGATGTAGGTTGCAAACACAGCTTGGCTTGGATCCTGAGTTGCTGTGGCTGTGGCTGGCATCTGCAGCTGCAGCTCTGATTTGACCCCTAGCCTTGGAATTTCTACATGCCACAGGTGCAGCCCTAAAAATCAAAAAAAAAAGAAAAGAAAAAAAAAAAGTAGCACTCTTGACTCTTAATTAATCAACCTTGGAACCTTGGGCCAAAGCTTTTGCCAACATTCTCACTAGTGTCCTTAGCATAAACTGTGGCAGTGAGATTCCTAGTGAAATTTGGTCTATTGATGCATTTCTACCCAGAATCGTGTCATTCCACAGGGCTCGTGTTTCCCAGACACTCATGGAGAGGAGGCATTACCATCTTTCTCAGTTGAACAGGTAGAAAACACATCAAATTTCAAGTCTGAATTGTTTGACAAAATGAAATATTTTCAAAGCTTACTGGTCATGTGAATTTTTTATTTTATTAGTAATTTATGCATGCTCTCATTTAAAAAATTGTTTTGAGAAGACTCCTATTATGTTAAGGAATCACATTATTTGTCTTAGGTACTGAGAATATTCCCGATGTGTTATTTATGGGTCATTTTAAGGTATGGTTTGAAAAACCAACCAAACATCTTTGTGTATCTTGATTTTGGTATCATGCTTAGAAAGGCCAAACCAGTCCCAGATTTTTTTTTTTTCCCCACTAACATTCTCTTCTAACTACTTAAATGTTTTCACTATTTTAGATTCTAAAAGAATTTCCAAAGAATTTATCTTTAGCTGGAATGTACTGGACTCACCAGCTGAGATAAAAATCTACACTAAGCAGCTAACCAATTATCTCATCATCCCTTTGAATCATTCATCCTTTCAACAATTATTTGAAATGCCATCCAGGTATGAGGAGAAATTAGCCCTCTTTTGCTTGGGTGACTGGAGAACTGTCTTCAAATACCCTTCTGTCTCCGAAGTGGATGGAGGATTGACAGATTCTGGCCCCAGAGACTAGAGGTTGGAGCAGTGGATGGAAACAAAGCTGACCCATTCACCAAGAGGTACAGAGGAGGTGATTCATTGCCAGGAGGCACCAAGCAATGGCCTGGAATTGAAACACCCTTGGCAGGAGTCACACCCCTTCCAGAGCTGCCCTAAAGGTGTCCCCTGGTCGTCTGAGGAGGATGGATGTGTGAACTGAGATGGGCACTTGCCATCTGCCTCCACGTGGATTAAATCACGAGCCACCGCAGCTGCCGACCTGCTACCGCCCCTGAGTGGAGCTCAGGGTGGAGACCAGGAGGGAGGCCCTCTGTGCTCTGGGAACACTGGAAGAGCAGGTCTTCAGATAGTTAGATACTTTTAGATGCATACATCTCGCATCTCCTTGTATCCAGAAAAACACGAATATCCTTCATGGTGATGTCTGCCCCTCGTGACTAGCGGTAACCTTTGCCCACAGCAAACTTTTGTGAAATGTGTGTCTGGCTGCGGGCCCCTCCCCCTCCCCTTTGACACATGCCCTGATATTATTTCCCCTTAACTCTTTGGGGCAGTACATCATCGCTGTCTGAAACACTGCCTCCTTGGCTGCAGTTAAGTCCACGAAACAAAAAGATGTCACAGTCATCTGTGAGTGCAGCCACTCCCAAGGGTGAGCCAGTGAGTCCTGAGGGAACTCAGGAAAGAAACAAAGAAAACTGGCCCCGGATGGCTGAGGTGTGGCGTGATTCCAGTGAGCCCAGACATTTGCATCTGCCCATAGAAAAGCCCTGAATTCCTTAACTCCAGACATCTGGTTTTCCATCAGTCATCTTTTGTTCTCACTCCCTTCCCTTTGTTGAAAAAGCTCCTGTACATCCTAGCTCCTCCCTCATGTCCTCAGAGCAGTTTCTCGGGGCTGCCTGAGATGCTGTGTTCTAGGCTTAAGTCCTCGTTTGGCCCCCAGTAAAACTTAACTGTCACCTTTCAGGTCGTGCATTGTTTTTGAGTCAACAGATGCATCAAGGGGCTCCAACTTCTTCTAATCCTGAGGACCTCTGGTTCTGTCTGGGGCTAATCTGACCCAGAAAATTCCCTTTCCATAACTCAGCATTTGAGAAAGAGAGACCCCCAAATCCAAAGGAACAGACCTTTCTGAGCGGGCCATACAGAAGCTTCGACTTTATCATCCCTGGGGTTTCCGGATATCTGGCTCGCAGTGGGCACCCTTGACCCAGCTCGGCCCAGTGTGAGAAAGGAGCTCAGGAGAGAGTGGCAGGCATGCATTCTCTCACGGGGCTTCTGCTGTATCTGGGAAACTATTTAGTCTGTTTATTTTGGGCTAGAAATATTGCATCTTATTTGTGTGTAGTTGTTTAGCGACAGAGAAAGATGAGGACGTCTAAATTTAACAAACGCTAAATATATCATTGTTCCAATGAAAACTGGGACGGTTATTTTCCCACCTGGTGGAAAAGCGCAGGAAGTAATGTCTCCACTATGGCACAGGCAAAGGGCTGGCGTGACTTTCCTCTTTGGAATTATTTCTGGGATGGAGCCTGGCATTGCTGTGTGAACGCAGTCTGGCCAGAGTTATCCCATCTATTTAGAGGGCATGACACTTGGTCCCTGAAAGTTCAGCAGACGTGGCAGAACGCCCTTAGTTGGTGTTCCCAGCAAAACCAAGTGGGCTTGGCCAATGTTACCCTGAGAAAGAAAAGCAGCGCCTGCCCCCGTCCTTCTCCGTGTCCCCTTGTAAGGGCACAGCTCCCAGCCTCTGCTCGGGGTGAGCTCCGGGGAGCTGACCTGAGCCTTCAGCAGGGTCCCTGCCCCTGAGACGTTCGTCTGCATCCAGAACAGGGAGCCAAGGAGCGCCTGGAACTCTGGGATGACAATATGCCACGAGCACAGCCTGGTTCGGTCTACACTGGGGGTTGCGGGGCAAGGGGTATGTTGAGAGGGAAGGGGTAGGGAACAGGAATTGCCCTTGAGGTCTGCCCTGACTTGGAGTCTGGTTTTTTTTTGTTTTTTTGTTTTTTTCTTTTTAGGGCTGCACCTGCAGCATATGGAAATTCCCAGGCTAGGAGTTGAATCGGAGCTGCAGCTGCCTCTACACCACAGCCACAGCAACTCAGGTTTCAAGCCACATCTTCAACCTGCACCACAGCTCATGGCAATGCCAGATCCTTAATCCACTGAGCAAAGCCAGGGATCAAACCCGAATCTTCATGGGTACAAATCAGGTTCTTAACCCACTGAGCCACAGTGGGAACTCCTTGAGTTTATTGTTTCTTTCTCACCAACCCTGACAAGTCTTTCCCCTGACCCAGTCCTGGGGGTGGCCACGGGGCACGGTGGTTAAGAAAGTGGCCCCGGAAGGGTGGGTCTGACTCACCAGCTGTGTGACTCGGGCAGGTGACTTGACCTCTCTGGGCCTCCACTTCCAATCCCTCATCTGCAAAATGGGTGTGATAAGAGCTCCTGGCTCACAGGCTGCTGTGAAGGCTACTTCCACACACACTGCTGTGCGGGTCTCTAGGTGTTTCATGTGAGTATTTATTCAAAGTATATAATGGATGCTGAGCAAGTAATGAAGGCAATGACACGGCTCTGGTGCACCTGTCCTGCCTTTAGGCCTTGACCAGAGCACTTCCGCCCAGAAGGGATAAGACATGCACTCTTCTTACAAGGGGGAAGCAGACTAGGCTTGTTTATCTCCTTCTAGACTTTCTGAGACCTTTAACATTATCGATGTGTGCAACAGCCCCCAAACCAAAGACAATAAGCAGGTGTCAAAGACACAAAGCCTGTCTCGGGGGCCTGTGGCCAGCCTCCTGACTCTCCTTTTGTTCCAGGTGCTTCTTCCTGGTCTCAGCAGCACTGTGGCAAACCTGGACCCCATTCCCAGCCTGCTTCTGCCTCTGACCCTGCCTGGTTGCCTCTGAACTTGGCTTTTGCATCTGGTCCTCCCCTCCCCCCAGCAGCTCAGCTGCCCCGGGGAAAGGCTGGAGCCCGGGACGTCTGTCTTCTAGGCTGGCCGGGTAAATGCAGGACACTCAGGACAACTTGAATTTTGGATT